>NW_013550587.1:2104570-2443032 GCF_000709125.1 Exophiala aquamarina CBS 119918
GGTTAGTGGTTAGTGGTTAGTGGTTAGTGGTTAGTGGTTAGTGGTTAGTGGTTAGTGGTTAGTGGTTAGTGGTTAGTGGTTAGTGGTTAGTGGTTCGTGGTTCGTGGCTCGTGGCTCGTGGCTCGTGGCATTTGGCATTATTAACCTCGCAGCTGTACCGGTAGGCAGGGTCCTTGGGCTGCTCCCCACCGAGCGCTTGAACGGTTACCGCTTTCTCTAGGCGCATAACCCACCCGCAGGTCAGGGACTCAGGGCACATCTTAACCAACTCACCCAGCTGGCTAACCGGCCAGCTAACTCAGCTCGCGTTAGTCGACGAGCCTAGCTAGCCTCGGGCAGCCATTTTCAGACAAACTTAAGGCGATTAACTAACGGAACTTTCCCCGACATAAACAAATGCCTGTTATTCTGAATACATTCTCAGATTCACAGTCTCATGTTGTTGCAGCAAAATTCCCGAGCCGTTTCCGGCGAATTCCTTCAATTTGGCGTGTGTTTCCACTACCAAAACAGACTTTTGCCAGTGAAGTGCGGTGACAAGTCTTCGGTACCTCGTATTCTGGTGCCTGGGCTCGTCGTGGGGTTCAGCTTCTCCATGACCGCGTCTCAGTCTGTGTTGTCCCACTGGGCACTAAACAGACCAGATCGGGAAATGGGATTCTTCCAGACCCTGAACCGCGAAATGTAAATCTGATAACGCCAACTTAAATTCTAAATCAGGATGAACTGGGTGCGTGGTTCAGTGTCTTACGTGGACTCTCATGCCCAAGCCACCCAGACGAGACGAAAAAGGGTTTGTACTACATAGGTATCATATGTTAAGAATGAAATGAGTTCCAAGGCTGAAAGTAGCAAGTCCTCTCTTCAAACTGCCGTATAGAACCTACCTTGGGTGGGCACCTCGCTTGTCCACGTACGGAGTACCTCGTGATGGAGGAGTGAAAAGCTGGTCCCAGAAGGTGGGGTTTTCGAAGCCGAAACATGGTCAAGAAGGAAAGCCCATACCCATGATATCCGTGCTATCCGTGCTATCCATGGGATCGGGAAGGAGGGCTCCGCGCCTCTGCCAGACTCGGTACCACGGTGTATCAGGTATTGAAGACTGAAGTCTATCATGCCTAAGCCTAAGCCTAACCAAATCTGGTTTAGATTGGACCTTAACGTTCGCTCCATTAACCGTCCCGACAAACTTCTCTTCTCCTTCCTCATCTCTTCTTGAGAACACCACTTGCCCATCCTTGTGCGGATAGGCTTCTCTCTGATCCTGGTTTTCTCCTTGTGAAACCCTGGCGCAGATCTCAATGTGCCCTTGCTATTTGTTCAGGCGATAGATGACACAAGTCACCACCCCACACTCCATCAGCTCGTGGCAACTGCCCTCCCCGTATTCCGATTTCGATCACTCTCAGAATCTCGATCACCATCACGACCACTCTCATCGCACTTGGTGCCATGGCTCAGCAGAAGCCTGGGCCCGAGAACTCGGACTCCCAGTCATCTCAGTTACTTGAAAATGATCATCCTCAGGCGCTGAACTCTGAGATGGCCAAGGTGTGAATAAACCTGTCCTCGACCATGGTAGCGCCCTAGACGTCCACTGACAATCAACAACCTTGACAAGGCATTCCAAGAGCTTGCAAAGTATGTGATGGTCCTGGTTCCACCATTGTACAGTCCCCTGCTAACAGAACATCCTTTGAAGAGGCGAAAGCACTGCATCAGCCCTCGAAGCGAAGCTGGACGGTATAGAAGACCGCATTGACCAATTACTAGCTAGTATGGAAGGGGACTTGAAGCAAAATACTATGTCTTCAGGTGGCTCCCAGTCAACCTAGGGGTTGCCGGTGTTCCACAGCTCCACAGCTCCACGTGCTGCTCACATGTATCGTCGGGTGTGAGCCTCAACCCAAACCTCACCGCTTCAAGGCAGTACAATCCAAGTATATATGCTGCTAATCATTGCATCTTGCGCGCGAAATTCCGAGTGACTTCCTCGCAACCGAGACGGATCGAAATCGAGTCAGGGTCTTTCGAAGATTGATCCAAAGTCAAACCGTCCGTCTCGTTTCTCCACCACACCGACTTCGGTAATCACTCCATCAATGAGTTGGGCTGGAGTTACATCAAATGCAGGATTCCACACAGCAATGCCATCTGCCGCAGTACTGATCAACTCAGCTCCCTCATCAAGTAAAAGCTTTCCCTCGGGCGTCACTTTGGGTCCCTTGATCCTGGTAACCTCTTCTGGGGCCCGTTCCTCAATGATAATATTCTCTCCCGACGATGTCGCCAGATCGATTGTTGTTCTTGGTGCCGCGACCAGAAACTTGACACCATGATGTCTGGCGAGAACGGCCAGAGAATGTGTACCAATTTTGTTAGCTGTGTCTCCATTTGCTGCTACTCTATCAGCCCCAACAACGATCGCCGCAAGCCTGTCACCTTCTTTGGTCATCAGTGCACATGCCATGGAGTCTGTGATCAGCGTTGCCGGGATATCATCGTGAACAAGTTCATATGCGGTCAAGCGTGAGCCTTGATTGTATGGTCGGGTTTCTGTGCAATATGCTCTGGTGAGACTGTTTCCAGCTCGGAGCGAACGTATCACACCCAGGGCAGTACCGTACCCTGCGGTTGCTAAGGATCTGCCACTCTGTTAGGTGGGGGGAGCAAGATGGGATTGGATGAGACAGGACATACCCGGTATTGCAGTGCGTTAGGACCTTTAATTCTTGACTCTTGTCCTTTTGCCGCTTCTGCCCAGCAGTAGTGTTTATTTCGATCCAACGAGCACCGTGCTCACCGATGGCTTCGTTGTCGGACACATCGTCCACCAGCATACGCTCAGCAGCGGCAATATACGCCAGTGCGACAGATCTCCCATCAGCATCGGCGATGAGTGAGGCCTTCTTTGCAATGATCTTCAGTTTGCCAACAGCATCGCCCAGGTTGACTGCTGTTGGCCTGCTCGTCTTCAGGTAATCCAATCGCCGGATCAGGCTCTCGTGGACGACTTCCGCCGAGTGAGGTAAATGTGATTTGACAGCAAGCGTTCCGATTTCAGCAGCGAGAGCCAAAGCTGCTACAATAGCAATCGCAGGTGCCCCTCGCACTTTCATCGATTTAATCGCATCGTAGGCTTCCTCACAGGTGGTGATTCTCTCAAACACTGTCCGATGTGGAAGCTGGAGTTGATCGAGGATGTGCAGCGCAGGTGGCGTAGAGTCCGAGCCAGGATCGTATCGAATTGCTTCAAGCACCATGTCTCATAAAGTTAGGGAGCGGAAGAGGGCTATATCACCTTTTCGCGTTCTACTCGGGCCTTACGCTGGTCTCTTCGTCTCCTGCTCGATTAATGAATACTCTGTACTCTGCTTGACTGTCAAGCCTAAACTATTTTTTTTCCTCCTTGGACTGGGTGGCGTATCGACAGGGGTTGAGCGGGGTTGAGGCATCACAGGCCATTGAGTCATGCTCTACCCCTCATCGCTGTTCACTGAATCAATCAAACCCCTTCACAAATTCAAGCTGCTTGTGCTCTGTATCACCACATCGAAAGAAGAACAGGACTTCAAAACAAAAACCCCGGGACCGCTCTGACCAGGTTATTTCATTCGTCATCCCTTCGTGTCTGGCATGCACTTGATCATCTGATCATCATGAGCGACTTCAAGCTCACGGCATCTGCTCAGAGTGGATTTGCCCCTGCCGCTGCCTACGAGGCTCATCGGCCTACCTATCCATCAGAAGCAGTTGACCAATTACTTCAAAGGCTAGAGATTGCAGGTGTGGAAGGTGCAAAGGTCATAGATCTTGCAGCCGGCACAGGGAAATTCACAGAGCTCCTAGCGTCAAGGCCAGAGCGTTTCAGCATTGTAGCCATCGAACCTCATGACGACATGCGTGGTGAGCTCGAACGCAAAAATCTCCCTGGCGTGAAGGTAATCGATGGACACGCCGAAAATCTTTCGGCCATACCCGACGAAAGCGTTGCCGCTGTCGTTGCAGCACAGGTAAGTTGATCACAGATCTGCCCTCTCATGATGGGAGATCACGGCTCTGATAGAGACGCAGGCATTTCACTGGTGGGTAGCACGAAACATTCAATATCTAGCTCGAGGCATCTGATATCTGATGTCGTCACAAGGTTTGCGAACATGCAAGCATTGACCGAGGTCGCACGAATACTCCAGCCAGCGGGAGTCTTTGGTGGAATATGGAACATTGACGATTGTTTGTCCCCCTCGTTGTCCGAGTTAGACTTGCTCCCTAATCACCTTCAATTGGAATAGTCAACGCTCCCATGTCATGGGACATCCACCCTGGTTGGGGAGCTACCATGCGGGACGTGGTGCACACTTTCCAAGACGACACGCCCCGGTTTCGAGAAGGGAAGTGGAAGCAAGTATTCGACGAGCAGAACCGGAGCAACCCTCTATCGCTCCACTTTGCAAATCCCATCTTCGGCTTGCCTATCGGTGAAGGCAGCGTAGAGTATGAACACCGTCTAACATTAGACGCTATTTGGAGCAGACTGAAGACACTCAGTCAGATTGTCATACTAGAGGGAGAACAGCTAGAAAAAGTCAAGAGGACATTCTTCGATGCCGCCGAGGCTGAGCAAGCGGACCAGGATGGTAGAATTGCTGTCCATGGTCGAGCATACTTCTTCTGGACGAGCAGAATTCCCGATGAACCGCTCAAAAGTGGTGGATGAGGCGATATAGCATAGCTCTCCACACCGTTCAGGTTGCTTCACTCTCACGCAGGGCTAAGACACGCCTCCGAGCCTGCTGCTTCCTCCGCCCACCCATCCCATGCAAGTTTTGCTGTAGCTCAGCTCACCATAAATGGACACTGATCGTTATACAGCGCGAAGGGAAAGTGAAACCACGCACGCATTGCCAGAGCCATAGCCTCGGCGCTATATAGCCTGCAACCCCAGTATCGAGTCCGGTGGTATCTGGTATTGTCCTTCATCTTTGGTTTAGACCTTGTCCGGTAAACGATTGTATCCAATTCCCTCACTCGCTCGCAATATATAGCACTGCAATCATCACATGAGCATCAGCATCGGCCTAGCTTCATGTAGCCAGCTGTGGATTCCATTCACTTTCGCGAGTAGAGACCACAACCGAGATCCATTTGCAGTGGCACTCACCATTATTACCCCTCACGAAGGCATCACCATAGTCCCTGCGCAGCTGGCCGTTGACAAACTCCTGGCACTTTTCCAGCGCGATGTTCATGTACCCGTCAACGGACTGCAGTTCCCCTTTGTAGACGACGCCCGAGTTCAGCTTCACGGTGACGGGCACGCCGATGATGGACGAGAGGAAGCTCGCGGGGTCTTTCGGGTCGTTGCTGTTATGATTCTCCATCTTTGGTTCTCGACTTTCTTCTAGGTCGATGAGGAGTAGGCTTGTTCACTGATACGCAGAGCTGCGATGCAAGTAGCCTGCTGTTGAGATTGATATGGGAACTCAGTGTTCAGTGTTCAGTGTTAAGACGTTGGATCTGCCTAGCTCCTGGTGCGGTTCAAAGAGCAGCCTTGGCGTGGTGATCTGCACTAGTCCTAGTTTTCTCTAGCTCGAGATGCCCGGTAGAGTGAACGTGATGGTCATCGCTCACTTGAAATCATCACTACGAATGTATCTCATGGACTAGCGTCCCCGAACTAGGCAAGTGCTTTCACGTCTTCTCATCAAGCGGCATTGGAGTCTGCTCTTTGACTTCGTTACTCGCAGCATCCCCAGAAACAAGGCTATTTACCGTCGTCAGCATAATGCACCGGTTTTCTCCCTTCTTAAAACGACTTGCGGACCTAGGCATATTGCTCCTTGGTAGTGCTGAATCCTTGCTTTTGCAATGGCACACCATAGCTAACAAGTTCGCTGTAATCGATCTGGTGCACCACCCGGTGGCAACGACCCGCGCGAGGGAAAACTTGCCGACAGCGGCTGCTGGACTTGAATATTTGCTGCACGTAGTGGCAAGAACCTTGTGCCTGGGGTAAATGAAGCGGGTCGACAGTGTCATCCTCGCGTCTTCTAACCCACGCATCACGCCGGATAGAGTGTGATGATCTTCCGCAACTCATCCTCAGACTCCTGAATATTGTATGATATTGCAGTTCTGAACACTCTTGCGCGCCTCTTCGATCCACACCGTATCGTACTATTGACCAGGCAAGATCTGTCTCGCCTCTGTTATCAGTTTGGCGACATTCGTGCGGAGGCTTTCGGTCCGTTCTGGAAACACTTCCATGTCCACCGAGTGTGGTGATCGTTGTGTGGAGGTTGCACCTGTTGTTCCGGCTCAGCTTCCAGGGGTCAAGGCCAAGATCGCTGAAGCGTGGAGGAACCACAGCCCTCTTGGTGCACACCTCCAACCTCAGTCAGGCGTTGCTCTGAAATGCTTTTTGGTGGGCAAGGGCCTGTTGGAAACCGTAGCCATAGCCATAGTCATTGCCGGTAAGAAGCATCTCACTTCTTTGATGTGAATGGTACATGGTCTTGGTCAAGCAGAAGACTAGGAGGACAGCTATTGCCAGGAATAACAGACGGCCCCTTGGCCATCGTGAAGGCGTCATAATCGCGTTTTGCCATGCAACCAATGTTTCTGGAGCTAACAACTCAAATGAGAGAAATGAATGAAGCGGCGCTTCCACAGTTTTCTTTATTGAACTGCTCAAATTCTTCACGTCTAGTCTACGGTAATTGTGATGACGAGAATTCCAAGATGAAATGGAGAGCTCCTGAGTATTTTGTTTCGCAATTTTGATCAATGCTACGGCAGGGGCATCTCTGCTTGTTCTAAATCTTATCGCAAGGGAGACGGCTTTGTTGGTGTGTGAAGCCAATAAGTGACACCGTTGCACTGACAGCATTCCCACCCCAAGAAATGGTTCACCCACCCCTTGCGTCAACACCAGGTATTGATTCCTGACAACTTTCATGTCTGCTTCTCTTTTCGTCAATTGGAATGTAACGCCCCGAGATGGTTGTGCATACATCATTGGAGACAAAAGCAAAACGGACCGGAATGATACAAGAAGACCTTAAAACGTAAAAAGAATGTGGGCCCCTGGCTTCTGAAGAGACGCTTTGTCGGCGTCGCCGATGGGAAGAGATACTTCTTGTAATCCATCCTCTCCAGCGTAGGTTGTATCCAGACCGCGAAGCAAGAACTCAGATGTATGAATTCCCCTTGTCTTGTACATAGGGACATTAGCGGCAGCTATCCGTCCCTCAGACCACAGTTGATATGGTCAAAGCCAGTCGACTCGGCTTTGGCACCCCAATTTCAGACTTGGAGATCGAACTCGTTTTTCTTGCGGCGCCCGTCCAAGTAGAGCTCACGAGACCTTGCGAGCTCGGTTTTGATATTCCTTGAGACCGGACGGAACAGCGACAATCAACGCAGCCAGGACTGCTGCACCCCCTGACGCCAGAGGAACAAAATGACTGGTTTTACAGCCAGAGAGGTAAGAGTCCAAGATGTCGTGGATCTGATCATCATTGAATGCGGTTCGAATTTCCGTCGCACCGGTTTCCAAGACTGTCGCCGGGTTCACCGTCGGCAGAAGACGGGATAAGCTGGAGACAAGGCCATTAGTGAAAGCAGCTTCCGTGGATGCAATGAAAAGGGCCTGGCCGACATTTTCGATGAAAAGCGTCAATGACGTGACCGCAGCGAGATCTTCCGCACCGACGAGCGTTTGATTTGCAATCATGGGTACTTGGAGCGAGAGTCCGACTCCAGTTGCAATGATGATCTCGTACCCAATCCACATTTTAACGTCTGCATTAGTATCCAAAGAGTGGACAAGTGCCACTCCGACTGTTGCACTGATCCCCCCGACCACGAGGAATGGAGAGAAGTGCCGCCAAAATGTTAGGATTCCATTTGCGATTATCGTGGCCACGGATACTCCCAAGATAAGTGGGATGAGGCGGATGCCGCTTTGAGAAGCAGTTGCATTTCCCACAGATTGGAATTGAATGGGTAGCGCATAACTCAGAGGGAAGAACAAACCTGCGAGGAAAAAGATGTATATCAGGTTGAAAACGACTCCGCGTCTACGAAGCAGGTGTGCTTGGACCATCGCTTTGTTGCCCAGTCGCCATTCATTCGCGATGAACAGGACTGTAAGCAAAGCAGACGCTGCAAGGCAAGTTATGACCCGCCAGTCGCGCCAGCTTGTCAACACTCCAGCACGCTGCAACGCCAGAACGAAACATGTTATTGCGGCTGGGAAACAGTATTACCGTGAGCCATTCTTGTACGCCCTGAGTAGACGGCACCATCCTCTACTTACCTGATACCATAAAAGCTCCTGGCAGATCCAATGAGACGACGGTCTCCTTCCACGGGATATGTCGAGGCTTAGCGGTGTCAGGCAGTTTGAATGCCAGGGTCATGATCACCGCTGCACAAGCTCCGATCGGTAGATTAATCCTGCGATAGTAAGCCACCAGCCTGTTGTATTTCCTGGAGGGCAGAGCTACCAGAAGCACCATCTCCAGGTCAGCCAGGAATCGGTCAACACCCCGCCAAGCAGAGGGCCAACCACACTGGCGCAGCCAAACGTGACGCCACATACTCCCATGTAGGCGGCTCGATATTGCGGCTTCGTACTAAGAGCAATAATGATGAATGAGCCAGTCATGACGCCTCCTCCGCCCATCCCCGCGACGACCCGACCTAGGATCAACATGGCACTACTATGGGCGGTGGCGCTGATCGTATTTCCTAGCTCAAAAATAGCGATCGTGACCAGAAAGACTCGCTTCAAGTGAAAGTGTTTATACTGCAGGGAGTCATGGCTTAGTAAATGCCGTGCAAGACTAGAACTGAGGAGCTGTGTAAGAAAACCCACCGCTTTACCCCAGCATGACTGGAAAGAAGCATTTGTGATGGCATAGGCACTACCATACCAGCCAACATCCTGCACGGCTCCGAAATGATCTGTGATCTTCGGTATGGCGGTAGATATGATTGAAGTGTCTAGCGCGGCTAAGAAAATGCTCAGGATGAGTCCAATGGTTATTAAACCAAATCGGAGTCCTGCAGGATATTCTTCTGCCGGTGGAGGGTCCATATTAGGGACTTCTCCCTCTACCTCCTCCGCAACGTCGTGCGAGCGGCGCAGCTCAATTGAGTCGCCAGCCATAGTGTCGCGGCTCTTCGATCAGCGAGCTCGCGAGCGACTGTTATGGATCGAAGAGCTTGCGAGGTGCGGGTTACCGGACGCATATTTAAACCTCTCGCCATGGTTACATCGACCCAGATGGTAATCGAGGTTGCCAGGCTGCAAAGGGCGGAGTCGATAATATGATAACACTGTAGTGGGTTAGTCTGGGGGCCAAGTTTTGGGGGTTGTTCATGGCAAATCGTATCATTTATGATTAATCCTCGGCCCACCTCCCTTAGGTCTGGGATGGGTTGTGAAAGACCCCCAAATGCTGTACCCAGTTCCTTAAACTAATCAGAGTCTCCGACGCGCTTCAGGAACATTTTGACTAGGCCGTCCATGTCTTTCCCACGATGGCAACATCATACGAACACGCCTTCCTCGATGATGAGGCTCGATCTTCAGCGCAACATAGGATAATCGTTGTTCAACGGCGACGCAATTACTGCCATGCACGGGCCAGAGCGGCCCAAATTATCACTGCCTCATAGACGCGAGATTCCCTTTGTAAGGCCTCGGAGCCTTGAGAGCCGCTCGCGAAACGAGTAACTTGGCTGCTATACACGAGACATGTTGAAAGATGGCCCTAGATCACGGGCTTTTGTCCGAGTCTCCATTGTGCTACTAAGGGCAGTAGCTCCGTTGAGCGCAGCATATTGCATCGCAAGGCTAGCGGGCTGGAGACCGCCGTTGCTCTCCGGTGTCCTCTATGCTGTGGATGCATACGCTGGCACTGAGGCCGCCTTCTGCTTCGTTTGTCGAGTACGGAGATGGTGGTTGAACCGCCCAGCTCCACAACATCCACTGAAGTTTTCGCCTGAGGAGCGGAAGGAACTGTTCGCTAGGACATGGAAGGGAACGCCAAATCCTCGTGGCTACCTCAGCCTTTGGTTCAAAGGTGTTCCCATTGAAGATTTGTGTCGTGAAGATATCAAAGACTGGATCTCGTGGCGGATGTGGAACGAAATTGAAAGGTCTGGACTCAATGAAGATGAGCTTGAGGACTACCTCGTCCATGCGGAAAAGGTTCTCAACTGGAAGTTCCCTGATGGTCGGTCCACACATACATCCATGGCGGTGACATTTGAGCCGCTGCCTATCATTCATCGTCCCCTGCTGTGGTATGTGGTGAGTGTACCAAAATATCTGAAGTCTACAACTATGGAAACTAACTATTCATGACAGTGTTTCATTGGCGGTGCAGATCTCGAGATGTGCGCCTTCATGCGATATTTTGGCTTTAACTTCCACAGCGGTGGTTTCTCGCGGCTATTGACCTCGCTGCCCATCCGACCCTGGGCAATCCTGACGCTTCAGCGTTCCCCATCTCCACAAATCCCTTACTGGTGTCTACCACATACGTCGCCAGATCACATCCCCATCCTGTTCATTCACGGTGTCGGAGTGGGACTGCACTTCTATCTGAACTTCTTCAAGGATTTCCTCAGCGAGCTGAGGCCGCTGGGGATTGGCATGATTGCTCTCGAGATTCTTCCCATCAGCTCGCGCATTACTGGGCCTTTTCTACAGGAAGCGCAAACAGCGCAAGAAATCCAGAAGATCCTCAACCAACATGGCTGGACACGATGCGTCGTTATGAGCCACAGTTACGGGTCAGTGGTAGCAGCGCACATGCTACACGATCCTTCAACGAGCCACATGATCGGACCGATGGTCTTTGTGGACCCTGTTGCATTTTCCTTCCACCCTCCTGAGGTCGCGTGGAATTTCTTGCGGAGGAGGCCAACCACCGCCAGCGAGATTCAGCTACACTATTTTGCCTCCACAGACCCTGACGTAGCGTACACTTTAACCAGACGTTTCATCTGGTCTGAAAACACCCTATGGCGAGAAGATGTCGAGCATAGAGCCATTGCCCAAGACGGATCGGGGAAGAGGTGCACAATCACCTTGGCTGGTAAGGACATCATCACCGATACCAACACTCTAGGATGCTATTTGACCAGGTCTGAAGTCGAAGGAGAATCTTGGTATGAGCAAGAGGATGCGCTTGACGATGATTGGAAGCACTCCAAATGGGCCGGGAAAGGGCCTCTCGAAGTGATATGGTTTCCGGATCTGAATCATGCGGAGGTATTCGATGACGCAAAAGATCGGCGACTGCTTTTGCAAGTCTTAGAAGTGTACTCTAGCGACGGAGTAGGAGCATTACATGAAATCGACACATGAATGATTTTGTATCCAAGTTCACCACTTCAACTGTTGGCATTAGCTTAAGCCTGTGCAGTCGAAAACTTTTAAGTCAGCGCTTCTTTGACCACGTCAAGTCTAACCTGTATGAAGCTAGATCTCGAAGACCTCCATGCTCTACGCTACCGGCCCTACACACAACCCTATTGTGTGGTCTCGACTCCACGATGTACGGTTTGATACTTCCTCTCTCGCTGTGATGGAGGAGCGTAAGATGTCGCTCCAACCCCACCGGTCGGCATGGGGAGTGCTCATCAAAGTCAACTGAGAAGCTCGCGTGGAAATGATGGCGACTTTTGTCCATGTTCGGGCGCTGGCCCACGGCTCGAGTTCTCCAGTGATCGGCCGTCGTATGGCGAGTGAGTCCTTCAATGGGAACTCAGCTCTCTGAAACCACCCCCCCAATAGCTTCGAGCTGGGGATGTCAGAGGGTCCTTTTGATACTTTGGCTGGGAGCAAGTGGTCGAGCCTCGCTCGTTGTTATGAGAGCCTTACTCTTGCAGCGTGGGCAACAACATGTAGTAGTGCAGTGATAGCGGCCGGCGCGAATCTAACCAGTGTTGCGGTGTTGAGGGATTTGATGAATCTAAATTTCAGCGTCAGCCATTTTTTGAGCCCTTGGCCCTTGAATCAATGATTTACTGATTGGTGACCCTTGTCTTGAGCGGACAGCCGACTGGGACACATTCGTACATTCCCCTTTCGAGGCGTACAGCTACCTCCCGGGTTCAGGTGGTTTCTGTCCGTAGACAATATAACTTTTTGGAATTCAGTCAGAGGCTGCTCGGGGTAACTCTGAGATACATAGGGTAGACTCACACGGGAAAATAAGTATGCATTTTCTTGTTTTTCCACTCGGTTCTCACCTTGGCCAACAGGATATCCATCTCTTGAACCGACCACCCAAGAAATTTAGTGTAGACTCTCATACTTAAACCAGCAATTCCTTCAAGCAATCCGACGAGCGTTAATAAACCTGACTGACGTAGCACTGGATCCTTTGGCCAGGGTCCAATTGGCATCTTGAACGGAACGATATTGATGTTGATGAAGCCAGCTTCCCGCATTTGGTCGGCCATCTTGTCGGGATAGCATCTGCCAGTCATGCCTGCCTGTTGTACACCTTGTTCCCACAGGTTCTGCCATCGGATGACCCAGCTATCCTCGGGAATGGTATGGTCATCGCTAATAACATTGAGGTCGAATTCTTGACATTCTATCCAACCTCCCGCTTTCATGGATGTGTATGCCTGCTCAAAGTATTTGGGCCAGTCTTTGATGGAGAAACCGTTCATCTCGCGACAGTGGACAAAGTCAAACCTCAGGGGCATATCCCAGGTCTCTTCGAGATCAAAAAGTTGAAATTCCAGATTAGGAGCCACCCAACTAGGCTGTGTGGGACTGAGATCAATTCCCAGCACTGACGCCCCAGGATACGCGTCGGCCATATCGAGGGCCCATATGCCCGTCCCCGTTCCAACATCAATGACTGAAGTTGGGTGCTCGATTGGAGCACAAAACAATACATTCCTCATTGCGAGGCGCAAACTGTGGTAATGTACTAGGCAAGTAGTCAGTGTCGGTGTAATATACATCAACTGGATTTTGAAAAAGTGGCGTGACTCACTGTCCATACGCTGTCGCTCGCCTTCGTCGTTGGGCATGACATATTTGCCAGTTTTATGATAAGTACGTCCATTTTCTTGTTCGAATTCATAGATGCTAGAATTCACCGAAGCAGTAGACAATGCATTTTCGTCATAGCCAGAGTCAGTGTCGGTAAGGGTCAATTCAATGGCATCAATCGGCTGCGCTTCTGGAACTTCGGGCGCCTCAACTAGCAAGGTTCAAGTGTCAGCTCTGATCAGCCGATCTCAAGAAGGAAATGTCTACCGGAGGCCATTGGTTTTATTCGTGTATAACCTCTTGGGAGCACCGGGATTGGTTTAAAGATATTGTAAGTCTTTATCGCGTTGAGAGGCACGATAATTCCATGTTAGCTAATGAGTCCAACGTCGCCGAGAAGGCGTCCTTTTAACCAGCCGTAGGCCATGGAGATGGACAATACGGGCTACTAAACTTAAGTAAACGGAAGGAATCGGGGAAGTCTCTACCGGCCCCTAGAACCCTAGGCATTTCCGCCCTTAGTAGGAAAACCATGTACTATGTATTTGATTCTAGCTCAAGCAACTCACGTTTTCCGACACGAGTTGGCCAAAGCTGGTCCCAGGGCGGATCGTATTAATGGCGGCCTCTATTAATTATCGCCTCATGCGAAACGAAGCTGAAGGCCTGCTAAGTAAGGTGCTAAAGCTTCGTTCAAAAGCTGGTAGGGACAATGCACCAATATTGGGTCCACCCTTGCGCGGCCTACTGGACTGAGGTGTCTAGGCTCGCTTGGAAGCAAGTTGAAACGTCCGTGCGGAGAGCGAACTCTGGCCTAGAACTACGGGCCTGCATTAGCAGACAGACGATTTAGCTGGGTAGCCAGGGGATGCCGTGCCTGGAAACTAGCCATGCTTCCGGTACGATTACACAGCGAACCCTACTGTGACGTGGCAGTGGGCAAGATAGCTGGTGCAATCCATTGACAGGGTTTAATCAAATCCGCAGAAGGAATCGGTGCCATGCTGAATGATTCTTCACACCATACCATCCGTGGTTTCGTTGCCTGTCTCCAGACTCCAATCGTGACAGCTCCATCCGCAATCTGTACTTGTGTACTTCGTACGGCAACACCAAGTCAGCTAACTGATCCTCGATCGACTGTCAGGGAAAAAATGGTAGCAGTTAGTGAATCTCGATCAAGTGTCCTTTGCGTCTGCGACACCCCACATCTTTGAACTTCACCGACCTTTTCTTTCTTGGAGTAGGTCCATGATGATCTAACTGCGTGTCTACGAACTCGAAGGTCAAAAGGTTTGTTGGCAGACGGCTGATCAACAAGAGTAGCATCTGCAAGCGCGAAACGTTGCACTGGTGGTCAGGCCGGGACGCGAGCTTCTCGGACCTACGTAGATCTCCAACACGAGTAACTTGTAGCCATGCCTTCCATTGCGTTTCACAGTATTGCCTCTGGCCTTCGCTGCATTTCTGATATATCATGGAACCACGGCTTATAGCACCTATCGCAAGTTCGCGCATTTCAAGGGACCTCCAGTGGCCGCTTGGACGGGCCTCTGGTTGGCAAAATAAGCCATTTCCGCCAATATGCCCACGGCACGGAAAAACGTCCTCCGGATGTATGGTGGGTTGAAGCCTACCTGAAGAGATTACATGGAATCTCCGGGCTAATAAAATCATGTTTATATGTTCGTCTGCTCGCATCGGTCCGAATCTCCTTGTCACTGATGATTCAGAGCTCTTGAGGCATCTGAGTGCGCCAAGGTCCAAATGGGCCCGAGGAGGATGGTACGGTGGTGTCAAATTCGATCCCAGAATGAATAACATTCTATCTGAACGTGACGAGAAGAAACATGCAGAAATGAGAGACAAGTTGATTGGTGCCGTAAACTCTGGCTCAGAACAACTTCCTCGATATATTCTCTGGTGGTTAACTTCCTCAAGTACTCTGGAAGAGAGGTCGAACCTTGGAATTGGATATTGACAGTGTTCTTGTGAAGGCTCTGGGCCACATTCGACGAGAATATATCGGCAAAGGCCTTGATATAGCACAGATTGCTTCGTATTTTACTCTCGATGTCTTGATCCGGATGGCATTTGAAGACTCCTTCGGATTCGTCGAGGCAAATAGCGACTTATACGACTATCACGTGATAGCGAACAAATTCTTCGGTGTTCTCGAACTGGTAGTCAATCATGAAAACCTGCAGTTATTTGTTCAAAACAGCATCGTCCAGAGATTGCTCGCGCCTAAGGGTAAGGATAAAGTTGGACAAGGGGCTATAATTGGGATAGCTCAGAAAGCAGTCTCCGAAAGGTTTCGTCCAGACGCGAGAGTCAAGAAAGATATGTTGGGCCACTTTCTGGCAAAAGGCATGACCCAGGAGGAGGCTGAGGTAGAATCACACCTTCAGATCATTGCCGAGTCGGACTCAACAGCGGGCACCCTGCGCACTACGATGATGCTCCTGGTGGCCAAACCCGGTGGCATACCGAAAACTTGTCCACGAAATCGACAGTGCTATCGTGAGAGGCATTGTCTAGTATCCAATCATCAGACATAGCGAAGCAACAGAATTGGAATATCTCCAGGCCGTTTTTGGGAGGGTCTGAGGATGTATCCACCGCTTGTTGGTCTCCAGAGCAAACGAGCTCCTCCAGAAGGTGAAACAAAGCCATCGTTGAGGTTTGTTCCTTCTCTTACAGGATGCTGTGTCTTGCTAACAGTATTTTCAAAGTTTCTGAGAAGCTTCGACTGGTCAGTCGCGGACCCAATCAATGGAGCGTGGTCAATCGCACCTGGTATCTGGGTGCAAGACACAAACAATCTTAACCAAACGCCTCATAAAATGGTGGAGCATCATCTTGAGCAGGCCAGTCAGTTCTGAGTATTTCCGTGTTTTCACCTCTCGTGAAAATTGGGCTAGGGCTCAGACCAAAGATAGTCGGGAATGAATTGTCAGAAAATATGAATCCTGGGTCGTTTAGCTCGGAAAGAAATTCAAGTGGCTGATCTGGAGATTCCAACCCGGGTGCGGCCATGAAAGTAGACGTCTCGGGAGACAGACTTTGGGAGCCACGCTGACTGTCCTGGAGTTTGCCCACCAGGAGTGTGATTTTTCGGGCTGCAGTCTGTGCGGTTGAGGATCCGTCCTGGTGAGTGGCGAAGAACTCGATAGCCAGCTCTATCCGTGCAACCACTTCCTGATACTGGACCCCTTTCTCGCTCAGAACGGCATGTATCGATCGATTCTTGGCATAGAGGAGTAATGTCATCGTTGCATTCCACAGGTATCCAATCACATGGAATAGTGCAGCTTGAATGATACCACTGCTACTGATGTGAATCGACTCGGTCGTTATTGTAACGAACGACAATGCCATTTTGACGCAGGATGCTGCCGCCGAGATCAATTCTTGCCGTGAGTCTCTCCCTTTCTTGGTTCTCAATATTGTCAGGTTAAGAAAGGCACGGTGCAAAAGGATTCGAATGTTTAGATACCGCAATCTCAGGATCAAACCATAAGGCTCTCGAGACCAGGAAGACTCATGCAGCCATGAATCGTACCAGCTCACGAAAACTCCATCGTGTTTTCGGAGTTCATCAATCCTGTCACCTATTGTCATGTGCCTATATGACAGACTGTACACCTTCTCATAGGCATCCCATGTCATATGCGAAAATTGCCTCATGGTCTCAATGTACTGCAGATCAGTAGGTGAAGTGTCAAGAGGAAATGGCTCCACGTCAACCTCACGCGGTTGTATTGCGCATGGGCGTCCAGAGAATGTGGCAAGTTCAGTTTCATATATGAAAAGACACCACCACAAGGTTTTCATAGTTGCAACTTTTGGATTCTCAAGTTGACTTGGTTGTCGATGTAAGCCGATGGCATATCCGACACGAGCGGCGGCACCAAGAATGGCATAAGACTCGTGAAAACGCTGTTGATTATACAACCAAATGAAGCCCAGAAACATGCTGGTCGCTGCCGACAAATCTCCACCACGAAAGGGTACGTCAGCAAATGTTGACCTGGCCATGAGAAAGCACATTTCGCCATCTGTGCATTCAAGAGCCCGCGTTCTGACGGAGGGATCTGGGTCAATGGTACTGCATTGATGGCCAAGAGCCATTACCATGTACAGCACCGCGATCCAGAGTTCAAAGCCTTGTCCCTCAGTTGGAAGACCTCCCCAGAAATGCTCATAGCGTCCTATGAATGATGCTTTTTCCAACACCGGGTAGAGGTTATGCGAGGTTTGAAAGTACTGGTTGACGTATCCATCTGCAATTAGCCTCGGTGGGAGGAAAGAGCCCGCCATATTTGCGAACCGTAGTCCTTCTCCGCCAATCGACCATGGGTCTGTGTCTATTGAGGGCATAGTCCCTTCTGTCTCCTCAACAGCTGGCGGTTCTATTTGCTCCAAAGATTCAACCTCATCAATGATGGCATTCAGAGAGGACCCACCATAGAATTCTGGATTCTTAGAAATAGTCAAGTGATTCACCCCTCGTAGCAGGTGATCCATATCATCTTCCTGATTTGAATTTTCGTTTTGAGAATGAGTGGGCTGTTCTCTAGAGACGCTTAAGAAGCCCCTCCCTGTTGTTTTAAAATTTGAGTCTATTCTCACATCTTCATAAAGTCGAAGCCGTTCTTCTAACTTGGCTATTCTCCTAATAACGGTCAGTACACTTTGACAAATCTCCCAATGAGAGCTAATTCACTTCACTGCTCGAGCAAGCGTCAGCCTTTCTGGTGCACGTATATCTCCTCCATAGCTGCATCGCAATCCATTTTCTAGGCAGGTTTGGCACGCAGGACTGGCACCGTTGCACTTAACATTTTCAGCGTGGCTGGCGGCAGATGATTAGGAGTGTGAGCACTTCTGACCTTTCGACGGAGTTTTCTACAGTTGCTGCATGCTTGTTCGGTTTTTCTTCTCGGAATGACTGCCGGCTGAGGGATGTGCCCTGGCTGTCCTGCGGTATCGGACGTTAGATCTGGAGCTATGGATCGATATGGATTCATGGCTGTCGTTTCGTTGTGCGCAAGGATGTGTACTCAATGAGATAACGTATCATAAGAAAACGCATCTTGGAGAGCCTTCATATAATGAAAACACCACGCCCACATTCACGAGCACTGATTGACATCATGAACAGCATCGAGCACAAAAACTCGGATCAAATAAATTAAGATTGTCTCCTCGAGATCCATTGGGTTATTCTAAGGAACTATGGCCGAGTAAGCAGTGAGTTGCAACATCTTAATCATGTGACCCGGATCACATGATGTCATATGCTGGAACACTTCTAACGACAGTTTACCATAACTTAATTGCTGAAGCTTCAATAAGCCTATTTGATGAGCACACTCAACCCAACGCGAGGGTCCTCGTATCTAGTAGAGACGATGAATATTGTTTCAGCTTGGCAGCCAAGATCATGCTAATTACAGGGATTTAGTCTTGAGAAGGCTGTATGACGCTGTTGAGAATGAAATTGCTGGGCACGAATTTTTTCCTTCAGCTTGTTAATGAAGGCCAGAGGCAGGCTCGCGCACTGGATCAGATGTTTGCAAGAGAACAGTGTCATAGTCCATCTTGCTGTTAATGATCCCCATCATAAGTGGAATAACCCTCGAGACTATGCAGCACTTGAGCTCGTTTGTCCTTCCAAATGGTGCACCCTCTCGGCCTTCTCACTCAGGGTTTGGGCGAACGTCTCGTCCTTTACAAAAAGAGTGTCGATCTCTTCCAACGAAAGGCTCTTCGTTTCCGGGTATAGGAACCACACTATACCATTTTAACAAATGGCGGAGGATTACTTAGAGGACTACTTACCTATTGGAAAGTGGAGGGCGATGAAGATGATGAAGATCTGACTGATATTAGCTTCGAAGAAGCCACCCGTTGTCCCAGGATTTTCCACTTACGATGTACAGCCTCCAACCGATGTTAGCAAGACCAACTGGTCCAGCCTTGACTATGATAAAAGTGAAGCTCCACTTAAGGGTTACCACCGTCAGCAAATGTCCAATTTAAAACACATCGAGTGAAGCTTACATTTGTGAATGCATTCATAGCTGAACCCACGTGGCGATAACGCACTGGACAGAGCTCAGCACCAATCAACCAAGGCCTGCGGAGTTGTTAGCACCCGTTCACTTAGCACCCAGCTGGGACCCTACACAGGAAGCCATGACCATCCGAATGAGAGGCAGATCACGCATGTGCAAGCAAATGCCACCCAAAGATGAGTATCTCTTCCGTCTTTGACCATAGCACAATAAATACAGGTCGCGATCAACATAGGCAGGGATCCGGACAGGAGGAGCTTTTTCCTCCCAAATTTCTCAACGGCTGCGATGCCCACCAAAGAGCCTAGCCAGAAACACAATGAAGCGACTCCCCCAAGGATCAAGCTGATATTTGCAGCGATGCCCAGATTCAAGAAAATGCTCGAGCTATAGTAAATGACCATCTGCCAACAGTCAGCGTTGCTTCCTCAAAAATTTCTTCGGACGCAGTCGAGCAGCGAGCAGTGGGACGGGTTGACATGATCTGCGTCGAAAAGATACAAGAGACTCACATTGACACCTGGAAGCTGCTGAATTGCCTGGATCAGGCAGACAAGACCTATGCGAAGAGGGATTTTCTGGCCCGACTTATCATAAAAGATTGTTTTGAAGTTGTACTCCCCGAAATGGTCCTCCAATGCAATGGCTGCTAGGATTTCAGCACGCTCGGCTTGAACGATTTCATGCTCGATTGGAAGTGCTTTCAATGCACTCATGACGCTGTCAGCCTCTTCATTGCGTCCCTTTGCGTATAGGAAGCGCGGACTCTCGGGCAACCAAGGGATGATGCACATGGTAATGAGAGCGAAAACAATCTGAAACGCTATATTTGGTCAGCTTGATCAGGCAGATTGAAGTACCGGGACAAGCGTACCGATGGGGAATCGCCAAACAATCTGACCGGTGAGGTGGAAGAAGCCATAACTGAAAGCATACAGTCAGCACAATTTGTCTCGACTTTGACTCAACGGCCAGCTTACTTCATCCAGTAGGCAATGACGATGCCAAATGCTGCTATGGATAGCTGGGTTGCTACCAGCTTTCCTCGATTTTGTGCCTTCGACGTTTCGGAGACCCATGTTGGTACGGTGCCGGTATTCATGCCGTTTCCTATGCCCTGCGCAAGCAGAATTAGCAATGGTTACTCCGAGTCTGAACAGACTCACAGATACGATTCGCCCAGCGATCAGCTGCGCCACACTGTACGAGGCGGATTGAATAACGGCGCCTAACCCAAGTCAATTTTGCACAGGATCTGCCATGGAAGCATATGCATACCGACGACCATGATTCCCATTCCATAAAAGATTGTTCGCTTGCGACCAAGTCTACCGCCCCATATTGCAGCAACAAGACATCCAACCATGCACCCGATGTCATATATGGACACGACCGTGGAGATTGTTTCAGCATCGCTGATCTTATCGCTCTTTAGCAAGCTGGCATTTATGCCTCCTAAAAACTCACTTCAATATTTACAGCTTCCAAAAAGTAGGGTGTTGCAATGATGGACCCCATGATGCCTTGGTCATATCCTGAACAATGGTCAGAATCGTTTGCATACAGTTATCCAGGCTTTCGTCTGCTTTCTTACCAAACAACAGGAAAGCACTTGCGGACGTCAAACTGATTGCCCATGAAAGTGCAACCCCTTCAAGGCCGAAGAAAGGCTTGTTTGGGGCCATTAGCATCTGTGTTTTGCGCAAATCAGTTTCGGTCAGGCTGGGATATGACTTGGCTTTGAAACGGTGTTGTGCACCTTGTGTATTCAATCCCAGTGCTGAGTATTATAGCCTAACGAGCTTTCTTGTCTCTGTCGGAAGTGAGCACATGGCGCCGTTGCCAGCCTCGTTCCACGCCCACTTCCTTCCAGATATCCCTATTGACAGACATATTAGCCTCCGCGGCCCTCCAGGAATTCCCATTGGTTCGGTGTCAAGGGTCAACTCTTGGCGCCTCGAACTATCCCCAGAGCGTTCTGAATCCACCTCACCCCACAGAATCCAAAGCCATGTTTTATTGCTTCCTGACTGCCAAAGAGACGTTTGAAGCGAAGAGATGCTGCATGTACATGATCCGGGACCTGGAGCCCCACGGAGTAGCTTGTGGGGTTGCCGGGGATCGAGACCGCGTACCGCGTGTCTGAATATCGGGTTTAGGATCAACCAATTGGAATCTCAGGGCGACTATCTATTGCACCGGGTTTGAGCATATGTCCAGAATGTTACTGAAGTTAAAAGAAATCTTGGGAGCTTCACTCCAAGATGGTCTGATACCCATATCGCTCGAATCTCCTTGATGTAGCATTTTACGGATTGTGTTCTTTGAAACGTTTGCATCCTTCACTCCGCCATGGGGCAAACACCAAACCAAGTTCAAGAGATCGCGGCTCTTCGCGCTGATGTCGAACTCCTGCGACGGCAGCTCTCAGATGTCCAAGACGTCCAAGCCATCCAATGGTTACTCAATCACTACACGGCTCTCCACGATGATGCGTGTTTTGATCTAGCAAAGCGGCTGGAATGGGAAAACCTTTTTGCCGACGATGGCATCGCAGTCTATCCATTCGGTCAACATAAAGGCCGAGCTGGAAAAGGCAGCTGGGCGTTCACTTCCGTCCAATATTTTGAGAGATGTCAGCTGCTTAGCAGCAACTTTGACATCAGCTTCAGTCCCGACAGGAAAAAGGCACATGTCCGCACCAACTGCATCGCACAATGGTTGAAGAATAAAGATATTCATCACGACCATTTTGATGAAGGTCAGCGCTACTAAACATGGTACCATCCTATCCAGATTGGTTTGCATACTGACACAGCCTCCAGGTGGCTTTTACAATTGGATCCTACGAAAGGAGTCGGACGGCAAATGGTACATCGAGCATGTCAAACTTACAATCCAGTGGACGTCTGGAGAAGATCCGACTGGGGTGGGCCCTTCCACACATGGGACACCGCGCCTCTAAGGCTACAAGTTGTTGGATGTTCGTATCACTAGGAAAGCAACGCGGGAATCAACAGCTGCAATATAGAACCACGAAATTCATGGGAGATGATATTCGGCTCCTGCTGCCTTCGTAGATGGGAACAAGAACGACTATCCTAAAGCCGAATGATTTGCCTTTATCTGATTGATTCAGTGTGATATCAAAATCTTCGTATGTAGACCGAGATTCAGATTGGGAGATCTATCACATTCGATGGATCAAGAGTCGGAGTCGGCAGATCTTTCTCGTATTTGATGGGCCATGAAATTTCCAACTGGTAATCAGCCTCGCCTGTACTTGCTTGGCAAATTTGTCACAATTGTCCACAAGGCTGCCTCCGGCCGTCTGCCTTGCGGCGCCAGAATATCACCCCTCGAACTTTTTCTTGACACATCCTCGACAATGAAAGCGAGATATACGCGATTATGTACACGCAGCAATAGAATTTAGGCCCACCTTCCTCAAATTATGGCAAGTGGTGTAAAGCGATCTTTATTCACCAAGCCGGCCTGGGCTGCCGCTGCGCCCGCCGGGTCGGAAAAGCCCTCTATGGGCGACGACACGGTCTTCGGACGCAACACGGTCTACGAGGACATCCTCATGGCGGAACAGAAAAGGCAAGAGAGGAGGCAGGAAAAGGCAAGAGAACGCGCCCTGAGGAGGAAAGACGAAGGCAGAGACTCGAAGAGGAGGCGCGTCTCTACGGAGCAGGAGGCCGTGGCCGACGACACGGATATTCTCAGTGATTCGGACAACCTCGAAACCTCCTCGAGCTGCGCCAGCGAGAAGCCTCAGTCGCCGATAGTCGAGGATCATCCAGTGACGAGAAGTACCCCAAACAAGGACAAACGCCTGCAGATAGGCCTAGATGAGGTCGAGGGGTCGTTGAAGTCCTCACGGCGGCGTGATCTAGCCACAAAGAAGAAAGATAAGGAGAAGACCCTGGTTGATATTAGCAGTGATGGCCAAGCAGAGGACGACGAGCTGATTATGCTCACTCCAGCGAAGTCGAAGGCGAGACGAACCTCCTTGTCTAAACTCAAAGCACAGTTGGACGACTACGAGTCTGAAGAAGAGGACGAATTCCTACAAGAGCTCAAACAAAAGGCACGAGAAAAGGCACGGCTGCAAAAACTAGGCCTGTCAGATAGGGACAGGCCATCGGCCCTTCCTGCAACCACGGCCACCTTACCGAAATCTGCATTGACGGCGCCTGTGCCCCCACGAGCCTCGTCAGCCGAGCAAAACCGTCCTAGGTCATCCAATTCAAATGCGGACCTACAGAATGAGACGTCTGTTTCGCGAAAGCAAAGAGGGAAGGAGAAGGCCGATGACCCCGAAGTCAAAATCCTCATCACCTCAACCATCCCCGACACGAACGCTCTGATCGTCAAGCGGAAAGCCTCACAGCCACTTAGGCAGGTGAGAGAGTTCTGGTGCCAGCGAAACAATCTCGATGCAAAGACAACAGCACAGATATTCTTCACCTGGAGAGGGACGAGGCTGTTCGACTCCACGACCATGCGAGGGCCGATTCAGAAATTGAAAAACGACCACGCAGCAAAGCAGAGGATGGTTTATGACGACTACAACGTTGATGATGATGATGATGAACACGACGGCGACTCAGATGTAGAGCGGAACGTCGAAGACCCGAGTCAAGGCCGTATCACGCTAGAAGCTATGACGCAGGAGATATTCGATGAACGGCAGCTCGAGAAGGAACGAAAGGCGCTGGCGTCTGGAGATCAAGATGGGCATGAAAACGAGAATGAGAGCGACGATGCATATTACAAAGAGCAAGAAGCGACGCGGGAGCAGGCGCAGAGGGAGGCCGAGGAGAAAATGAAAGGGACGATCGTCGTACGCCTCGTCAGCCAGACCATGGACGCAATGAACCTGCGCGTTCGGCCCCATACATCGGTAGGCAAGATGATGCAGGGATTTGCGGCGACAAAGAGGCTGGAGGAAGGGAAGACCGCTTGGCTGATTTTTGATGGGGAGAGATTGGAACCACAAAGTACCGTTGAGGATCTTGGCCTGGAAGATGAAGATGAGATTGAGGTACATATCCGTTGATGAGTATACCACATCACGCAGCCGTTAGACTTTGGGCCAATTGATAGGAACGTCTGTTCACACGAAATCGATCAATGATATGAGACGAGGCAATGTTTTGAAGATTTCATCGATTTATGGTTCGGACCTTGGCTGTCCTCCCTGGGTGTTTGTTGGTGCATATGAATCCGGATGAACCACACCTCACGAGGTCTGTTTCTCATCTAGGCGAAAGTTTTCTTTGCAACGATGGAAATTTTGTTGCTTCATTCATCGATTGAGTCGGGCCCCAAAAAGCACATGTTTTTCGTGGCGCCGGAAATGAAAATTGTCATTTGAGCTTTGTATCAAGTCTCCTGCAGACCACCATTTCTCATGAAAGATCAAATTTAATGACCAGTTCTTCTCGCCTCAGCAATGACTCGTTGCAGTTCGTCGACCTTCCTCTTTGCGCGTCCGAAGGTACCAAGCTATGAGACATTGTCAGCAATTTAGCCCACTAAGAACATATGATGAGGATGGGAGTCGCGTGTATCTTTCGTCAAGAATGAGGCAGGGAAATCGTTGCCATTTGTGCAGTCCATCTTGCCATGCCAACCACATTGAGCCACCGGAGTCGAGGGGTAGAACATACTCGCTTCTTTGCCAACTTTCTCGCACGCTTGTCCTTGGAGTTTCTCAACAGTTCGATAACACGACGCTCATAGGGGGCAAGGCCGGCGACCTCCTTGACAATTTCTCGGACGAAGGCGGTGCGCTTGCTGAGGTGACCCTTGGTACGGCTGATGCGAGGCTTGGGGGTGATAACAGTGACTTTCTATTCGAGGTAAGAAAGATTAGTATATAGTCTAATTGCTGAATATTAGAACAACGACGAAGCGTCGTAATCTCCAGTAGAAGCAAAAGAGCTGGGATCTGGTGTTGTCCACTGGAGGATGACTTTTCGTGCCTGTTCGGATCGTGCGGCGGATCGAATGAGGGATGGGAGGACTCACATGGCCTTTGTTCAAGCCGACAGTGATGCCAGTCTTCTCAGCGGCTTCCTTCGCCATCTTGAATGATATTGGCGACGGAGACTGAGGATGTGTAAGATGTCGTTGGTGGGTTGAATGAAGTCGACCTCAAACTCATCTGCACTGCAAGACACAACTCGCAAAAGTTCGGCTGCGCCAAGGAAAATGTGGAAAGTGCGACTGGTGGTGTTCCAAAGCAGGAAAGCGCATGCCAGGTCTTGGCAATCGTTGTGGGTCCTAATGCTCCTCCGTAGCCTCTACGTGTTCTCCTTCCGGGAAGGCTGAAACTTTTCAATTAGTATCCGAAGTTGATTCTTGCACACGATGATGAAGGTCATTACAGCTGTTATACGATTGCTTGGAAGAGTTATGAGTTATTCTACCGTGTGGAAGATTCTTGTACGAGAGTCCAGGTGGTCATGCGCTCGGTATGCTATATACGAAGTCATGACCTCAGTGCATGTTGCACCAAACTTTTATAACCCTTCAGCGCCTCCTCCAAGTCACCCACTGTCAGTCCTTCGTTTCTTCCATGTGCAACAAGGATACTCCCAGGTCCATACAGGTACCTTTTCACACCTTCTAGCAGCTCCAAGTTAGGAATATCTGTACCGTAGTTGACTGTGATCGTGTCAAAGCCCTCAACGTCAGCATCCAAACTTATTGGACCGTAGCCCTGAGAGAACTCCAGGTCTAGCAAGTCCTCTGGGTCAGCTGCTCGAATCGCTTCACGCACTATGTGCTGAACTTCTTCCGGAGTCCCTCCAGCCAGCCTGAAAGTCACGTCTGCTGTTGCAAACTCTGGGACAACATTTCCAGCAACTCCGCCGCGGACATAGCCTACATTGACCGTGCTTTTGCCGAATTTCTCACTGCGTGGGAGGCCTCCTTCTGCCTCGGGAACATCTCCCAACTTATCTAGTGTCAATAGCGTAGGTAGAATCATGCTGTTTGCGCTCCGCCCAAGCCAGGGATATCCGGAATGCGCGGCCTTGCCGTGTGCATTGACCTTGACCATGAAGATCCCCTTGTGCCCTGCAGCCAGCTTTCCCTCCGTTGGTTCACCAAAGAGCACGGCCTTGTAATTCGACTTGGTCTTCCGGTAGAGCTCTGAGTTCGAGAAATGCCTCATTCCATCCCCTCGTTGCTCCTCGCCGACAACAAGCAGCAGCGCGAGGTCGGACGGATCAATCTCCGTAGAATGGTTAGCGAGGAGATCTAAGATTGTTTGGATTTGAACCGCGACACAAGCTTTGTCATCAACTGTGCCCCGCCCAGATATCAAAATATTCTTCCGCGAGGACGAAAGTTGGCCATCATCGGCCTTTTTCGGCAGCGACAAGGAGTAAGGGATGTGCGGAGGCACAGTATCGATGTGTGAGCTTAGGAGAATCTTCGGTGATGGTTGCGACGTCTCTGCTTGACTGCCACCGTACTTTGACGGATCTGGATATGCGTAAATATTCCATCGTACCTGAGTATCGTTTGTAGCATCTGGAGGCGGAACGCTCTGGGTCTTCACGGTGAAATTGTGGGCCTCCAAGAATTTTATTATGAGCTTCGCAACAGGTAGCTCATTGTCCGACACGGATTCGACCTCACAAATGGCTCTGTGCAGCGAGAGCAAGGGCGATGAAGCTATCACTTCCGAGAGCTTCCCGTTGCCGCTTACATTCAAGCTCGCTGCTATAATGGGCTCTTGAACATCACTCAGCCCAGATGCATGTCCCAGGGCCACTGCTAAAAGCAACGTTGCCGTAGCCTTCAACATCTTCATGGTTTCAACGCGCCTTGTTCACTTGGAGCGGAACTATAAATGATAAAAGAGTTGGGAGATGAACGAGCGGCAGACAGCTTAGAGATTCAGTTCTTAGCTTTTGCAAGGATCATTAGAATTCGTCATTCCGCCTTTTGAACCTATCATCCGCCTACGGTAGCAAACATACTCGCACGATCATCGTGCTTGAGGAATTCAGGAAAGAGGGAAATTCTGTGCGGAGTTCGCCGCTTGCGAAAAGGCCTTAGTTCTCTTCATGACAGCGGTTCAAGGCAAAGAGAAGGATGGACAAGGCGTCCCAATGGGAGCAACAGACGCACATGCTCGTCGTGTGTAATGGGCTACATATTTCACAAGCGTATCATTGGAGTATCTCGTACATGAAGATTCCTAAGCTCTAGCCTTACCATTGGCAGTCTTCGACTTTTCCTTCTTACGCTCCCAGACCATTAGATAGCCCTCCCTTGTAAACAGTGTCTCGGCTTCGGCACGCTCCACCCAAAGATCTTGTATCTCGAGCCACTCGGGCAAATTAGATCTCTGTGAGAATGCGGCTGCCTTATCTCGAAGCTGGACTTTCCAAGCGAATTTCTGTCCATCGCCTCCAACGGCTTTGTTAGCGGCGTCAGCGGCGTTTGAGTCTTCTCCACCTCCCGTGGACACAGATGTAGTGTCTAGAATGATGTTGGCGACCATTTCGTAATAGATTGGTTCCCCTGGAGGATGAATGGCAGGATTCGGCTCGACATACGGAGACATATCCAACCCCCGAGGCGACGGAAATGTCACAATAGTTGGATTTCTTTCCGACACAAATTTATTGACGGAAAACCGCTTGATGTGGAAAAAGAGATAAGGGGGCAATGGGTGTAGAAGTCGATGTCGTATCCGATTCGCCTGTCTCTCAGAGGCGCTTATACCGTTGTACTTATGCAGTAACGTGGTCAGAGGGACTTGAGGAATGATATTTTTCGATTCAACTGCATCTCGGAATAGCGGGACAGGAGGTAAATCGAGAGTAAGAATTAAATATGGAGAAACATTAGTCGTGATGTTGGAAGAGTCCTCAAACCTCAGACGATCGCCAGTTGTGTCTGATTTAGCGGTTATCGCTTGCGATTCCACTCTAAGCTTGCCTTGGAATGTCCGTTGAATGATCGACGATAGAGGCTTCGTCTTAGACCCTCCCAATGCTAAATGCAGGTTGTTGAGAAACCATGATAGGAACTCCACTGGATCGGACTGGTGGGTCAACGTAAATCTCTTCGATGATCGTAGTGCGATCTCTTGTAGCAGTTCATGTGGTGACACATGAGATCTGAATGCCCTTGAGTTCCAAAGCTTCCGAATCAGTGTGCTCGTTCTAACTGGCAATTGTGACGTTGTTAGTGGAAACTGGTGTAGGAGGAAGAAATTCCGTATAGGCACAACATGTGCAAGCGCCTGTACCACAACATTGAGGTAGTCATTGGCTTTAATATTGTTCATTCCCATGAAACCTGGCCGATATTTCTTGTTCCCAAGATCCATACTTTCCTTGGCTTCTTTATCCATTTTTTTCACATCCTCTTCCGTGAACTTTGGATCGGCCACATATTTGATGTCATCCAAGCTCTTGTTGTGCACCTCATAGCCTTCAGGGAGTACATAGACTTTCTGAGTCTCTAGGTTGATGTAAACGTGGTGGTCAACTTCGAGCGCATGGAAGTATGCAACTGACTTTGGACCCCTCCCTTGGAAGTATTTCCCGCAGATTAGGCATGCGTAGACATTGATGTTTGAGAGGGTAACGGAGCAAAGCTTTTCGAAGTCGAAATCGAGGAGGGATCGGTTTATTGTGTCCAGATACAAGTCGTTGTAGCCTTCAGTGGGGGCGCTCTGCCTCAGAGGGACCACAGAAATTTTGTCATCTTCAGCTTCCGAGTCGGAATCATCATTGTTTTGTATCGAGGTATTCGCTTCACCAGCGCAATTCAAGTCAACCGTCATGTCCTGGTGTGCCTGCTGAGATACGCCATTTGTACTTATTGTGTTTGCCTCTGAAGCATCTTCAATGCGCACCTTCTTGCTGACAGGAGATTCGTCGTCCAGAATCCGCTCCAAGGGCTCTTCCGATTTCCTCTTCGACATTGTGAGCGATGTAAAATTTCTTGTTAAATTCAGGTCGGATAATTTGAGCATGAACGCAGACATTGAGCAAACCAAACAAACATCTTTAATGCGGGGTGGCACTCGTGGACCAGCCTTGCCCTTGATGACTCAGCAGTAGTACAAGGCTTTGCGTGCTCCACAATCACTACTATTCTGATCTTTGCTACCTTTGAAATGGACTTCTGCAGGCTGGAATTCTGCAGACTAAATAACATGGTTCTATCTAGTGTATTCAGAATTGGCCTCAATACCCAATACTCAGATTGCCTTTTGTCTCTAAAATTTGCCCCATCCGAACTGACGACTGAGGTGCAACGTGAAATGAGTGCTGGCAGTCCATGTGATCAGATTAATGACGGCTTGCATTCCCAGGCTTAGAAACCAATTACCCCAGAAACCCGGAGAGCTCAACGCCCCAACGTCCTTCAAGGTCATGCGTGGTGATAATGGCCAAATGTCAGCAAGAGCTGGATCTCGCCTTGCCGCTCCGGTGTCATTGAGTCTTGAGATCAGGAAATTCCGGGTTAGCGACCTTAGAAACATCATCTCTAGAGGTAGCATCAAGATTGGAGTTATTATTGAGGCAAAACCGAGAGCAAGAGTGTGGGCAGGATGATTCGATAAAGTTGTCACGCGATATAGACTGTCATCGCCGTTCCTCAGCAGTCGTCGGTGATGGAAAAGTTCTTCTCGAGTGGGACGAGGATTGTCGCCTAGGTCGGTCGGTCGGCGCAGTGGTCTTGGTGTAGCTTGTGGTAAGCTAGGGGCCCGCAACATTCCTGCCACCGGTGTTGCAGGTCGCGGCTCTGGAGTTTGTCGTGCGTCTGGGGGTCCTCCCTCAAGAAGAGATTCTAGAGGAATTGTGGGCTCAAAAGCTGATGTCACAGGGACTCTCGACGGTTCTGTTGCCCAAACTGCAACAATGCTTGCTACGTCATCCGTTGTCACTGCGGGTTCATCCGTGTTCACGAGGTGACCTGTATCATCTACACGCTGGGCGTCAACACGACTTTCTGCATCCGCGAAACGTGCATCTGAAGGCTGTTCCAGTACGTCTTCAGCTGAAAAGAGGTCTTGCGGGTCTGGGGTTGAGGTAGAGGCGTTGCTGTTGCCGGCAAGGCTCACCACGTCATCGGCCAATTCAACGCTAAGCGTCCCGTGGTCGGGGTCCAAACTATAGTCGCCAAAGGCGGATCGGATGGCTTGCATGCGCAACATCTGTCGTGGGGGACGGTCCTCTGGACTCAGCCTACGACTTTCCCGAAGTAACTGTGAATAGTAGTAGGAGCTTCGATTGATGAGCTCCGCTTCCATGTCCTCACTTAGGACCACGTGTAGAGAAGCACTTCGCATCTGTAGAATTCTATCCCATAATGTAAAAAGGACGGGGAACATCACTCTAAGCGACTCGGCGAGGGTTTGAGATCTGACGTCCGAATCCTTCGTCTTCTCCTCCAAGGGGCTGGTCGTAGAAGCTTCGAAATTGATCTGATTATCGTTTTGAGCGTACAGCAACGAAGAAATTTGATCCGCACGGTCGGGCTTGAGGGCGAAATGGCGGATGCGGGCATAAATGGACATAAAAAGCCGTTGTTCGAGGAGGTCGTGTACATAGGCAAGAACGAAAGGATTCAGGGCAAAATTCCTGGCCCTATGTAAGAAGAATGTCCACGAGGTTGAGACTAGATTTCCCGAGACACTCAAGGGAGGACCGGTGGCGGATGGGATCAACGCTGATAGAGGCGGCATGGCGCCTTGAGGAAGCAGATAGAGTGACTGCAGAATCGAGGTAGCATAGAATGGATATTCTGCGCCAAACCAAACCAGTCTCAGGCTAGTATCGTTAGCTCATCGGAATTGTGCACAAGATAGAACTTACAATTCTCGAAGCAAGATTCTAGGCAGTTCTTTGAGCTGGAAGGTTGTGAATGGGCGAGGTAGAGTTGCACCTGGATTGGAGCCTAGTGTGTCACGCCTGAGAGAGTTGCTAAGGCTTGCAATAATTGCCATGGGATATCCAGGAAACAAGAATGCTCTTGGTCCTACAATATTCCACTCGGACTGCATCGTCACAAGCACAGGTAGGCCAAGATATGATTTATAGGTCTGGGTGTATCAGCAAAGAGGCACATTGGAAAGCTTTCATACTCACTAGTAGCCTTCTGCGAAATGAAATGATCCATCGTAGGGCCAGCTTTTGGAATAGGTCGTCGACCATGCCGCAGTTTTGCCCAGCGATATTTTCATCCAGAACTAGACTCTGCTTTTGGCTGTTAGTCAGAGCTTGCCAGTTACTACGGCTCATCTTGGCTTTGCGGACGACGACACCAACAGTCGCAAGAGCATCATTCTGTGCTCGATAAAGTCGCTTTGTCGAGTGCTCTGAAGCGAGGTTTCGTGGATGACCTCTGAAATCGAACTGCTGAACGTAGTTCCGCGCAGTGTCATGTTGCACATTTGGTCCTAAAATGAATTGATCATGATCATCGTGCAGCGGCGGATCAAAAGGCGATCTTCCCTGAAACCTTACTGTTAGAATGGGTGCGAAATGCATAATTGGTAGACCACATCAATGGACGGCACCGCCAACGGCGCAGTCAGTCTGAGGTCACGGTCGTGGCGACAGGAAATGTGTTGGGGCCCCCACAACGCTTACCAAAGCTAATCGCGTCAGGTAAGACTGTCGGCCCATCTCAAGAGGTCGCAAGAGCGGGTGGAATCATCAGCCTCAATAAGATGAATTGAGACTTGAAAAGAATCATGTCACATGAGACGATCAGATGGTGAAGGAGTGTTTGCTGGGAGGTTGCAACAGGACTCCTGCACCAAACTTCCTCGCGGTGCCTGCTTCTAATTAGCTGGATCGCATTAAGCGCAAGCAGCGTAGTCTAGTAGAAGTTGTCGAGACGAAGCATCCACGAAACCAAATGCAGGCTGTCCTGTGAATTTCCACGTGTGGTAGAGATGACATGGAAGCGCCACCGACTAGCGGAGGGACGTGATCGACGCCAAGAACATGCAGCGGGAACTAATTAGTTTAGAGGCGCTAGTTACCTTTGGTCTTTGACTCTAATCCCAGTTCAAAATTTTGGAGAAGCAGAAATTTGAGCCGGGGAGAAATTAATATTTGAGAAATAATCAGAAGACGAGCGACCTCATGGATGTTCGCAGAGGCCTTACATTACAAACTGACGAACACGCTTGAAAGGAGTTTCGACTTTTACTCTATAGTTTCCATGGAACAGTCCTGAAGCCCAATCTGTGATTCAAATGGCGACCAAGGTCAGCTTCAAGACAACATTTGAAGCCGCCAAGACCATCCAGCCGATTTACACTGGGGGTGAGATATCTGGCAATCTCGACGGGACATTGATCGCGACATGCGTTGATGAGGATGTTCTGGTGGTGAGATCGGAGACGGCAATCGTTCTATGCCGAGTAGAAGGAGATGGCGACCCTGTGACGAGTTTATGTCTGGCACCAGACAGCTCACATCTGGTTGTTTGCTCGAGATCTCTATCACTCCGTATATACACCCTCACGAAATCCGCCGATTCCGACCTTTTTACTTCCTCTCTGGCTCGGACTTTGAAACCCCATAACACTCCAGTTGTGTCATCTGCTATTGATGTTACCAGCTCCTTGTTGGCGACGGGTGGCGCAGATGGCAGCGTAAAGGTATGGGATATTCGGGGAGGATATGCTTCGCACACGTTCCATGGACACGGAGGTGTCATTTCTGCCTTGACCTTCTTCGAGAGAAAGTCAAGGACCATAGCCTCGAGAGCGGGTACCGACTCAACTCGCAAGCGGAAACTCAGGGGCGGTGAGCGCAATGACCCCGAGTCTCCAACATGTAACTCGATCTGCCTTGCCTCTGGCAGCGAAGATGGCAACATCCGTATCTGGGATTTAGCTTCTCGAAAGTCGATAGCCCTGCTGGACTCTCACGTCAGTGTCGTACGATCGATTCGTTTCTCGGCTGGTCAAGATATTTTACTCTCCGCGAGCAGGGATAGAACGATCATCCTCTGGAATTCCGAGAATTGGAAGCAGCAAAGAGTTATTCCGGCTCTTGAAGCGCTTGAAACAGGGGGGCTGTTGGATAATGGCCAACTTTGTTACGCTGGAGGCGAAAATGGAGTGCTCCGGATCTGGAGTACTGGTACTGGACGTGAGATAACACCAAAGCAGAAAGCAAAGCTAGAGAACGATTCCATCCTGTCCATCATACAAATCTCAAAGAGTGAACAACTTCTATCAGTTCACCAAGATCAAACCCTTCGTTTGCACGACATCTCGCCCCTTCAGAATTTGCAAGACACAACACTGACCGAGGTACCACCCGTCATTCGAACCGTATCAGGGAACTACGACGAGATTATTGACATGGCGTGCGTGGGGCCGGATAGGTCTCTCCTTGCCCTTGCTACAAACACCGAGAGCATTAAGTTAATTTCCACTATGGATAGCATTGACCCAGAAGCCTCGTTACTGGTGCCGCCTTCCTTTGGCAGTGAGGTTGCTCTCCTTGAGGGGCATGAAGATATAATCATATGTCTTGATGTGGATTGGTCTGGTCACTGGTTGGCAACAGGGGCCAAGGACAACACAGCAAGATTGTGGAGACTAGATCCTGCATCTTCGTCATACGAGTGCTTCGCTGTCTTCGCTGGTCATGCAGAGTCTCTGGGCGCCATCGCATTACCCAGAACCCAACCCTCTGACAGTCTTGCAATGAAAAATCCGGCTAATCACCCGCCTGAATTTCTTCTAACAGGTTCTCAGGACAAGACAATCAAGCGCTGGGACATGTCTAAATTGAAATATTCTCCCACAATGAATGAGCCGCATCGCGGAATCAAAGCCCTTTTTACACGAGTGGCCCACGAGAAGGATATCAATGCTATTGCTTCCAGCCCGATTGCTCCTTTGTTTGCTTCTGCCTCACAAGATCGGACCATCAAGATCTGGTCACTGGAAGATGGGTCGGTGGCTGGCATCCTACGTGGTCATAAGCGAGGAGTATGGTCGATCCAGTTCTCTCCGATTTCAACAGCACCCTTGAATCTACCAGAAGGTGGTACGAGTGGATCTCGTGGACTTTTAGTTAGTGGTTCGGGGGATAGGACCATCAAAGTTTGGTCGTTATCAACCTACACTTGCCTCCAGACATTTGAGGGTCACAGCAATTCTGTGCTGAAAGTGATCTGGCTGCCACCAAGGGCACCTTCTCGTGACAAAGAAGCTCAGTCAGATGCAAATCAACCTCTGATCGCGTCAGCTTCTTCCGACACTCTGGTCAAAATATGGTCTCCCTATTCCTCTGCGGAGTCAGACCATCTTCTTGCCACGCTCGACAACCATAGTGATAGAGTTTGGGCCCTCACATCTCCCTCATCTTGCATCTCACAGCCATCTCAGGTGAAAATGCAGAGTCCTACAAATGCAATTTCTTACCCCTTGATCTCTGGAGCGGCTGACGCGAGTCTCACGTTCTGGGCTGACACGACAGTCCAAACTGCCAATCTAGCTTCGAAACGCGCCACCGAGCGCATTGAACAAGATCAACTGCTACAAAATCATATCTTTACCAAGAACTACAGGGAAGCCATTGTATTGTCGCTGGCACTAAACCATCCTGGTCGTCTCCTACGTATCTTCCAGGACGTCGTTAGTTTACCCGATTCTGAGAAAGACCGAAGCAGTATTATGGGGGTGCAAGCCGTCGATGATGTGCTTGCTGCTCTCGACCATCAGCAGCTCTTCTCCTTGCTTGAAAGAGTCCGAGACTGGAATACCAATGCCCGAACGGCAACGGTGGCCCAGACAATTCTAAATTGTCTTTTCAAGAAGTATCCTGCCAGTGCATTTGTCGATATGGCCAAGGAGAGGAAGTTCGGGGATGTCGACAAAGGGATGAAAGAGATTCTTAGGGCATTGGAAGTCTACACAGAACGACATTACAGAAGAATGGAAGAATTGGTCGATGAGAGTTATTTGATTGATTACACGTTGAGAGAGATGGACGAGATTGCAGGCACAATATTGACTGTCGACGGCCATGAATCACAGGATGTAGTAATGACTTGAAGGGATTGACCCTCCGAAAGTGAACAAATATTCAAGACTCGCGCAGTGAACTGAATGTGGACTGTGATGTCATGAGCCGCTGCTTCTATGCTCTAGTAAATCGCGGCGCAAACCATTCATTAAAATGTCTCTTCGCTATTAGAAAGATTAGGATATTGTATATAGTGCTATAGAAACCTAAAGTTACTTTTACTTAAGAAACTCCATTAAATTTGAAAGTTAATATGGTATACTAGTAACATGTCACGGGTTGAACCCGTACAAAGCTCTAGAGTACGCCCTAGAGCGATTACTCGTGGTGCACCTTTGGGCTGTACAACTGTACAGCCGAAGCTACGTGATTCCTCTCTATCGATTATCTCCCAGGAAACCATACTAACCCACTATAGGAGAGGCTGGGGAGTATTTCCTTTATTCGTACAGTAGATAGATTTTCTCTTTTCTTTTCTCTCCTTAGCTTTAGAATCCTCGTTATACGGTAGTTAGACGAATTACTCTAAATTCCTAACTAAACCCTCACATAACAGTTTATAAAGCATAAATTATACTTAAAGGCTAACTCAGGAGTTAGAAATATACTATAAAGTCTATACTAACTCGAATATTAATTAATATAAGCTCTTACAAAATTTAATAATTAAAATTTTGCTAATGTTAGGCACCACTCGTGCTAACAGGCAGGACTACTAGTAGAGTAGCTTAAATAGTCTCGATGTTGGATCTATCTCTCAATTACAAGTAATACCTTGACGTGTCAGTCGCAGCAAGCTCAAAGCATGAGGTTCCCAGAGGAACCGCATGCGGTGAGCAGCTCTTATATACTGGAGTCTTGGCGCCTGCTTGGCGGCGCTATAGAAGGTTCCGGACTCCCTATCTCTCTTTCCACTGAGGGAACTATATATACCTTGTCCGTTCCTGACAGCTAATTATTTTTGATGCGGATAAACGCTCCGAGGAATATAATCATATATAATGATATTAAGTCAAATTTGAATCTTTGATTCACCACTAATAGGTTAAAACTTATAACTAGCCCAAACCCGGTGTAAAATCTAGGTCGATCCCAGTCTTTCGGACTCCCATGGGCGCCAATGTGGCGCCAATGCAAGGGTGTGTCTTCAGGCGACTTTCCGAGTCAATTCTAGGATCAGCGTATCACCAACCCAACTCCCAACGTCGAAATCACAGGATCCTCGAATGTCGAAGTCCTTAAGCGTGAACGGTGTTGAGACGCGTCGTCAGAGTAGTCGGCATTCAACATTCAACAATAAACCAAGGTACGCCCTTGACTTTGAGGCTCAAAATGTAGATTGTCCTACAATATTATTGACGCGAATCAGAGCCCGGCGAATCTACACGTACACAGGAAAGCTCAGCTCGGAGGACGTGCTTCAAGTGGGCGCGGATAGGGCGCCAACTCGGGCTCTGGAAGAACAGCACACCAGCGTGCTTTCCGCAACCCTTGTCAGAGATGCGTTAATTCACTCCGCTTCGAAAGGAACATCGGCGTTCTTGAAATTAATTGTACCTACGAAAGTTCGGCTGTACGAGTGAGAAAACGACCGCGATGCAATCGATGCAAAGACTTGCGCCGGGCTTGCGCGCCCGTATGGTTTTTTCGGTCCTTCCTCGGTGTGAGTGGAGCTCCCGTCCTCTCTAAGAGAGGATAGGTCACGATTACTGGCCATGAATGAAGCGTTGAGGAGACGCGAGCCAGGAGCACCCAGCGTCAAGACCATCCATGCTTTGGCTAAATCTCTGAATGATTGTATTGAAATCAATCCTGAATACCAGAAGGCGAGACCAACTCAGAAATCTACTGCCAAAGCTCGTCCCACTCCTTCGAGGAAGCTAGATCTTCCTGAAGTCACCACAGATCTTCTTACGGACAGCCATCCCCAAGCAGCCACCCGTACGCTTGCACTTACCAAGGTCGAGCCTGAAGTCGTCATTCCAACGCGTTATTCCAGCTCTGACGAGGGCTCGATTCACGATTCATCCGAGGAAGATTCAATTGACGCCGTTGCAGGTTCCTCAACGCACATCCAGCCCCTACCAATACTCCTCCTCACCCGCCTCCTGCTGCTGCTGGCCAGGATTGGGATTCAACAGCAGCAGACAGCCAAGGGGCTGATCCCATCAGCTCCCAGAACTTTCTACTCACTATGCTCCTTGATGCACTCCGCCAAGGGGGGGAAGTTTATTCCAGAGTGGTAAGTCGATTTGGGTGAATTTTGCCGCACGTACTGAAGATGTATTAGAACGGGCAGCAGCCTCCAATTTGGCTGGATAAGGTGTGATCTCGGAATCCCATCAATGATATCGACAATCCGATCGAGAGCACGAGCTTTTTGAGGTACACGACACAATCGCGCCTTCCCTCAGATAGGGCATTTGAGTGCCATCAAGCGCTTATCAACGACTTGCTCACTCATCACCCGCCTGACAACAGGATAACAAATAACTGTGGTCTCGGATCCGGCTACTGACCTCGTTGAACATTGACATCGCCAAAGAGGAAGGTTCATGCAGATGCATTTTAAATATGCCATGGACAGCTTTGTAGCCCAGCTGAAGCGGAGCTGGGAGCACTCAATGCTCCGGGCTAGATCACTGCAAAGGCTACAAACTCATCATCTCCATGTGTCCGTATGATTAGAATGTGATAAATTATGGCCAGCGATTAGTGAGAAGTGCTAGGCTAGAGCAAGAAATACCGACTTCCTCATGTTGATATCCGAGTTTGGCTTCCCGACGACAAAGAAGCCTGCTCATGAGAGTCTAAGAGCGATGTCATGTTTTTCAAGACCCTAAGATCCATGTGTCCAAGCTCCCACATGATTCACGTTCAAGTTGGTCTAAGGCTTTGTAGCACATATGCATCGCTTTAATGAACAATGAAGGCCTTGATCAAGCAATCCATTGCTCGTTTGCTAGGTAGAATAGGTGTATCTGATTGGATGTCTGAGCTCGCCGCGATTCGCAACAATCTGTCAGAAGTTGACACCATGCATTCGAAAGGGCGCCACGCTCGAGTAGCAAGACTGATATATATATCGGAGGAGTTTGGTTTGATCTCTAAGCATCGATATAGTCTGAATGTATGGCAGGTTTTATTTCCGGGTAGACCTCCGAGATTTGGCACCCGGGTCCTAATCATGTCTATGGCTACCGGAGAACGTGTAGCCACCCTAGCATTAGCACAAATCCAAGCGCCCACGGGGCTATACGGACATGTGGCGCGGATATAGTTGTCGGGTTTCATTCAGGTTTCTGACCCCTCTTTGCCACAAACGTGCTGTATTTGTGGGCAAGAGTTCTTCAGTGCCAATGAGGTTAAAATAGCAACTTGGTGAATTTCAATGTTGGCGATGTGAATCTTTGTATGCGTATACTCGGCGGTGTCCTCTTCCACGCCACTTTCTGAGCACAATGATGGTTTCTTGTATATAAATCAAACATTTCGAGAGTCCTGACTTGCCGGCTGGGTGGCATTCGGATGCCCCGATAGCCTAACCAGATGGCACGGCCACTCCTCTGTCTGGAGTCGTGTCAAAGACGCATCCGTGTCATGCAGAAATGCCAGACATAGGAACTTCCGAGGTGTGTGGCGAAAGGCATTAGGCATACACTGAGATATTCACGATGCATGTGCTTGTATGTAGGGCAGATGGAGAGAGGGATTGAGAGCCGCACCAGCCTCGTCAAAATCCCCAGCTCGGCATTTCAACAGGCAACTTGAAAATTTTGCCAGTATAGTCGTCCTAGGGAGTACACGGTAGCTGTCGCCTTGTTAGCGAGGGCTACTAACTTCTAAGTAAAGCAACCGACGGGTTGCCATGACCGATTCGGCATGAGGTGAATAACAAGTCTGAAGAGGAGGGCATGTCTCTGTCTGATGGGAAGCGACGCCCCTGCCGACATCAATGATCAACAAATGTTGGGGCTAACTGGCCGTACTTAGCCTGTTCTGGTCTAGATCAGCCGCACAAGCTCCTGCCAAGCTTTATCTGGAACTCTGCTGTGAGAGCAGCGAGAGGCTGGCCCGCACGTGACGAGGCTTCTCCCACAAGAAGAACGGGATCGCTTTCTTCCTTGAAACACTCTAGCAGATTAGCCCATTCACAAGGCCTGCTCACTCTCCTCGCTCTCCTCACCATTGACCGGCTACATGAGCCTCCGGTCTGGGTTCCACCACCCCAAGGCTCCTCCTACTCGGGGTCGTGAAAGGTCACTGGGAGACACTTCAACGTCTCATCATTTCAATGGATGCACCCTGATCTGGTGCCGGTCAGCCTGACCCGAGCCTTTTGGGCAGATCTTACTTGGTCGGCTGTCCCAATGAGGCAACCCCCCCAGTATCCCAGGCTCGCCACACTCTCTTCCCTGTCGTCTGAAATTGAAGGTCTGTGAGAAGAAACCGTTCTGCGACTGTTAGCCGCGACCCCTCTCTCCCTTTCGCATCTAGCCTGATCGGAAAAACGAAAGCCTCGACCACGCTGCAAGGGAAATCCAGATCTCTCAAGATCCGTGCCCATCGAGGGTACGGAGTAGCGAGTACCCGCCCATAACCTCTAGCTACCAAGGCACATTTTCCTTGGAAGGCTAGGCCAGAGGCTCAACAATCCCAGCGATTCCTTTCCAAGCCTCGCCTCGCTCGGAAGTTAGCAGTCTCCGGTATGATCTTTCACATGGTCCCTTATATCTTGGCGTTCGTGGTTGATACAACACCATAGCTCAAGTTGAAACGATACACTCGATTATCCGGTGTCACAATTTGTAGGCAGTAGTTCGTGATCGACTCGGAAGATGACACTTCCTGGATCTGGATCTTGGAATCATCTTCGTCGAGGAGTATATATTACCTTTGATGTTCTCTGTCTAGACCCGTCTTCTCCATCATCAACTCCACAGCACTTGTCTTTCATTCCTTTTCAAGACTTTTGACAAGTCTCTTTCAATCTTTACGGCTTTTGATAAGTCTTCAATTCTTTACTCGTGCCGGTCACTCTCATTCCACCTTTTACAACAATCTTTCCCCACTTTTACACCTACAGAAAAACATTTCTAAACCCAATCACCCAAGATGAAAGCATTCACTTTTTCCGCTTTGAGCACTCTCTTCGCTGGCTTGACGCTGGCCCATCCTGTCGATCTCCAAGCGCGCCAGAGTGGTTTTAGCGATGTCGACATCACCATTCTTCAATTTGCTTTGACATTGGAGCATTTGGAGAATGAGTTCTACCGCAGCGCTTTCCGCACTTTCACCCTTCAGCACTTCCTCGACGCTGGATTCGACGAGGATTTCTTCCTCAACTTGCAGTTCATTGCTGCTGATGAAGCCGCACATGTCGAATTGCTTGCCGGAGCCATCCAAGGGGCTGGTCACTTCCCTGTCCAGCCTTGCCAGTACAACTTCCCGGTAACCGATATCCAATCCTTCGTCACGTTGTCTGCCATTCTCGAGTCCGTTGGCACATCTGCTTATCTTGGTGCTGCTCCTTTCGTCGGAAGCAAAGACATTCTCGGAATCGCTGCTTCCATCATGGCCGTCGAAGCCTTCCACACATCCCTGCAGCGGACCAGCATTGGAGGAGTTGGTGCACCAGATCCATTTGCCACTCCTCTCGGTGCAAACGCTGTCTTCACTCTTGCTGCTCAATTCATCGTCTCTTGCCCATCGAACAACCCACCATTGCCATTCACTGCTTTCCCTGGCCTTGCAATTTCCGATTCTCAGAGCTGCTTCCGCGAGAACAGCTTTGATGGCAAGAGCGTCCAGCAAATGGTTCATGACAACAGCGGCACGCCTCCCCCATCATCTCAAGAAGTTGCTCCTCCACCACCAGCCGAAATGGCCGCCCAGACAACTGCTGCCCCAACTGAGACCAGCATGGACAGCGCCATGATCACGGAGACCAGCGCCGAAAGTGAGACTGCTGTTGCAACCGAGACCGCGGTTGCAGCTGAGAGCGAGACTGTCACCGACAGCGCTACAGTTACTGATGCAGCTACCAGCGCAGCTGAGACCGCCGAGACCTCCACTGAGACCTCCGAAGGTGCTGAGCCAACTGCTGCTCCCGAACGACGAGACCTTTCTGCTCGCCAAAGCTCCCGTCAACGTGGCTGCTCCGCTCCATTTGGCGGCTCCTCCATCAACTTGGTTCCAGACTTCGGTGCCTCTCGACACGATTTCAGCAGAGTTGTGCAGGTATTTGTCACCTTCGTCTCCGGCTTCAACGTCATCTCCGTTGCTGTACAATTCAACCGTGGAGGCATCAACGTCAACATCCCAACTGGTATTGGCGGCCAGGTCTTCGTCTTCATCACCGTTATCGACATCTCTGGCGGCCGTCTCAGTGATTCCGACATCTTGTTCGGACCCGCCATCATGGAAGGTAAGTTTCTACTTTATTCCTGGAAACAGAATTCGAACTAACTTTGTTCCACCAGTCGCTCCAGCATTCCCATCCCTCAGCTTCTAAATGCTGCATTGGCTTTAAGAAAGTTATATTTGCTGCATTGCGGGAAGGGAAAGACAAAAGTGTATGGGGCCTGCAATACTAGGGGGGCTACTGCGCTCACTACTGACGTGACCGAGCCCTCCTACCTAGCTTTCATGTCTCTCATTGACGAAGTTTTACGTCTTCAACCATTTTTGTCTGATTTGCTTATGGTGTGTACTTTTGTTTTGTCTACTTCTTAGCGAGGTGATCGAGAGAACAGCCCATGCCTCTGCATGGGAAAGGGAGTTCTTTTCGTGCTTTTTGGGAAATCTATCCGCGACGGCAGCGGGGAGACCAGTCATCAGGTGTGGAGGAAGATGAAGGGAAAGAATCAAGAATCAACTGCTCGAGCTTTTTGAAGAGGGGTTGCTTGGAAAGAGAAGAAGCTTTTTTTCATAGAAATCATCTGGGAGAATGTCCCTGGGTCCAAGGGGAAAGCAGAAACCATTGATGGAAATAGAAATCAGGTCTGATTGACAAATCGACCAAAACTCCAGACTAGGTCCTTCCAGATTACATGCTGAGGTTTGCCAGCGCAGCCTTGCAGCCTGGGGATCCACGAATTAAGGAAGATCCAAATTCTACCTTGAAGTCAGTTTTCCTATCTCTGCGCTCGATTGCTTCCGTGAATTTACTTGCTGTCGTGACTAGTATGTACAGTATTCGGGCGACATGCTCGGATCCTTTGAGCTAGACAGACTTGGGAGCTGGGGATTCCAAATGCTGAAAAGCTGGCTCAAACACAAGTCGCATCATACCCTGGTCGGGTCATCGTGGAGTTGAGGCATGCATGCTACCTCTAGCCAGCCACCCCCCTTTGTGCCCTTAGCTCAGTGCTGTAAACCCTTGGCATCGAGATGATGGCCGTTCCTGGTTCTTCTGTTTTGCTGTTTACTGCGCGGATGTGTTCTTTTCCGTTGTCTCTTTGTCATGGTGGTGATCAGCAGACAGCACCGCGGTGTGAGAGAGTGATTGCCATCTGCGCCCGTGTACGGAGCACTGCCTCGAATGAGGAGAGACAGTCACTGAGGGGCGCACGGTTCTGGCTCATTTCATTGCTGCTCTGCGGAGTGCGTTGATGTCGAGACGCAGTTTCAGTGCATATCCAAGTTGTCCAGGGAGTGACACAATGCGTTGTGTCCATATCCTCTCTCAGTACAAGAATTATCCAGACTCTGAACCGTGGCGCGGTCCTCAGAGTCCCCACAATAGTCCTCGAGAATATGTAGGTAGATCGCTTGGGAGAGCTAGTGTAGAGCGTCCGGCCGAGGAGAGCTGGAACGAAGGTGGGCGTTTTCTGTTTTCTCTGTCGTTGTCTTTTCGGGCAGCCGGCCTCCTTGGAGAGATTTTTCGGGTGGCCTCTTGCGACGAGTGTCCAGGACCGAGTATAGTAGTAATATCTTATGACTTTAAGTGGCCAGAGATTTGGATGTGCCCAGCGAAGAGATGGCAAAGGCCCACCGAGGAGGGAAAAAGTGGCGCCAAAATGCATGAAAGTCTCTAACCCGTCCATGACAAACTCCAGCTCTAGATCTAGTTTTCGCCCGTGGACACGGTTGTAATAACAGTATGATTTTGGGCGTTCGTAGAGAGCACAGATCCTAGTGACTTGCAAAGCATCCGTGGACTTAGCCCGCAAAGACTTCATTGGCCATCAACATATCAATCCTCCCTTCTTGGCTGCCTCCCCCAAACCTCATCCGCATCCTTCTTTCCCTTTGTCTCGGGCACATACCAGCCCACAAAAAGGAAAAACATTGCCGCCAGCGCCGCAAAAACAAAATACACTAGCCCCTTGCCCAATTGCTCATTAACCAGCGGGAAAAACTGCGCAATGATGAACGTCGAGATCCAATTCGCGGCGAGCGCCCAGCTCTGCGTCGCGCCCACAGCCTCGGGCCCGACCAGTTCCGAGGCCAAAATGAAGGGGACAGGCCCCAGTCCGAATGCGAAGCTCGCGACGAATGCCAAGACCGCGACGGCCGAGAGGATCGGGATGGACGCGCGGATGCCGATCGCGAGGAGCACGCTCGAGGTGCCCATCCCGCCGATGCTGGCGAGGAGGACCACCTTGCGGCCCAGGATGTCTGCGAGGGGCGCGAAGCCCGTGGTGGCGAGCACGTTGAGTACGCTGACGAGGATGTTGAGGAGGGCGGAGTTTGCCGCCAGCAGATCGGAGAGTAAAGAGACGCCGTACATGATTATACTGTTGATGCCGCAGAGTTGTTGAGCCATCATTACGACCACGACGGCGAGGATCGCGCCGCGGTGCGTCGAGGAGGAGAGGACGCCGAAGATGGATAGGGTTGGTTGTTTAGTGGGTCGATTGGTGCTCTGTGCATCTGGGGCGGAGAGGAGGGTTTGTTGCTCTTCTAAATGTGTGTAAGTATGATTGTGAAGTCATTCAGCAGCCTTACAGTTTTGCGATTTGGGACTTACCATCACTGTCATCTGCTCCATTCCAGCCAGCAGTCTCTTCCTCCACATTGACCGCCTCGCCCCTGATCTTCAACAGATCTAATTTCGCCTGCCTGGGATTTCTATTCTCGGCTGTCCACTTCGGACTGTCCACGGCGCCTATCAATGCGAAAAATTGCACCACGCCGATAGCTCCAGCGGCGGCGAGGATAATGCGCCACAATGAGCCGCGACTGAGGAAATAGCCGAGGACCTGAGTCGTGAAGATACCCATGTTGGTCATAATTTGGGTGAACGCGCCGAAAAAGCCCTTCTCGCTGGGTGGCGCGATCTCGCTGATGTAAATCGGCACAACGACGACAGACACGCCGGCACCCAGGCCTGAGATGAAGCGGCCGAATGCTAGCGCGCCGATGTTCGGCGCCAACGCCTCAGCTAGTGGCCCGAATGCCAACAGGAGAGTATTGATCCGCATGACGCGTAATCGACCGTAGCGAGCGGATAGCGAGCCTGACGCCAGAGCGCCAAAGAGCCCACCGAGCGTGAAGATCGAGGACACGAGGCCAAGTTGGTTCGCGTCCATGGGGATGCATTGTGGTAGATTCAACGGTGGTGGCGTTGGGGTCTTTGGCACCCCAATCTTCCGAACACACGTGAGCACATCTTGTGGTGCATTGAGCTCAGCCTTGATTCCACATGGTTAGCTGTTGTTGAAGATAGAGACGTCGTGTTTGGCCTGGTAGAGGGAGAGAGAGTTCCCGTAGAAACACTTATGGGTAGAAGCTAGGAAGCGAGCAGTGGACTTACGAGATGGTATCCGAACAACAACGGGCCAAGGGTCGCCGAGAGAAGGACATAGATGAAATAAGGCGTCAACTTGGAATACCACGCGCGGAACTTGGAAATGGATGCCATGGCTATCTATAGCATCGAGCGTCTCGAGTCGTAATCTTAAATCTTGTTGACGCTTCTTAATGTTCCTGGATCCTGGGAAAATGACAACAGCAGGATCTTCTTGTCGAGCGACCTTCTCAGTAGAGAGAAAAGAATCGCGGCGCGTTAGGCAGAGTTCTTCTCACATTGGTTTCAGCAAGCTGTAAGTGATTTCATGGCAGATACATCTTAAGACGTGGAGGGAAAGGGGGCAGTCGGAAAAAGAGAGAGGTACGTGTATGATGATGTCGAAAGCTGTCTGTCGTTGGAACTAAGATCGTCCCCACGGCTTAAGCTACCCAACACGTGACCTTGAGGCTGACGAGGTTGCTGCTTTTGTAACTGATACGCAGGAGGCGCTTTGGAGGTGAGTTCGACCAGCTTCCCACCCTATTTGACCTCTATTGTCGAATAGTACATTCTGAATGATTCATTTGGGGCAAACTATCTGCCTTAAGTCGAGACAGCAATCGATTCCAGCCAAGGGAAGATCCTTTTCAATCCATCCGCGAGCCAGTTTTGGGACTCTAAAGCTGACCATCAGGGTATCCTCTTTTACTATCCCAAAGACTCAGCGAGTTGATTCTTCCATTACAGGTCCATCGACGCCAGTGCGCCTCGTTGCTCATTATCTCTCAAAAGCATGATCTTTTCACATCATGCACGCAAGTACGCCTTGCCATCCTGGTCTTGATAACCATGCTCATGCACTGCCTCCCCACTGCGCCAAATTAGTCCCGGGGCTTCAAGGTTAATTCGATTCTGGGAGACTCACCAATTGTGCTACCAAGTCGCTCGCAACATCAAGATATGGGTAAGGACTTGAGATTTCCTTCTCAACATTCTTGTATCTCTTGCTAACTGGTCGCCAATATCCTCCTGCAGCTTCATCTTCCAAACGGTCGGAACTCGCATGGCTCATCTCTCCAAACCCACTGGCTGGCCGGCTGGTTGAAGGGCTTGTAACAGCACTGTTACTGCTTGGTGTCTTGTTTCTGTTTTGGTCCTTCTTTGGATCATGCCAGATAACGTTCTGATAGCCATCACACTTGAAGTCCACCACAAAAGTTTGACTCTCGAGTGCGTAGAGCTGAATGTCAAGGAAAACCCATACTCCAATGTTTTCACTTGGTATTTTCTTGTTCAATGCTGCAAGACTGTCCGGTCGACTTAGTGATTGTCCAGGTCCAGTGAAAGCGTCTTGGCCTAAGGAGATGAATTCGCCTGTACCGGTATTCTGTCTACTACTGTGTCCACTGCTCAGAGGTGACTTGCTCTTTGATGGTACACCATTGGAAGTGTTGTGGCCGTTCAACTGAGTCACCCCCAAAACCGTCTTCACCTCGTCCTCCGCATACAACCCGAGCTGTTCAATGTGCTTCTTTAGCTGATTCTGCGCTTCCTGTGGGAGACTAACGGCCGAACTATGAGCCGAAAGGGACGGAGCCTCACCAGGCATCAGCATACCCTTTTTAAGCACGCGCGCCCGTATGCTATATGCATCGCGAGGTATGTAATATTCAGGACCCACAAAATCATATCTCTGCTGTAGAATTGTGTGTCGTTCGCCAGGAGCAAGGTCAACTGGCAGTGCAGGAAGATTATCTCTCTCGTCTTCACCATCTGCAAATACTTCTGGTTTTAGCCACGGATTGATCTCCCAATCTGCACCCTGGGCACTGAGCGCTGCATACAGACATTTCATGGCTTCATATGGTTCGTTCCGAGACCGAATGCCGAATTGCCACTTTCTGGTCTTGGGTTTAGCAGCGGCAGTGCGCTTCTCTTCTTTGCTCGCGGTAGTCAAACTTTGTGGTTTGTCTTTGGACTCGCGCAGAGAATTCAGCTGCGTGACTGACCTTGAGTGGGGTTTCAGAGCTCTCGAAGTAGCTTCCTGCTCTTCTTGAGACCTGTAAATTGGATTCCCTTGTTCGTCTTTGATTTCTTCGGGTATGGGGCTTTCTAAATCTTTCTTGTCTACATCCTGTGAGGGATGAAGGGCGAGATCTGGATCTTCACCTCTCGCTTTTGCTCGTTCCCGTATCTGCATAAGTTCTTCATGTACATGTGGTAGAGAGGTGTTGAGAGCACGGACGGTTGAGACCCTTGGTTTCTCTACCTCCTTCAAGGGCATAGGTGTGTCAGAGAGTGCGCGACTTGTTCGATGGCCATCACTTCTGGTGGGTGTTAGGGGCTTCACGCTTTCGAACTGTCGCCCCGAAAGAGGTGAACCGGGGAAGTTTGGATAATTTGGTTCGACTGGAGGTGACGAAGCCATAAATGATTCCAACTCAGGGTTCTCGGCAAGGTATTGCGGCGTATCGACCATCAGCTGGTTTTCTCGCACTATCAGGTATGCGTCTTTGATAGCACTTGGCTCATCTTTGCTCAGTGCATCCTTAACGTCTTCCTTGGCGTACCCCATAGTCCGGCCCAATTTACCCACGACTTGCTCGTGTATCTTTTCCACAAATTCAAGCGACATTCCAGGGGCAAGTTGCCGAGGATCAATTGCTTTGGAAGGATCGACACCGGTATCTAGGAACTCCTCCACAGGGTCGACGAGGTAGGCGGGCAGATCTTTGACAAACCACTCGTCTTGACGAATCTCTGGAATGGTGATTCGGTGGACGGGATGGACTTGAAGACATCGTTTGATCAAGTTGACCGCTCCCGGAGGGGTTTGTGAAGGGATGTGAAAGGTGCCCGCTTGAATTTTCTTGAATAAGGCAGGAATAAATTCATCGTCAAAAGGCAGTCTGCCGACGAGGAAAACATAGAGGATGACACCGCAACTCCAGACATCAACTTCGGGTCCAGCATACAACTTTCCGCCAATAACTTCAGGTGCAGCATAGTTTGGACTTCCACAACTGGTCTTGAGGAAATTGCCATCCGTCATGATATTACTGAGACCAAAGTCGGCGATCTTGACATTCATGTTCTTATCAAGCAGAAGATTTTCTGGCTTTAGATCCCGATGAACAATCTTATGCCGATGGCAGTACTCTACTGCGCATATGATCTGTTGGAACAACTTCCTTGCCTTGGCCTCACCCAGGCGGCCGTGTTTGACAATGTAGTCGAATAACTCCATGGGGACGTACTCCAAGACCATGTAGATATCGGTCTTAGTAGTGATGACAGTGTAGAGCTTTATGATATGCGGGTGGCGGAGCAGTTGAAGATATTGGATCTCTCTCTCAATGCGACCAGCCATGTCTCGACTAATCAATTTTCGCCGACTAATGGTCTTCATTGCCACCTCTTGTCCGGTGACTTTGTGTCTGGCCAACTTGACCTTGCCAAAGGAGCCTTCACCGATATTGCGAACGAAGCTGTATTGATGCAGGCGATTCATGGCTCGGGCAGTGCCTGGTGATTCGGAGGCTAGAGTCTGGTCTATCCTGGCAGGTGGAGAGACAATAGGAGGGAGTGAGGAACGCACTCGAGTAGAGTCCCCCTGGGGAAGGGACATGGACAGTTCATCATCATTAATGGTGGACGTCATGATGGGGTGAAGTTGCTCAGCGCGAGGGGTGACCCGGCGCGAGTAGTGGACCGGCTTTGGTTATCACTGAGCACCTAGGCTGAGCGGAGAGTGTAGAAGGTATTGTAGGCAGTGCAATCGATGCTCCACCAGTAGACACTGAATTGGTGTGTACCGTAAGCATCTCAAGATTGCAGACTCGGAAATTCAAGCGTCGAGGCGTGCTGCGGCGCAAGAGGCACGGTCAGTCGTTCACAGATGAGGCCAAGCCTCCCAACAGGGAACCGTATCAGTGGATAGATCGATCGCTGGATAAATACGAGGTGTGGAAGATAGCAGGTATGTGAGTGGCGGGCTAAAGCTGTTGGGATTCAAATAAGTTGGAAGCCCAGGTCAAATGGTACCAAGGACGACGATGTCAGTATTGGGTCAGAAAAATGAACTGTCGTGTGGATGATTGCTGCGGCGGGATGAAGCGTCTGCACATCATCTTCCCAATTGTTTGCACAGAAGAGATGGTGGGAGGTGGAGGGGGACGGGAATTGAGGGACTCGAGAAGTTAGAGACGTGGACGCTTGGACGCTTGGGTTCTTGCTAAGCGGACACTGAGCGATGACCTGCGGAACATCAATACGGAGTACGGAGTATGGGTGTCTTTGGGTGCGGCCGTGGGCAGCTTTACCTACGTACAACGTCACTGGAGGCTCGCCTATATTACCGTTAAAGGCAAGGCTTCCACCAAGCCTACGCTCCCGCTCCAGAAGGTCTTAGTGGGGTATGCGGGAGACCCTCGGGCACCAGGTCCTCCCGAAGGGCCACGTCCGAGGAAAGCATACATCGGAGGTTTGATGGGGACTCGGTAGGCTTAAAAATGCCATCATTTCAGCAGTTCTAACATCGGCGAGGTTTGGTCCTCCGTTCAACCAAGTGCCCAGGCTTGCAAGGTATTATTTCTCCCTAGGAATATCGAGGTCGATTCATCTCATCTCAACACTAATCGAGAACATGATATGTAGTCGTTGCATTATCCACCCTTCATCTCGTTGAATATTGGTCTCTTACAAAAAGCTATGCTGTCCTGTCCCGTCCTGTACTGGCACATGGCGACTTGTTGCACGTTCATGCAAATGATATCAACCATGTTGGGAAATCTCCTCGACATAAGCGCTGCCCAATATCTTGAACTTGGGTTGCCCTGTGTTCTTCCACTTTGCGAACTATTATTCTTTAGGTTGTAGCTCTTTCCATGTATCTACTACTAGCCCTAGCTCACTTTCACGTCCTGGTCTCTCCACTGGTCTCTCCCAGTTGTCAAATGACTTCATATCATCAGCTTTGTGTTTCGTGAGGCCCCCTGTGCGTCCTCCGAGTTTTGGTCGTCAATGTCGGTCCATAAGTCTTCCCCTTCTGAGTGATAGAACCAATACTCTGCCGCATACCTAACTTCCACCATTTCCGCCGCATCTCCGCAGGTAGGTGGTGTGCCCCCAGCCATCTCGACACGATAAATATCCCATGATTTACCAGGACTTCGTGAATGAGCCCAGCGTCCATTGGATATCTCATCCTCAGGAGGCAGCACTGTCTCGTACGCATGAGCCTCAAATGTGGCTATCTCGAAAAGTGTGATTATTGCAGTATCGTTGATAGTCCCAATCGTGCCCATACATTCCAGCGTCGAGTTCTTGAGCTCCATGTAGTCGAACTGGTGGAGCTGTGGAACGAGCGAGTGGAATGTCTCCTCATCGGGAATCTTTGGGACCAGAGGTGCTGCATTGTATAGCTGGGTCGACTGTGATTGGTACATAGGGTCTTCACTCGGACCCTGGCCATCACACGTGAAGGCATAGATGCCAACGGCCAATGCAAGGTAGGAAAGAGGCTTGTTGGAAGGTGGTGGAGTGAGACTGTCACTGCCTATGGGAAATTAGCCACAGATTCGACGAGGGCTTCAATCGACATTGGAACTTACAGAATCCAGTCGGCCCGCATGTACTGCTACCTCTTAAAGGGACAGTCCAACCCGAAGCTGACGCGGGAGGAACATCTTTGAGATCCTCGCGACGCTCGAGTGTCCTGAGCGATGCTGCCTCTCCAAAGCAACCGAGCAAGAGGGAAACGAGCAGCCACCAGAAGTGGCAAGGAATGGCGACCATAACGGCCTACAGCTCTTTGAATGAATGAAAAGAGAAGCAGCGTCGATGGTAAGAGATAAAAGAATGACTGTGCACAAAGGCGGAAGGAGTGTGTTTGGAAGGTTGTACAGGGGAAAGATGGCAATCTTTTCACTCCATCGTCAGATAGGCAATATCATATCAGTTCAGATTCACACATTCTCCGCCAAGCGATATATCGAGCGGGTGCAGATTCAAGGCCGTGAAGACATGCCATTAACGTTCAAAGAATTCGAGGTGGCTTGCATGCTGTGCTGATAGGATGGAAGTGGTGGCCGTCGCTTTACTTGGTCAGAATGGGACTTTGAGTTTTTGAGGGGGCTCTTTCCTACCGACCATCACAACTGATTGCCCCTGCCCGCGAACACCATTGTTGAACAATCCCAAGGTTATGAGAAGCTCGTGAGCACAGTATTGAGTGGATCTTGTTTGGTATTCCTACCTAGATACATACCTCTGCGCACTCTCATCGGCACACATCTTGTTCCGACGGAAGATGTTAGAACATAAATTCTCATACCCCAGCGCCTCGCTCAAACCAGACAACACAGCTCAACATAGTAGTGGTACATTTTCACGTCAGTCTTGAAAAAGGAATCTTGATCAAGCTGCTCAATCCGAATCGTGGTCGCCTTCATGCCGCTTCAGCCAGACACGCTTGTAGGGTCCTTCTTGTCCTGCCATGGCTTCTTGACGATCTGCTCTCATACCCTCCAAAACTGCCACAACCCCTCCGCTTCTGAGCCTTTCCAAGACAACATTCATGCCTTCCTTTCCATTAAGTAATGCTGTCTTTGTTCTTTTTACTCCAATGAGTTCAACCGTGCGCTGAATGCCAGCTGTCGACCAAGAAGCAAAAAAGCCTTGTTTGGGAACTTCCTCTTCCTCAGAGGTGTTGGCTTGTTCCTGCTTTTTCCGTCCCAGAAGCTTTCCCTGGCCTAGCTTGGATACAAAGGTCACCACGGTCCTGCAGGATGTGCTTTCCTGCGGGCGGTACCCATCCGTAGCCGAGGTCTCAGAGAGTCGTTGACGCTTATAGCTCTGACGTTCAATGACACTCAGAATGCCAGTCCATTCCATATTTTTGGACTCCGTTTCCATCCATCCTTCTTTGACATCGATTGTGCTCCTTTCCAAGATGTAGCTTTGGCTGGAACCATTGGGTCCAGCAAGGCCACCTGGGAGAAATTTGAGGATGCCAGGTGGGACTTTCGACTTCTTCAGATGAAGCCTGATGGTGTGTAGGCGTTGTGTTTCAGGATCGACATAGCGATCAATGACATCGCTACTTAAGACATGTCTTGAGTATGGGTTCGGGTACCGCAGGAAATAGGCCAGGGTGACTGCGGGAAATGTGTAATCATAATTGAAAGAGCTTTCATAGAATTTCATGCTGCAACAAGAGCATGAGATGAGAATTGTAGATACTGAAGGCTGTGGACGATGAGAGAGGGGAGGCCAGGAGGAGAGGCTGGGGTGATGAAATGAATTTGCCTCTCGCGTGAGCTCTCTTGGATCGGCAGAATCAAGGACTCGGACTTGGTGCAGCCACATGGAAAAGCACAGAAGAGAAGCTTGGCTGCGGAGGTGGAATGCCCCCAAATGCTCCCTTGTACAACATCAGCCCGATGTGGCTTTTTAATTCCGTCCACAGAACAGACGCGAAATCTAATCTAATCAATAATGCGTCACGTGACTATAGCTGAGTCATCGACGACTGCCAAGATATCACACGGCTCTACCCGCCCAGAAAAGGGGAAGTGGGCGACTTCCACCCAAAATCAAGTGGTCCATGCCGTGTCGGGGATCCAGCCTACTTGCTCCTGACTCACATATAAAAATATCCGTGAAGCAGGGCCAACAATCTCGAAAACAGATTGGCCTGCTATTCATCCAAGATGGCTACCCCAGCAGATGAGCCGGGTCAACCACCCAATCTTACAACACTTTCACTTGCCGACCAAGCCCCCTCTCAACCCGTTGAACAAAAAATCACACCGTTCGAGGTATCTGGTGGTGTAGACGCAACAGGTAAACTATTGCCAGTTGACTATGACAAACTCACACGACAATTTGGAGCCACTCCCATCACGGCCGAGCTCCTTGAGCGATTTGAGAAAGTGACTGGCAAGAAACCACACCGCTTCATGCGGCGAGGCATTGTCCTATCACACCGAGATCTCACCAAAATCCTGGATAGATATGAAAAGGGCGAGCCGTTCTATCTCTATACAGGACGAGGGCCGAGCAGTGACAGCATGCACGTCGGCCATTCGGTCCCCTTCGAATTCACCAAGTTTCTCCAGGACGTCTTCGACTGCCCGCTCATCATCCAGCTCACCGACGACGAGAAATACATGCACTCCTCCGACAAACTCAAGGTCGAAGACTGCCAGAGATTCTCTGTTGAAAACGCCAAGGACATCATCGCCATCGGCTTCGATCCCGCAAAGACATTCATCTTCTCCGATTTCGGCTTCATGGGCGGGCCGTTCTACGAGAACGTGACACGCATGGCGACGAGAATCACCATCAACCAAATCAAAGGCACGTTCGGGTTCAACGACAGCAACAACGTCGGCGAATTCTTCTTCTGCTCCATCCAGTCGGCAACCGCCTTCGCGACATCCTTCCCGCACATCTTCGGCACCGGCCCTGGCGTGCGCAACATCCCGTGCCTGATTCCGTGCGCGATTGACCAAGACCCATACTTCCGGCAATGCCGCGACAACGCCGAGAAAATGAAGTACAAAAAGCCTTCGATCATCCACTCCATCTTCCTCCCCGCGCTGCAGGGCCCGGGGTCGAAAATGTCTGCGAGCGTCGACTCGTCCGCGATCTTCCTGACCGACACGCCGAACCAGATCAAGAACAAAATCAACCGCTTTGCCTTCTCCGGGGGCCAGGACACGGCGGAGAAACAGCGCGAGCTAGGTGGCAACACCAAAGCGGATGTGCCGTTCCAGTACCTGACCTTCTTCATGGAGGACGACGTCGAGCTCGCCCGCATCAAGAAGGCTTACGAGTCTGGCGAGATGATGACTGGCGAGATCAAGCAGATTTGTATTAAGTATTTGCAGGAGTACGTCGCACAGTTCCAGGTCAGGAGGAAGGCGGTAACAAATGAGATCAGGGAGGATTTCTTCGCGAAGAAGCCGCTCCATTATAAAGGCAATCCTAACCCGGTACAGGCCCAGAATAAATAGACACGATAGACAGAAGGTAGTTGTCTATACTCCATTTAGAAAGACGATTCACGAGTCGCCTATGCTGCCACCGCTTTGTTGTAGTAATCTTGGCTCCACTTGTCTTGCACCTACTTGGAAATGGCTTACGAGATATGCGACCGTGGAGGAATTCTTGTCGCCATGCGATGCTTCGTGGCATACGATATTTATGTAGGACATCCCGTTCGACGCTCTGGAGAAATGACTTGCTTTATGTTGCACATGTTCTTGAATAACAGTGTGGCTATGGTCGGTCAACCTAGGCATGCAGATACATGTTCAGGAAAGCGGGAGTCAAAAGGAACACCGCCACCGGTGCCCACCATGCAAATTCGACTTGAAAAGGGAAATTAATGGATGCGGGAAGTCAAAGACCAGTGAAACATTTATAGGCGAGGGCTGTAACATTTGCTTTAAAACTAGGAGGAGTGTCTCTGATCTCCGTCCTAATGCATTCATTCTTCCTTGCGACAATGCTATGTGGCATCAAGGGGCAGGGGTAGGTGTCAGTTAATCCTTTTTGGGGAAACATAGGCTTGCCCTAATCGTTGCTATCAAACGTTAGACAGGGTGAGTGGATGTCTGGTCTTCATTGGCGTAACTCGTCTCAAAACATAAATATCAGGCACCTAGGGCACTCGATACGGTAAGGAATGTACATAGATTGGTTAGTTCTCTAGTAGGTGTGCCGTTGAAGCGGCGTCATGGTCGTGCGAGGTCTCGTGCGAGGTCTCTTGCAAGGCTTGCAGTCGCCGACGAGCCTAGAGGCAGAGCCAATTAGGTCCTGGCAGAAGAGTCGGGTGACCCGATCAGGCTACCTGTAACCCCTTCCGCCAGGTAGCTCAGCATAATTATTAGAGATACGAGATGCTGAATTGAGCTCGTAGCTCGTAGGTTGCAATGGAGGTGGAGAGCTCAATTCAGAACGTGGGGCCGGAAGAGGTGGCGATGCAATAGGTGAGACAGGGCCATAGGCGTAGTTATGAGGCTGGGGATTGCCGGTAGGAATTCCATATCCTGGATACGGACGACCTTCGAATGGCTTTGGCACTGGTCCTGCAGGAGGATATGGTGCTGCAACAAATGCTGGAGGTGGTAAGGGTGGAGGAGGACTACTATAGTGTGTTTCCTGGGGTGGACGGTGGCTGGTACCATGTAACTTTCGTCGACGCAAACACAACCATACACCTGCAGCAAGCACTGCACAGAGAAAAAGGAATCCACCAACAGCAATTCCAATGATAGTACGTGTAGACAATCCATCTGTTATGTTCTGGGAATCACTGGAGCTCGTCGACGCTGCTGTACCTGAGGGTGCCCCAGTACCACTGCTGGATTGGGTAGGCGAAGAGTCGGTTGTGCCCGTGCCCGTACCCGTGGTCGCGATTGTATTTGACGATGCGGCATCTTCATAAAGCGTGTTCCAACTGCGCGGAGGTTCTTGGCCGCTAGGATTTGTTTCCACTGTAAGAGTTCCAATGATCGAGTCTTCGCAAGTGTAGTAAAGTGCGTTTAGGGCTGGAAAGGTGTGTGGGATACAGTATGGCCAATTTTGGTTAGTACTATATCATATAGTCAGAGCGTTTCTTGCAAGGCGGAGGCGAACAAGTGCAGGTACCATTTCACAGTATTTGGGTCCATTTGACAACCCTGGGGACAAGCTGAGGAGGTGTAGAAAGCAACATAGTCGATACAGATATTCTGGTATTCGCACTCGGCCTCGAGACCATTATCACAACATCCAATCGCTCCACTCGAGACTATGCAGTTCCCATATTCACATGTGACCAGAGCACCTGGTGAGATGGTGAGCAAAGGGTCGATACTCCTGTACAAGAGGACTACTCACCAGCCCGACCATCCACGTATCCGCATGTGTAATCTGGTGCCATCAGCAACGCTTGAGAGTCTCGCCGAAGCAATTCCGGTTGCAGGAATGGCTTCACGGTTGGTTTGGGACTGGGTGTGACAGCGTTCATGATAGACAAATCAGCCTGTTGATGAGGATCATCAGAAGCTGTCGTTAAGGCTACGGTGCCTAACAACAATGAGAACAGCATTGTAGTGTTTGACATGTGTGATGGGGGTTAGAGATGGAGAGAAAGAGCTCGCCTTTGAAGAAAAGTTTCTAGCCTCCGTCTGGCGTTCGTGAGGGTCTTAAATTATTGGTGCCCGGCAGCCCAGCGATCCAGTGAGTCTATTGACCGTATAGCCCATGCTCGTGTTGGACTCGGCTGTGTTTGCTTGTTTTCATTCGCAACACGAGCGTACCACCGCTAGGCGTTCTCACACAGACCGTCTTCAATATATCCACAGCATCTCGGAGACTGTGAGCCGCATGTCTTGACTTATGAGCTTTGCTTTTGCTACCTAGGTACACATTGATGCAGGTTGCTGTAGTTTGAACTTGGGGCAGAACTGACGGCTTTATCGGAGATATATGAACAGTCGAGTATCAAGGACAGTCCTTGCAAGAATTCAGGGTCTGGGAGCATTAGATGGTATTGCCAACGTCCCCAAGCCATTGCCAATGTAGACTCTTCGAAAGTATTGGCTACAAGCTTTTAAGAGCTGAAATCGGTGCTTGGTAGAGGCGAGGTGTGAGCTTGGCAAATTGTGTGTTGCAGAGGTTGGACCACACGACTGTGACTTTATTGGCAAGATACCAGATCAAAATCCTTTATTTCGTACTCTGTCTGTGGCTGGTAAGTACGAGGTGGTCAAATGGGGCTGAAGCCGAGCAGCAAGGATCCGTGGGCCAGGCTGATTCAGACTCGATGTTCATCCTTGGCTTGACCAAGATTGTGTTAAGCTTTGTAATGATTTGGGCATTGCCTAAAGCCGCATTCCATGGTCGATTATTGGTGAGTGGCTGGGTGTCACTTACCTACATATATGGGGTCCTTTTGTGAAAAAGGCTCTAGAGATACGGAGAATGCAGAAGATAGACGAGGGAGTGAGTCCTGCATATCTGGCCCTTACCATGGAGTACAGCTTCCTCGTTCACATACGCATGACATACTTGCTGGATGGTTCACCAACCTTTAACCTTGAAAATGGTCCATGGTGTTAACAATCCAGCATGCAGGCTTTTGTGAAGGCAGGTATTGCGATTGTGTCGTTGAACAATTTTCCGATCTTGGTGTGGCTGTTCACCAATTGTGGTTTAGTGATGAGGTTGGCTGGGTTGGCGTCACCCAGGCGTCCTGGCACCACCTGCTTACCTAAGATCAGGCTCTCATCAGTCTCACGTGATTAATATTGCCAAGACCTTGGGGAAGCGCAGGTGCGTGCGGGCAGGCATGATCGGGCTAGCGATGATTGACGCAAGCGCAGCCTAAAGGAAATGTCACTTTGGCTGGTATTTGTCCACCACAGATTGTCTGTCTTTAAAGCTTTATCTCAAGTCTTTGGCCTCCCCTCCCCTTAAGCCACCCGTCGTCGTCCATTGTTCCCACATCCTTCACCACCTTAGATACAACCAAGCCGAACTACCTCAAAACTCGCGCACCCACATGGCAGCCTCTTAATCACTCGCGGACATTCAGCGCGCGCACGCGAGCTGCCCCCAATGGATAAGATCTTGGAGGATAGTGACGCTTTGAATCCGACCCTGCTTCTCGCAGATGAAGGTCAATTCGAGCAAAAGGCCTTGGACCTGCTATCAAAGTTGACCAAGCTTTCCGCACAAGAGTTGGCCGCAAGAGATCATCTTGATGTATGTCCAACCCAGCGACCAACTAGGAATGAAACTGATCACCGTTGTAGGCGATTCAACCATCTACGCATACAATCACCTTCCTCTATGTGCTATTAGCGAGCATCGACGCATCTGCAGCCAGTGGAAAGGCTGCACCTCGCCAATTACCTTCCAGCGTGTTGCCGGAGGGGTCGTTGTGGCCATACATCACCCAAATACTTTTAGAATTCGATCTCATACAGGTCCGGTATTGTGGAACACAGTTGGTACGCATAGTCGAATATGTCGCGCTGGGTGCAGAGCAAACCTCGAACTACATCCCTGCCATTCAACTACTTCACCATGTCATACTTCGACTTGACAGTACGTCTTCAATATTGACCTCGACTCACCGAACTTTCATTCGCCTATGTCTTCTTGCCCAAGCTTATGCTGAGGCCGTCGACATTCTGGATCGCCCAGTTTATCACATACCCACAATACTTGACAACCGCTCGAAAAATTGCATTTGTTCAGGCACAGATCAAAACTCAACATACTTGAACCCAGCAACTGGCCTCACCCAACCCATCACCTCCCGAATATTCCTGGAATATTATCTACTGGGTGCTCTGTCGTACCTGGGAGCAAGACGCTACAAGGATGCTTTGTTCTTTCTTGAGGTGGTTCTTTCCGCACCGACAATACCAAATGTTGCGAGCATGCTACAGATTGAAGCCTACCGGAAGTGGGCGCTTGTTGGTCTGATTCAGAATGGGTCCACCCCAGAATCACCTAAGAACGTCTCACAAAGCTCTCTGAAGCACATCAAGGCGCTCGCCAAACCTTATGACTGCGTTGTTGATGCATTTCAGAGCAATGACCTCGACAAACTCCGATCAGAGATTGAGGCAGGAAGTTCTTTGTGGCAAGAGGATGGAAACTACTGTCTCATGATGGAGGTCTACCAAGCATTCAGGAAATTCACAATCCTACGTCTGGGCCGAACTTTCGCGGCTCTTCCACTGACCGCGGTAGCAAGGAAAACATCAGCCGATGTAGAAGATCTGACCGAGACCAGGATGTATCTTCAAAGCCTTATTGCCGAGAGAGAGCTTTATGCCATGCTCGTAACTTCAGAATCCGGAGAAGAGATCCTACGCTTTCATCTTCCATCAGTATCACTCAAGAGCGAAATTGAAGTGGAGAAAGCCCTCGCACTTCAGACTCTACAGCTCCAAGGGTTGCTCAGACATATCCAAGATACTGAGCACCGAATGGAGACTTCCAAGGAGTATATTGACTATCTCAAAAGGTTAAAGAAGGCCAGGGAGGAAGCGAAGAAGACCGATCCCGGAAGATCAGCAATGGTCGACGGCCTCGATGAAGACATGATGGAAGAGTTTTAGCCGAACCCTGCCACACAGATGAAATATGGGGTACCCAGTCCTGAGTAGACAGCCAATTCCCTGGTGTTCATATTCCAAGTCACTGAGTCGATTTCTCATTCGGTTCGCAGGGCCCCAACTAGATAGTATGGAAGTTCACTCTTGCACTGAGAGCATTCGAGACGCCAGGGAGGATCGGCAATCTCACCCGAAGTCAAATTGTCCAACGTGTCAGACAGACAATCATCAGAGATAGAACCCTTGGCACTGATGGGACTGGCCGACGATTGATGAAGTAAAGATATGAACATAAAGCATTCTCAGCAAGCGACTGGCGTTATGAGTTTATGAAGAGCCGAAACTAGGGCTGTACACGTTAGAGAGCGAAAGATAAAACAATAATATTTCTGCTACAACGCGTATTGATTCCAGAAGAAAGTGCGAACTTTTCTCTGTTTCAACGGCAGCTCATCATGTTGTTAGTTGAAGCCGACCTTGCCGGGCACACTGGCATGCCAACGACACCTGGGTTTCTTATCTGATCCATCCCAAGTTCAACTTTGCAACTAATTCTCCACGTGGATATGGGAGTATTTTCAAACTATTTCAAGGGGAAAGGTGACCCAAAGACACGAAAAACACTTCGATCAGCGGAGCTTGTGTCTCTTATCAATGTTTTTCGTGCTTTTCAAGACTATATATTTAGCTAGCATACAAGGCAGGCAATGACGCCTGCACATCAGGTGGGCTAGGTATTTGAATTTGAAGTTGAATTTCAAAAACACCACACTGCATAATAGCAAACTCGACACTTTCCAGCCAAGGAAAGACATGTTTAAAGCGAGCGATGAAACATTCACTTTTTCCCTGTCCTCCACTCCGCAAGGTCCATGGAGATGTGGTTGAGATCCTCCCGCCTTCGCCCTCCTCTCCATTCAATTTTTTAAATTCATGGACCTGGTCCATTTACCTGGTCCATTCAGTTTGCCGACACTTCTAGCATCCCAAAGACCGGTATCCCTGTTCCGTAAGCCATTTCCAGCAATAGGACTACAAACCAGATAAGATATGAGTCGTGATTCGAGTGCCTTGGGATCGAGACTATCATTGCCTCGATGCGTTAAGATGTTACAGGTACAGACAATTTAAGCCTCCTGGACACGCAATGCGTGTCCAGGAGGTTGGATTTATGCTGTGGCGCTTGTCACCTTCTCGATCTCGATTCGTGGCATCGAAGCTGATGCTGATCCTAGATCAGTAACCTTCGCACGAGGATCTGGAAACAAGTCAGTCACGTAACACGAAATCAGTGAGATGCTTCATCACTTTTGCGGTTGTAGTCTTTGATCGCCGACTTGATGGCGTCCTCAGCAAGCATTGAGCAATGCAGCTTGACTGGGGGTAGACAGAGCTCCTTTGCTATCTCGGTGTTCTTGATCTTTCCGGCCTGCTCGAGGGTCATGCCGCGGACGAGTTCGGTCAAATATGAGGACGAAGCGATAGCCGATCCGCAGCCAAAGGTCTTGAATTTTACATCGGCGATAGTCTGGTTATCGGGGTCGACCTTGATCTGCAGTTTCATGACATCACCGCAGGCGGGGGCACCGACAAGACCTAAAGGAATTATCAAAAATCAGTTTCCATCATGAAAAGACCGATGATCGGAGTGTCCGCGGTGAATTTGCGCGGCCTCGGGCTCGGCCATAAGATATGAGTAGTTGACACACCTGTACCAACATCGTTTGCGTTTTTGTCCATAGACCCTACATTTCGAGGATTCGAATAATGATCGAGCACCTTCTCATGATATGACCGTCTCTGAGATGGCTGTACGGCAGCGGGTCTTAGAAATGGCGATGCAATTCTGGAGGCAAGTGGTGATCGGACGGAAGATTGGACCGAAGTGGTGATGGTGCGAGGTACGCTCAGAAGAGCTCTTCGAGACATGGCTGAAGACTGTGTATATGTGCAGAGGGCTTTTTGATGAGGTTATAAGGTTGCTAGAGAGAAGTTGAGATAGTTGTAGATGGTGAAGAGGTGGAATGGGTTGATGAGTTTGTACGATTGGGGTGTGTTGGATAAATGATTGACGACAGAAGGCAAACCCTGGAGGCAAATCTTTGGAGCGGGAAGAGAAGAGCGAAGCGGGGACCAACGACCAACGGACAAGGGACCCCATTAAAACTCCGCTAGCCCTCTTCTGGAATAGCGCCAAGCTTCTGGAAAGTATGACGTTTTCGCATCTACGCGCCCTTTGGGGTTGCTCTTTCCGCGTTGAACACTCGGACTCACGTGCAGACGCGTAGTTTCGAGGGCACTGGCACCACACGCGTAGGAGCACCAGCGAATCTTCACAATCCACCCTCTTGGATTCAACAAACACTGCTCGTCACTACAGGTTACATTTCCGCAACTCCACAATCGCCATAATGCCTTTCCCATCAAAGAAGAGAAAGGCAGCGAACCAAACCTACAACGACAGTGACGTTGATGTTGATGTCCTTACAAAACGCGGCAAGGCATCATCTGGAGCTGCATTCAAACCTGCCTCGGAACCTCTCTTCGACTCGGATGGGAACCGATACTGGGAGATCTCAAAAGCCAGGCGTGTCACCCTATCTGATTTCAAGGGTAAACAAATGGTCAATGTCCGGGAATATTATCAAAAGGATGATGAATGGCTCCCCGGAAAAAAGGTGAGCTCTAACCGCAAGGCTGACCATGGAGCATATGTTCATAAAATCGGATAGGGAATCTCCATGACTGTTGAGCAATACTCCGCCCTCATCAATATCATGCCTCAAATCGAAAGCGCCCTGAAGCAGAAAGGTGAAACGATCCCTCGACCCAATTATGGTCAGCAAGCAGCAGGTGGTGACCAGGATGACCAAGGGGATGACGATGACCAAATCGAAGACAAGAAGGCCAACATCGAAGCGACTAGTGATGAAGAAGAGTGATGCTCCAGCTTCACTAACACGAACCATCACTCCTGGCATTACGGATGATTACACCATCTGCCTAATTGAAGATATAATCCAATAGACCTGTGCTTCATATAAAACATTTGCGCTTACAACACCTTCAGGTATGTTCTAAGTGTCTCTATTCGTGGTCTTGGTTGGTGGGGAAGCTTATGAATGCTGCTGTGATACAGTGCAGGGCGGCATGGCTCTTTCATCAACAGTTGACCAATGATCTCAAGAACTACTCTCCCACTCAGCTAATCGGGAACCCAAGCTGCCCTTCTTCCAGTGCTTCTCATAATCTTCTCTGAGCTGCACCTTGCTCTGTTCACCAGCTTTGCCGTAACCGCCTCCTCCAGGAGTTAGCTGAAAGTCGAGGATTAGCACTCTGTTCCGTTTGACAAAAATGTCGGGATCTGCCGGACTTACAACAATAATTCTTTCACCAGGGGACATGGACGCTGTGTTCTTGGCTCCGAGACTGCCGATCATTAGCATGGTCCTCCAGGCATATGCAACGAAGATGGGAAAGCTCAAGCATTGAGAGCTCTCCCAACAAACGACCAGCACTAGCGAAGGCATGGACAATCACAGGTGGCATACCTGATATACTTTTCCTCGTACTCATCGTCTTTCCCACTCTCACGCTGCTTTCCTTCATGCTCACCACCCGACCCTTTCTTCATGACCTTCTTGATTCTTCTAACCCAGATATTCTTACCGCATTGTGCGTCGCCACCACCATGCAGACCGTACGGCCTGTACACTCTGCGCTCGCTCAGGATACTGACTTGGACAGGGATTCGGAACTCAATATCACGAACCACACCATCACCCCCTTTATGCTGGCCAACACCACCGCTCCCAGCCCTCAGGCTGAACTGCCGAAGAATGACAGGATATCTTCTCTCAAACACCTCCGCATCTGTTATTCTCGTATTCGTCATGTGCGTGTGAACTCCACTGGTCCCCTCCCAGTCCTTACCAGCACCACTCCCACCAGCAATTGTCTCGTAATACCCGAATCCTTTCTGCTGCGCACCGCCCTTGAGATTCCCACCAAAACCGAATGTCAGATTATTGCAATCGCCCTGGCTCGCCGCACAGGCCTCGAAGCACTTGAACACCACGTCGGTCACGCGCTGACTGGTCAGAACGTTTCCTCCCACCACGGCCGCTTTTTCACTCGGGCTCAGGAAACTGCCAGGTGGGATCCTCACATCAACGGGCTTCAAACACCCCTGATTTAACGGGATGTCCTGATCGATCAAACAGCGCAGGCAGTATATGATCGCAGAGTACGTCACCGCCTCTGGAGCGTTGATGTTGCCGTAGACCTCGGGCCCGGTGCCGTCGAAGTCGAACACCGCCTCTCCCTTCTCTGCGTCAATAGTCACGCGCAGGCTGATTGGGGACCCGTCATCCATGTAGTCCGTGGCCTGAAGATCCTTGCCTTCGAATCTCTTGCTCACGTCCTTCAGCAGCTCCCGCACGCTCCGCTCCGCATTGTCTTGGATAGCGTGCATATAGTACTGCACCACATCCTCGCCATAATCCTCAATCAGGGTGCTGATCAGGTTGATGCCTTTCTGGTTTGCCGCGATCTGGGCCTTGAGATCGTTGATGTTGTCCGCAAGACACCGGGTCCCGCTGCAATCCGGATACTGGGCAGGCTCCTCGTACAGGATCTGCGTGATGCGCTCCTCGTCGAACTGGCCCTCCGAGACAAGTTTCTCAGACTTGATCGCCGCGCCCTCCTGGTAGAGCTCACGGGAGTGCGGCGGCATGGAGCCCGGGAGAATGCCTCCAATATCCGCGTGGTGGGCGCGACTCGCCACGTAAAACACAATTTCTCCGCTCGACGAGAAAGCGGGCGTCACGACCGTGATATCCGGGAGATGGGTGCCGCCGTACTCAGGGTGGTTCGAGACGACAACGTCTCCCTTCTTCAGCTTGCCTTCCCAGATCTTCGCCTGCGTGCGCACGCACGTCGACATGGAACCCAGGTGGACGGGCAGATGGGGCGCGTTGGCGACGAGGCCGCCCGCGGCGTCGAACAGGGCGCAGCTGTAGTCAAGCCGCTCTTTGACGTTCGTGCTGACCGACGTCTTCTGAAGCGCCCGGCCCATCTGCTCCGCGATCGCCATGAACCGGTGCGCGAAGATCGAGAGCAGGATTGGGTCGACCTCCGACGTGTTCGCTCTCTTCGCCGCCGCTTCCTCTCCGATGTTGATCACTACGTGCGTCTCGATCACCAGCGCCGTTGCGCCCGGCGTCACCACGATCGTCTGCGTGCCGTCGGCGATGATCGCGGGCCCGGCTACGCGTGTTCCGACATCAAGGTCTTCTAATTTGTAGATCTTGGTTTCTTGCCGGCCGCCTTCGAAGTACACCTGCGAGGTCGCGTAGGCCTTGTCAGAGGATACATTTGTAGGTTTGATTTCTTTGAGTTGCTGGTCGGCCGTCTTCGACATGCCGCGAAACGATTTGCCGATACCGCGGACCCGGACGTCGTCGACGATGATATCCCTGTCTGGTAGCGTGAAGCCGAATTCTTGTTCATGTTGACGTACAAAGGCTGCGCCGAACGCGAACTCGTCGCCCTTGTACAGGTCCTTGGACTCCTCTGCGGACGGTTTGATGACCATCAGTGCGGACTCGGTGCCACGGTAGCGCATGTTGAGATATTCTTCGTACTGGATGGAGTCATCGTCGAAACCTTGGTCTTGGAGCCGTTTGCGCGAGCGCCGCTTCAGCTCGTCGAGCTTCGACTGCAAGCCTTCGCGCTTAGCGCCAGAGAGGTCCCACACATGAGACTCGGGAACCTGTGACTCGTCCACCACGTCTGCGAGAGCCATGCCATACGCCGATAACACAGAGGAATACCGGTGGACCAGGATCTGGCGGATGCCGAGTGACTCGGCGATCGCGACGGCGTGTTGGCCGCCAGCACCGCCGAATGTCGCTAAACGATGTTGTGATGTATCGTGACCCTTGGCTTCGGTCAGCGAGCGGATTGGTCGAGTCATGGTTTCGTTCGCGATCTTGATGAAGCCATAAGCGACTTCGTCGGCAGACATGTGCTTGTCTGTCTTGCTGTTGATTTCTTGGGTTAGCTCGTCAAAGAGTTTTTTGCTTGCTTCGGGGTCAAGGCCTTCGTCTTCATTCTTTCCGAAGATCTTAGGGAAGAAATCTGGGAGGAGGCGTCCGAGGAAGAGGTTTGCATCCGTGACTGTCAAGGGGCCGCCTTTGCGGTAACATGCCGGTCCAGGATGGGCGCCTGCAGATTCAGGTCCAACTGTGAAGAGGCCGTTTCTGAAGAACAACCGGGACCCACCCCCTGCCGCCACAGTGTTGATGTCCAATTGAGGAGACTGAATAGTGACGCCCGCCGTTGTAGTCTCGAACACGTGTTCATATCGACCGGCGCCATACCGACTGACATCTGTGCTCGTGCCTCCCATATCGAAGCCGATGACCGGTGTCTTTGTCTCCGGGTCGTATGATGTCAAAGCATACCCAACGACACCACCCGCCGGGCCCGAGAGAATCGCTCGTAGTCCTGAAAACTTGTCCACATCCACCAGCCCACCGTCAGATTGCATAAATTCACACCTGGCGCCTTTATCCCCACCTTCCTTTTTGACGCTCTCGGTTCCAAGACCACCTTCGAAGCCCGCCTGGAACCCTGAGATGTACTTTTTGATTGCCGGCGTGAGGTACGCATCCGCGCAAGCAGAGGTTGTTCGCGGCACAAGCTTGATCATGGGCATGAGCGCATGGCTCAAGCTGACGTTTTCAAATCCGATTTCTTGTGCCAGCTTGCCGACCAATGCCTCGTGCTCGGGGAACGTGTAGCCATGCATCAGACACACGGCGACACTGCGGAACCCGTCGTCATATAGGCTCTTCAGCTGCTCTTTGACCTTGTCCTCGTCAGGTCTATGTAAGATCCTCACAGCCTCGCCGGACAAGCCGCCCACGAGCTCATGGTCCTTATAATCCTCGTGCTTGGCCTCCACCTTGGTCTGATTCCGCTCGGGATCCTCAGCGTAGTCCTCGAGCGTGACACGCTCGTCGATCTCGATGACTTTCTGGTAGAGAACGTCTGGTCTGCGGATGGCGAGGTCAAAGATCTTGGGTCTTGACTGGTTCCCGATCTCTAGACAGTCTTTGAAACCGCGGGTGACGACGAGGGCCATCTTCTCGCCTTTCCGCTCCAGCAGCGCATTCGTCGCAACTGTTGTCCCCATCCGGATGCTCTCGATCTTGCTGGTGTCCAGTGCCTCACCTCGCCGGATGTCCCGGCCTGTGAACTTCGACATCAGCCGCCGGATGCCTTCCAGAGGCGCATCCTCGTAGTTCGACGGGTCTTCAGACAGCAGTTTTATGATGATATCATCTTCCATCCGCCCTGTTCCCGGGTTGCCGACGCAGTCCGTGAACGTACCGCCTCGCTTTTTTCATGCTGTATTAGAAGGGATTTATCCTTTTGCGGTACTGAGATTGGATAAAGGTGATTTGCTTATGATCCAAGAGCAACAAAGAGATCTCTGAACTCACATCGATGGCAATGCGGATGCCCTTCTCAGACCCGCTTGCGTCCCCCATCCTGTCCTCCCTAGGTTCCTCTGTCGATTGGGGAAATTTCCAGAGAACCCTAGCTTGGGCTTACGCTTCGCCTTTCCAGTGAATTTGATGAAGAAGACTTTCTTACTTCGGAAAAGTACAATATCAATTACAAAGCAGGAATATAAAACTCCAAAAGTAAAATATATCTGATGGAGAAGCCCGCTCTCAAACGACCCCAAGAAAGCCAAGGGAGAATGGGATCGATTAGTATGGTAAGCACCACGAATCGAAAGATAAAGCTCCGAGGAAGTTGCCCTGCTTCTAAACGTCCTGGTAGGAGAGTTGACAAAATTAATCGACGTCGATAGATATGCTTGCCATGGAATTACTTGGTTCAGAGCAGGCCGTCCGTTTTGGGCAGGAATGTGCATGCCAAACATCTGTATATCGGCTCGGCGTCCCGATGGTCTTTTGGCCTCATATATGCGGGACCTTGTAGTTTCCCCAGGATGTAAGAGGCACGGTACTTCGTAATAATAATTCTCATCTCCATTGCCGTAGTATTAAGTGAGATATCGCTGGCGCAACCATATCCCATTTCCCAGACCCCGCGGTTGAGTGAGCGAAACACCTGTAATATGTCGTCATCGGCTGATTCGCTGAGGTCTCCGATGACGGCTCTCCCTGTCCGCCGCTGCTGCCTCTTCACGGAGCCCACAAGCAAGACTTCCAACACTCGAGTCTTACATTCATGTAAAGGGATGGATATGGAGGAAGCATGACTTTTGACCTGTCACTCTGAGATTTGAACGTCTGCTAGAAATCACGGCTGACTAGAACTTAAAAGTCCATTGAATCGTTGTAGAACCGTCCACGAAAGGATGATCAAGAGTCTCTACGAGCAGCATTTGCACTTCTAACCATCGTTCTGGCTATGTTTGATTATAACCTTGGAGTCGCCTTCAATGCCGCTGGAACCCTTGTTTTTAGCCTACCGTGCTCCCCTGGCTTCTCCTGGCCCCCTAATTTCCTTGACGACTCTGTCTACATCATGCAGTCTTAATATCATCCTCGTGAACAACAATTCTGTCCTCCTCAGAGATGAGCCTCTCGCCACTGACGGAGAACCTCGGTCCAGAAGAGACCTTGCGCTCTGCATTGTTGATGGCGGCGTGCACGGCGACAGACAAATCAACATGGAAGAAAGGTCGATTGACGCCGTGGACGGAAGAGAGCTTGCCCTTGGACTGGAAATGTTCGTCCACTCTATCGTGTATTTCCCTATTGGGATGGTCGGCCTCGGGGGCTTGCTCGATGTCGCGGGAGCGGGTCTTGCGGGCCTCGACCTGTGTTTCGCTGAGATCGGAGCTGGACGATTCGCCCACGCGGTAGCCGAAGGTCTCTGCGACGCCGTAGGCGGGTTTCCACTGACCGGCCTGGTTGATGAAGTCCTCGGTTGGGTAACGGAATCCTGCTGCTGCTAAGGCGCGCTTGGTCCAGCGGCTGTTGATGTTGGCAATGTGCCATTCGACGAGCTCGGAGGCTGCGTGCCGATCCAGCTGGTTGCGGACGTCGATTAGCCCTTGTATTGAGGTGACGTCTACGTGGTTTACGGAAGAGAAGTCGAGTACGATCGCCCGGAGGATGGGTCGTTGGTCGTCTAGATTGACTTGCTCGCCTCTTCGTGGGCCGGGGTCGTTCCAAGGACGATCCTAATAAAAGAAAACATTGTCAGTTTCTGGTTACAGGAGTGAGGCGTGGGAAGCTTACTCCAAGCTTAGCGTAGTTCCCGAGCTGCATACGTCTTGTGGCCTTCAAAACCTGAGTCGTAAGATTGTCAAGATAGTGAGCTTGGTTGGGGTATGTGAAGCCTTCGCTGAAGCGGTAAATGAAGATACCAGGGAAAGGGGTTTCGACCTCAATGTCCGGATTGGACCCGTCCTGGTGCTCAAGTGGTAAAAATGCTTCTCTCACTGTTTCGATTTATTTTTCGTCCGGTCTGTACGCTTTTCGTTCCGCTTCTCGTAGCAATTCTTCTCCCGAAACATAGTGAATCCTGACGCGATCAAGGAAGTTTCCTTTGGCCTTAGCAACTCGGAAAAGTAGCAAGGTCGCCGAGGCTGCAATGGTGAGGTAGATGCCGTTTTCGATATTGGTGAAGATTGTCAAAAGAACGCCAGCAAAGAAAATGATGACTTCCAGGGGAGAGATCTCCCAGAAGCGGTAGACCACATTGGGGTGAGTAATTAGATCGCCCACAGCGTGTATGATTAACCCAGCTAGACTGCTCATGGGGATGTAGAAGAAAACACTGGTCAATGCGTATAGTGCTAGAAGGACTATGACAGCAGTGAATACACCAGCAAGAGGGGTGCGAACACCAGCTTTAGACTTGATAGCCGTTCGAGAAAATGAGCCTGTTGCTGGATAGCCTCCTAGAAATGGCCCTAGTAGATTCGTAAATCCTAGAGCGACTAGCTCTTGAAAAGGGTCGATAGTATAATTATTGATTCGGCCAAACGACTTCGAGATGGCGATATGCTCGATCACCAGTACAATCAAGCTGGCCGGCAGATCGGACGAGAATAGACCAATGAGTCGAGTATTGATCACAGGGGCCCCTGCATGCTGAAAGCCTAGGAGGAATTGTTGGTTAGATGAAGACAGTCGAGCCGTGGATTGCCTTACCTCGTGGCACTCTCCCTAGAATCCTGAATTTGGCCTTGCTTGCATCACCGTTGATATGCCTATTGGCTAGCCAACTGATCAACGTATACAATAGAATAACAAAGGACATGCGAAGAGTCGAAATAAAAAACCAGGTCTTCTTTTGGTTCAGCTGTTTCTTTTGCATAAAGGTACAAAAGTACTTGACGACGTAGAGCAAAAAGAGGGCGCTTAGCCCTATTGCTGCATCCACTTTGGCTTTTGGAAGGGCTTTGAGTGTGTTGATGAGAACCAAGTATGCGGCTTCTCTGGTGTTTATCCTCCGGATGCCCAATAAGGCTGGTACTTGGCCAACTGCGATTGAAATAGCGGCACCTGTCATGAAGGAAGTAATGGCGACCAAGGGAGTAAACTCGACAATCTAGCCTGCCCTGATCAAGCCAATAAATAGGAGCACGGCACCACAAATGACTGATAATCCTCTGGCAATCTGTTCCGCAGGGATATCAGGATCAGTCTGCTGGACTTTCAGGACAATGTTGCCGACAATGGTTGACATAACGGCAACGGTCTTGGCTGGTTAGCTGGGCCCTGAAAATTTGAGGCTTATACTCACACCGATAGTAATATCTTTAGATGTGGCAAACGCCCAGTAGAGGATGAAGCCGACGAAGGATGTATACAATCCAAATTCAGCCGTTAGCTGGGCTAGAAGGGCATAGGCCATCCCCTGGGGTACGACCACAAAGCCGACAGTAATACTTGTGGGGTAGCAGATGCATTCTAACAGCATGCTTGCTTAGAAAGGATATGGATTCCATAGATTATTCCATGCTGATACATGCTTCCCAAGAAACATGTATGGGTCAAAGGAAGACCAAGTTCTGCCGAATGGCGCCTTCAACAAGATCTCAAGATGACTTACCAGCAATGAGGTCACCGGTAAGCCACTGGACATTGTAGTGAAATATCCATTGCAAGAATGGGAATAAACTTGATACGTAAGATCTGGCGGAAGCAGTTGTTGGAGTAAATTTGGCCAGCCACTCTTTCGCCGTTGGTTCACGGTCGAAGAAGGTCTCGGACGATGAGGCGCTCTGGTCTTCTCGAAGCTCACGGCGGTAGTCGGCTTCGATACCCAGTGTTTTGGCTACGAAATGACCGGCTTTCGTTGAAGCTGGCACCTCCGACATCTTCAGGGTCACAGACGGTGGAGTGAGAAAGAGATATGTTCTGCAGAGCAAGCTCAACAGATACTTATTCCACAGGCTGGGGAAATATGACACACACGCATTATCTCAACATGATCGCATCGGTGAAGGAGAGAATAAGTAAAAGCCCAAGACATGTGCTGGTGTCATCCTGGCCCAATCGAAAATAGCGCCATCGCTGAGAGAGGGTGATAGGAGGGGATTGGTGTCATGAAGGATGAACTCATGGTATCCCCACCACCGACGAATGTCTAGAGGATTGCAAGGCGTGATTGAAGCCAACGATCCCGTCAAGCGATTCTAAGAGATTAAAAAGGTATAAAGGTCTGCGCAAACCGGGGAAAGGCTGACTTGTAACGCTTGCCGACAACCACAAGACATCGCGCAGCCTTGGTACCAGAGAAAATTCTCAGCGAGCCCGCCACGCTAATAATGCACCTCCAGAGCTACGGAGATGAAAGTAAAGAAAGCTTGTGGCATTACCGGCTACTGAGAACTGTGTGTCCTGTACGAGGGTTCCTTGTACTTCGTAAAGATAGAAGAAGAAGGTGATCAAGATCGGTAGGGGAAAGGTCTAGAATGACAATCACGATATTCATCTCTGCGGTTCTGACGCCCGTCGGCGATAATCACATCGTTTCCCCCGACTACAACGACAAAATTTGTTATGTAAGTCGTTGCAAGAATACTGTAAGCCATAGTTATCATCGAGTCGCGAATCTATGAGTCTGATGAGACACTTAATCGCATTCTGAGTCGATCCGCGGGAGGGCCAGACGATGCACGAAACGGTGTTGGATGCCGTTTGAGAGTTCCAATACCATTTCTATGGGAGAATGGTTCAGCTCATCAAGTATCACATTGATGGATAAATAGCTCAGTACGACAACCCGGTGCATTTGAAGCACCGATCATGCTATGGACTTCAGCGAGCTACTTCTTCATGTCACACAAAATAGAGATTTTACATCGCATCCAACCCCATTCAACCATATCATTGACCGAGCAACTGTAGGAGTAGTAGAAGAAAGGAAATTCGTTTCCATTTATGCGCTGGTCATTAATCAGAGTTTCCGTCTTTGCTCCCAGATGCCCTTTGGGCTCCTCGTTCTCCACCCTTGGTCACGCAATGCTTCACAATCCAGGGATGGCGCATAACGTCTTCTAATGGGATTCTCTTCTCGGGGTCGAGCACCAGTAGCTGAAATATTGTTAGTACTCGTTAGAAGAAGACGTGATTTGGCTTACCCTATGTATCAGATCTTTGGCATCTGAGCTGACGAAACCGGGGACAGTCATCTCTCCCCGAGCAATCCTTCTCTGGGTCATGACAGGAGTATCTTCGAATGGTGCCTCTCCCACCAAGAACTCATATGTGAGGACCCCCAAGCTCCAGAGGTCAACCTTCTCATTGTAGAAGTTGTCTGAGCTGCCGGGTTTGAGCATCTCGGGTGGGAGGTAGTCCAATGTACCACACATGGTTTTGCGACGATTATTGGGAGCATGTACAGACCAGCCAAAGTCTGAGATCTTGATTTCGCCGTGGATGCCAACCAAGATATTTTCCGGCTTAATATCGCGATGCATGACATGTTTCTTGTGCAAGTACTTGAGGGCCGCGGCCATTTGGGCGATGTATTGAGCTGCTTTCCATTCGGGGAAGCGATGCTCCTTGCGGAGATGTTTGTACAGCTCTCCCTTACCGGCAAACTCGAGGATCAGAAAGACGCGCTTACTGTCGTGGAAATGCCCGAAGAGCCTCAAGATATTTGGGTGTCTTAAGTTAGACTGGATCTCAATCTCTCGACGAACTTGCTTCTCGACCTTGCCCTGTTGCAACTCGGATTTGTGCAGGACTTTGAGAGCACAGACAAATCCCGAAGACCTCTCCCGTGCAAGATACACGCGACCGAACTTCCCTTTGCCCAATGGCTTTCCGATCTCAAACATGCCCAAGTGGAAGCTTTTGGGGGCTTGTGGCTGGTCGAAGAAGTTTGTTGAGTTGGAGTGCCGTTGTAGAGAGTTGTCACTTTCATCTGATGCACGAGAGGACTGCATAGGTTTTCTGACAGGCGACGGGGGAAGAGTTGGAACGGTAGAGGTTGTTGTTGTTGTGATGATATGGCCAGCATTTTGTCTGGATTCATTGGAAGCTTGAAGTGCATACTTGACCAAGTTTGCGCGCGATTGGGTGGAGGGTAGATTTGCTATCGTTCCTTGGTTTGCAGCCTATACAATATATGTTCAGAGATGCTAGTATGTGAGAGGAAGAGGGTTTAGGCTCACCTTTGACTTTAGAATTGTTGAGGCGGGGGCATCGTTCTCATCGTTGACAGAAAGATGCTCGAACCGACTCTCGAGAGTTTTGGCTGCCATGGTGCAGATGCAATCGAGAAGGGCAATTGAGAAGGAAGATACTATGCTGTGGTTGTTGCTGTTGCTGTTGTCGTCGTTGGTACTGAATGGTGAGCTGGAGGAGCAGCATTAAGAATAGAGATCGGTTCGGAGTTGGTGGTTGGTGGTACACAGGGAAGGTGCGCCGTCGCACGGGGCAACCGACCACATCGCCGCTTCCCCAGGCAAGCCGGTGCCAAATCCATCTGCGCCCCTCACCCACTGGTCCCCCCACCAGTGTCACGTCCATTAAATTCAACCTGCAGAACATTGCGACCGTACTTCCTGCGGTGCCTGGTTGCTCGTTGTTCGCTGTTTACAATTCGCCTACAACCCGATTACCAGAGCAGTGCGCCCATCATGGCGCTCAATGGTCAACACCATGCGACTACGACTGCTACTGGAGACAATCTCGACACCAGTTTTCCCTCTCCTTCGGCTCACGCACCCCGAGTCTTCTCAGTGGAAGGTTTCCGTGTGACAACTCAGAAGCTGCCTATCCTGAAAGCTGGGCCCATTGAAGAAATGACCTCCAAGCTTGGAATCGCCCCTCCAGAAATGATCTTTGGCGACAATCTTGTAGCCATCGAGCACCCTTCCTCTCACTGGGGGATCAAGTTTGACGCCTTCGGGGCTCTGGATCGTGTGGACAAGACCGGGCAAAAGAGATTGAAAGTGGCATATTCCAAGGAATGGCATCAGAGTAGGGAAGATACCCATGACATCAAAGAGGTCATCAAACCCTTTGACTGGTCCTACACCACTGACTACAAGGGAGACCTCGCGCCTGGTTCTCCAGATTTCCAACCCTCCTCCGAAGCCATCCCGCTCGAGCTATTGAAGAGACCCGACCCTATTCTGTTCTTCGACGATGTGATCCTCTACGAGGATGAACTCGCAGACAATGGCATTACCATGGTTTCATGCAAGATCCGCATCATGCCAGCGCGATTACTGTTACTGTGTCGCTTTTTCATGAGACTGGACAATGTCCTGTTGCGCCTGCGAGACACCCGGATATACATCGATTTTGGAAAGAAGGAGGTTATTAGAGAGTACGTCGAAAAAGAGGAGGCATATGATACTGTTCGAGAAGACTTGGCCAGTCGCAGAGACGATGTGACTGCAGTGCTTAGAGATCCAAATCAAATGGCAGAGCTTTTGCCCATCGTTACTAAGACTCTCGAAAGTGTTCAGCTGGGCAAGTGAGTCCTGGATGCAGAATCACACGATTAAGTTGTGGAGTACTCTGGCCACGGATCTAGAGAGCTGGATATCACCCAAAGGCCCAAGCCACATCCGTGAAAGAACAGGACTCTCCTACTCCTCCGGCATATGCCCGTAGGAAGCAGCATGGACGAGATCAACAGATACTCTGCCGGTGGCTGTGCTCAGCTTGGAATTGTTCACGTGATCAACCGATTCCGCGCATGACGCGTCTCGAACAGGGCACTCACCGAGACTGGACTCGCCAAAGTCCGGAAATGACACGCCGCCACGGATAGGAGATAGCAGATCCATCCTCTGGTGATGGGCCGGAGTACCGAGCACCTCGTACCTCGTACTGGTCAACTGGTCAAGTTATGGTGGGCTATTGACACGACAACAAATACAATCATTATTGTACCATGCAAGAGCCATGTACAGAGTTGTAAATACCTTTGGTCGCGCCTATCAACACACAACGTTGTCGTTGCGTCCAACCTAATTCCGCATGGGCGCCGGCAGTGGCTGAGGGAATCTCATAGTTGCTCAAATAAAAGGGTCTTGTCTAGCATTGCAATCTCCGTATGTTCCAGAACAGGAGGGATGGCGTCCAAGGCTGACCAATTGGCTTCCCTCTCACCTCAACTGCTTCTGAGACCGCTCGGCCACTTTGAGCCACTTCCTTTTCTTAGATGATAAGCGAACCTCTCACCATCAAAACGCCCCCAGTTCTAAATGACCAGAACAACGCCCCCTCGCTAGGAAACCCGGAAGAAATGCTGTACTCGTAAGAGTAGCGAAACTGTGGCATCGCTTCATTTGCCTGAGGGTGCATCCACCGCCAACCTGAGTCCGGACTTGATGCTACCGGTCTTAATCTCGACTGCAAGTTCAACATGTGCCGAGGACTCTGTACCACAGTCTCTCTGTCCGCTTCTCTTCTCACATTTTCCTTTGTTCCACGGGACCTTCTGCCTTTCTTGAACCTGGTGAGATCGTAACGATCCCAAGACTCGTGTCATGGGCACAATCAGCCCTTGCAGAGCCATTTGGGCTTTGCTTTACATCTTGTCGCTTTGCAACGCGCAAGATACCGTGCCCGTCGCAACCCAGCCCATTGTTTCAGCGGTGACAGTCTCGACTGTGGTACCGTCGCTGCTAACTATTTACTCCGTCGTCACATCGACCTCAACGGAGCCCGTCGCTGCTTCGATCGCAACTATCACCACTGTCGTAGGCGGAACCCAAACAACGCTTCTATCAACTGTAAGCGGGGAGGCCAACGCGCGACCGGTTGTAATCCAAACGATTACGAACACGATTATATCGACAGTCTCAGTAACCACAACTGAAGTAATTCAGAGTACCATCGGTTCTACCACGATCTTCGGTGCAACATCCGGGCCACAGGTAAGTTGAATCGGAGTACAGTTTCAGAACTGGTCTAACGAACATTCCTGTCGCAGCCAACTTCCGACTTAGTAGCTACCACTACAGTAGGATCAGCATCAGGAGTTATTGTCACTTCAGGTGGCGGGGTTGGTACTGGTGCGTTCTCAACTGCCGATCCAACCACTGCAAGCTTAAGCGTGACCGGCGTGACCGGCGTGACCACCCAAGATGCGACTCCAACATTTCCTTCTCCGTCGGCAGGATCTAGTTCGGCGGCGCATTCATCGGGAGGAGGTCTAGCGACAGGGACCAAGGCTGGCATAGCGATTGGAGTTATCCTTGGAGTGACCGCGCTTGTCGTGGCGGGGTTTTTACTAGGTCAGCGCTATTCGCGACGACGCAGTACTGACGGTCACTACGTGGAAAGTTTACCGGATGCAACTGTTCATGAGAAGGACGCGTTTCAAGCCGGTCGTCCTTACGAGCTGACTGGTTCGAATCGACATCCTACCGAGATGTCAACCGGAAAAATGCACCCCTATTCCTTCGCCACTGCCGAAACGAGGAGCGGCTCGGAGTCAGTGAGTGGCAAATCCTATGAGATGCCCGGATGTGGTGTTTCGCCCTCTTATTCTCCCTACAATGAACCTGCGGAGCTATCGGCATTGCCACAATTTGATAAAAAGGGTGACGCTCCTATGTATGTGGGAGTGCCTGCTCATATGAGCGGCAGTAAGCGTTGGAGTATGAAAGAGTATGAGAAATCTTGAAGCCATCGCTTCTTTCCCCCAGAATTTACGGTGCAATTGCAATTGTCTTGCGGCTCATGAAACGGCGTCAATGAGAGCGCACTCGAGCGATGGCATGCAAAATCTGCAGTCTCGTGCTGTCTCATGAGCAGGGCGCAGCCACCAACTTGGACATGCGCCACTTGAGAGATTCCGCACCTTGGAGTTGTCGACTCAGGCAGATGTGTATAAATACCATTTCATAATGGCAAAATGCATCGACTTTGGTATGGGGGTTACAGCTGACTCCCACATGTCGTCAGCGTTTGAGCTTAGCAAGTTCCTCAACGACGAGCAACCTCCTTGTCTACAAGAGTCGTATTACGACCAATGCAGTGCTCAACAAACAAATTTCCTGCCACAAGGGATCCACACTCTCGTGGTCTTGAGTCGCCAAATGGAGAGCCGCCACCTGCAGAAAATATTTGCAAGCCGTTGCGAGACCGCCTATGAATGAGAGCACCAAAGCAACGACACATTCATCCTTCCCGCGAAGGGTCGCAAAGGCCACGCATCAAGAAGCAAAGTCAATATTTTCAAGGTACCTTTTTGTAGACCTTAAATCAGAGACTTGTGTTCTCTGGATGCCACACCTTTCTCAGCAATTTTGCAGGACGTTTTATGAGATATGAAATAGAAGACTAGCATAGTATATGTTCATAATAGTCATTGGATCAAGAAAGCACCCATGATCATTTCTCAACCTATCCGGACGGAACAGCCTTTGCCTCGGTGAATTCATTGGGTGGCTCTGCGGTAGGTTGGGCCTTCGGAACGGATTAATATAGTTCCTTGATAGCCAATCGGTGTATTCTTCCCTCTGCCAAGGTGAAATCATTTCGCCCGTTTCTTACAACATCAATTCAACTTTTTTCCTTGCTTCACTCACTTTCAGAACAAACACCATTATATCGTTGTTGATTGACAAATCATTGCCGTAACTACTGCGCAGGTTTTCCTGGGATCATTTGGTGGGTTGGCGGTGTCACGATGCCGGCTCTATTGGAGGATCCCGAGTCTGGCGTGATTTATCGTGCATCCGGCCAGGGTCCGTACCCAACTGCAGACAATCCACAGATACCGTCGTCCATATTTCCACGACCGGTGACTTTGAGGGATCGGGTCACGATTGCGACATTGATCCCTTTTTTCTCTCCTGATGCTGTTCCGAAGAGACTTCTCGCTTACCTGGGCGAAAGTCTCAACAAGGAAATTGAGGGTGGGGATACATACCCCATGATCAACACTTTGCCCCTCGAAACATTTGGGCCTTATTGGTTTGGGAATTTTGGCGCTGTCATGGTACTGGGTGACATTGGTGGTATTGAGGCGGTCAACGACATGGAGCGCAATGGCGTCGACTGGAGTAAACTTTGCCTGGGGAGTTTCTATGTGAAACCCAACTACCCCGGCAGAAGTAGCCACGTCTGTAATGGTGGGTTTCTGGTGACCCACGCGGCTCGCAATAAGGGTGTTGGAAAGTCTATGGGTCAATGCTATCTGGATTGGGCACCTCAGTTGGTAAGTCTGCGGGCGTGAAGGGCTGGCCCGACCGAGTGGAATTAACTTCGACTAGGGTTATTCGTACTCTGTCTTCAATCTGGTTTATGAAAGCAATACTGCTTCGACGAGGATTTGGGATTCACTTGGCTTTAAACGCATTGGGCGGGTCCCTGGTTGTGGAAATCTCAAGTCTTCCGATGAGCCAGTTGATGCGATCATATATGGAAAAGATCTCAAATCCGAAGGGGAAAATGTTCTTTCCGAGGAGCGTTTCGACAAAATTCGATACTATCTCCGTCATTCTCTCTATCCTCAAGGAGCTGACAGATCGGAGAAAAGTCGACTGAGGAGTGCGGCAACGCACTACAAGTTAGTAGGGGGGCAAGATGGTGTCCCAGAGAAGCTGATGTTGAAGGACAAAGAAGTCATCTCGGATCCCCAAGCCCAGTATGAGATCGCGAAACAAATTCACCTCCAGGCACACGGTGGCATCAACAAGACTACAGCCATTATAGCGACGAAATACCATTGGATTCGGATAAAAGAAACAGTCAGCCACGTCATCAAGAATTGCCCGGAATGTAAGGACACCAACAAGCCACCCATATTACGCTCAGAAAATCGACCAGGACGGAGCAAAACTATTGATGAAGCGCCCGCTACGTTACCGCAACCCATTCCCGTTCCTGATGTCCAAGTCCAAGTGCCACCTCCGGAAGACCTTACCAACAATCATCTCTCGAATCATGACTTCGCCTCGATTCAGCAACCAATGGATCTTGCGAACGACCATCTTCCAGATGCAGACGCGCACCTTCACGCTTACGACGACATGGCAATTGATCCACAAATCATGGAACAAATACAGGCTCAACTGGACTCGGAGTACGCTCAACACCCACACAATTTTGTTCCGACTGGCATGCCAACCTTTGCAGATACTTCTCATCTGCAGACACACCACGATCCTCACGACTTTACAGCGCAGCAAGCAGATCACCAATTCTTGCATGATCCGAACTCGACAATGATGGGACACGACCATGTTATGGACGATGGGAGTGCTGGAACAGGATTGAACAATATGCAACCAATGCAGCATGTGTTACCCATGGATTACATGAATCCACAGAACAACCAGCAGTATAAGCTCGAGCAATAAAATAGGCGCGTGGTGTTATAGCAGGTCAGTGGGGCAGATATATCAACAGCGAGCGGGAGGGTTGTTTTGTGTTTCTCCCTGTGTTGTTGTTCGAGGGATCACAGAAAAGCAGGAGTCCCCCGAAGATTTGGAAGTATGTTGGAAATATGTTGCTTGCGGATACGGTGTTGAGCAGCCTCAGCACATCAGAGAGATCACCCAGGGCAATGAACGTTTAGAAGGTCATAGACAAGACTTGAAGTCTCACTTTGACTGCTGGTCAGGCTTAAATGTAGTCACTTACAACGGGGTTTTGGAAAGGGGGGCTATCTGTCTAGGGACCTAGCATGTGTTTAGAAGGGCATTATCTGTGGAATTGACCAGAGCTCGAGTACTGTGCAGTTCCCTGTTCATCCCTCGACTGGCCAAGTTCAACCCTCCACAACCAAGCCTCGGTTGGACTTTCCCGTTTCCACCTCGATCGACATCTCATCGACTTATCGATTATCGACACCTCACCGTCCGCCATGCTTCTCCTCTGTGAAATAGCGACAATGTCAACGTGCCACTCCCATTATCTAGCTGAAGCACGAATATGAGTACCAATTGTCCGCTTAAGGACATGCCATCTCGTCAAGAGAGCCATGAAAGCCAAAAAGTCATTCAGGCCACCTCCGAGGTTAAGAACCAAGACAGGATGTAGCACGTGCAGAACTCGACGAAAGAAGTGTGATGAAGCCAAGCCAATCTGTTTTGCATGTCAACGGTTAAATATCCCATGCAATTGGCGAGATGCCGCGCTGGGAGACTCGAGGGCTCCAGCCTCGCCAACAAGTTCATCTGTTGTCCCCTCCGATGCTGCATCTGACATGGAATCGGTCGTCGATATCTCCATGCCTGCCTCGCTTGAGGCCTCGATATGGTCTCTTCCACAGGCCTTAAGGACGCAACAAGATTTCAACATATTTGAGTACTGCGCCAGGAGATACATGAATATCCTAGTCTTTCCAGAGGCTGGCACTGGATTTCGAGATATGTCATTCCTCTTTAACATCAGCTATCAATATCCATTCGTCATGCACGCGGCTCTTGCTCCGGCTGCCCTTCACGCGTCTTTCGCTGCCTTGATCCCTAGAGAAGATGCTATGGTCTACACGCAAAGCGCCCTTCAAGGCCTTCGACAAGCGACTGGGACATTGGCCTACTCAAGCGACGCGCGAGACGCGTTTCTCACTGCCTCTCTCTTCATGGGCATTTTTGAGGTAAGCTGTTGTAAAGACCCCGATCTCGGTCTTGACCCGTGTTGATTCAAATCAGGATTTCTATCCCGCGGCGTCCAGCGCCAGTTTGACTCACTATCGTGCCATTGGCAAAGTTCTAGAACAGACGATCGCCGGAGTGCCGCGGCTGCAATTATCTTCAATGTCATTCTTTGAGCGTACGCTACTAGACTCTGTCCTGTATCACTTCGCGACCAGACTACTGCTGGCGGAGGATATCGAACCAACCTGTGCTTCGTTTCCTACTGCCACGGTGGCCAAGTATATCGAAGCCCTCGATTCAGAACGGGATGATTATGCTGCGAGCGCTTCGGTCCTTCCAGTAATTGGAAAGATCCCTCCGGCGCTGTTTCTGGCTATTTATCAAGTTACGTGGCTGAGCAGACAACTTCCGTTCGTAGATGATCAAAACCAGAATCTCGCTCTGCAGTGTCTTTCGGAGTTGGACAGTCTCCAGGATGCACATCCCATTCTGTTGCATGAAAACGACGCCGACTTTCACCATCTGTCAAATTCTGATATCGCGGCAAAGCTCTACGCCCTGGCCTTGAGAATTTTTCTTGCAAAGGTAATTGATCCAGACAACGTCTCCAGCACTTCGTCATGGATAGAAGCCTTGCTTGCCACAGGATTGGCTTTGTTGAAGCGATATGACGGGAGTGCCCTATTTGGGCAATTCATCACCTGGCCAATGCTGGTTCTCGGTTGTGCATCCTGTCCAGTGACATTATTTGAGATGATTCAAGATAAAGATGGGGAAAGCGGATCGGCCGTGAGGGCACAAACGCGCCATCTGATCCAAGCCCTACTGCTTCAGATCTGGGAAGTGTCGTTCTCTGGCTATGTCAAACGTACAGCAACAGCGCTTGAGAACATCTGGAAAATCCCGAACGTCCTACGCAGTAATAATCGTGAATATGGCTCGGATTCGGACGAGGAGACCTTGTACGATGGTCTAATTGCCCTGATATCTAAGAAAGGGCCAGGACCAGGACTTTTTCCTTGACCGAAACTAGACGGTATCTTGGGAAGTCGAATACCTGCTCGACAACCACACGATCTTTTGATATGTCGAAAGATTTCACTTGAGACATGCGTCCACAATTCCTGCCGCAACGAGGCACTCTTCATCACGCATGGTCCTTGTAACTACTTGAATGGAACACGGGGCACCGTCAATGATCTCCGGGTCGTCTGCGAGAAATGGCTCGTTAGAATCCCATGCCAGACATGCTCAATGGACTCACATTTAGGCCCGGCTTGCCACGGCTCGATCACCAGAGGTTTACTGTCAATGTCCTTTGACGCTTTCGAAAATGGTATCACGCATGCCGGGTACTTGCAAGGTCAGTACTTGAGCAATTATCATCAGGGGACATCTTACATCCAAGAGATTGAACAGGCAGGTATAAGGTGGCCAGCCAAAGGTATCATGTGACACTGCAGTGTTTTGGGCGGAAGGAGCGATAATAGCATCCAACTTGTGCTGTACCCACAAGTTCCTCCAGTCTTCGACAAATTGTTGCCGTTTCACAGACACTGCAGCAAGTTGTCCTAGCCTGTCCAACCCCTCCAGGCTTGGGATATATGTATATTTTCCCTGATTGGCAGGACTTGGTTGGTTCGCGACCGATGGCACCGGAGGCTCACCACTCGCCTGGATGTGCTTTCTAGCGGCTTCCGGCGCCAAGCTGAAGAGGGCAAAGGCAACCTCGATGGCATCAGCGGTGCGGGTTTCACCCGAGCTTAAAGTGACGACTTCATGGCCCTGAGCCTGAAGCTTCCTTGCTGCTTCTTCTAGTGCTCTCTCGATCGGGGGGTGAAGTGGGTATGCTGGATCTGCTGGTAGTAAGCCAAAGCGCAGAGCGGTTTTCTTGGGTTGATCGATTTTGCGCCAGGGGACATCGATTGTGGTTGAATCTAGCAGTGCTGGAGTTGTGTCAATGACAGCCTTGGTGAAGATTTCGAGCGCCTCGAAATCATTGGCCAGCGGACCGGCAGATGCGACAATGGGTTTGAATCCAGGAAGGCCCGGGATCGCTTGCCCACCGTATGGGACTCGGTTTGACGTTGGTTTAAATCCATACGTGCCACAGCAGAGCGAAGGAATGCGGACACTCCCCGCTACGTCCGTTCCAACACCGATAGGTGAGCCACGGAATGCGACCAGGGCTCCTTCTCCTCCGCTTGATCCTCCCGCGTTCAACATGGTGTTGTGAGGATTCAAGCAGCGGCCGAAGATATTATTGTGAGAATCAGCGGTCATCAGCGTCATGGGGATGTTGGTTTTGACATAGAGGACGGCGCCGAGGTTGAGCAGAGTGTCTACCAACGGAGAGTTCTTTTCTGATTTCTTACCAAGGAAGGAGACGTAACCAATACTGGCTTCTTGCCCCGTCACTTGAAACCCGTCCTTGATGCTGACCGGTAGACCGTGCAGGGGCCCAAGTGGCTTCCCTGCTTCCCTGTCCTTGTCCAGAGTTTCAGCCCTGGCCAGTGCGACATCGAAGAAGATCTCTGTGAGGCATGAAGTCTGTGGGAGGAGGAAGTCAGAATCTCGAAATGGACGACCGTAAAGGGATGCAGAAGGAGGAGCACTACTTACCAGTTGCTGTGCGATTGCAGCACGTTTGCAGAACGCCGTGGTCACTTCCAGAGAAGTCAATTCTCCTGAAGAGAGTTTCGCCAGAAGTCCGGCGACTGTGTTCTGTTCTGTGATGGCCAGTTCCTTTTCCGACAGGATGCCCGACTTTCTCGGGATGTCGAGCTCCATCAGGCGGTTGGGTTTTTCTTCCAGTGGATATGCCAGCGACTTGACAATCGACTCTGGTAGCCGCCATGCCTCGGGGATGGCGGCGTGAGTCTGCTTTTGTTTTTCAGCGACTTTGGTCTCCCAAGAAGAAGGCTGTTCTTTTTGAGCGATGGACCCCATCTTAATCAGTGTCTTTTGGCAACGGAACTTGAGAATGTTTGTACTATTTCACTCGATGGCAAACGTGTTGAAATCATATGTATATACAGTGTAGGGAAATCCTGCAACAGAATTCCTTTCAATTCATCACTTTATATGTAATGATAGACCCGGAGCAGAGTCTTGAGCACACCTTAAGCTCTGAAGACGAGGGCCTGGTACATACTCCAATTTCCAAGGATCCCTCGGCATTTGTCCTCATACAGAGACAGGAAAACCTGGGGAAGAATGGCCTTTGTACAACAGGAGGACCGGTCGCCTTTCTCCGCAGGCCAGGTCATCCAATCAGATGCGTTTGCGCCCTCCAATGAATGGGCTTTGCGCTTGCTATCGTCATTGAATGTTGCGCCGATTCCCCAGCCTCATCCAAAAATGCCCGGGCTGCTGAGTACGATCCTTTCTTGAGTTCAGGCGCTTGTCAAATCAGAAGTCCTTGCGTCGTTGGATCGATGCATGATATGGAGAGCCTTATGAATTGGACCTGGGACGCACTTGCTGGTATCAATGTCTAAAGGATCACCTTGGCTAAAGGATTCGTCGCCCGTTCAATCAAGCCGTCCATTTTGAGTCTTCCTGCTCCTTCCCGCGAGCCCCTGCCGCCGAGTCTACAAGGCTGTTACATACTGCTTTTCCGGTGGCCTCGGGGTCCGGACATGATAAGTTGATAATTCCCTGTTATAATAGCGATCTCTGGAGAGTACAACCTCTCCCGCTTTGACATATCTAATCGAACACCCATACCATAGCGCCTTCAGGGCAACATGGCGACACCGGAAGTATTACAGACTCTGGCCGCGCGCCTGCACAAGGACCCAGGATTTCCCGTTCCCAATGCCACGTCCGCATTCTGGCAAGAACCACCGCACGCCTTCGCCAACCAGCAATCCGAGCAGCTGCCCACAGAGGCCGATGTCGTCGTCATCGGCTCCGGCATCACGGGCATTAGCATCGCGCTGCATCTGTCGCGGATAGACCCTTCCCTGAAGGTGGTCATGCTCGAGGCCCGCAGCGCGATCTCGGGCGCGACGGGGCGGAATGGCGGCCATATCAAGACGGTGCCCTTCGCAGACTACGGCTCGCTCAAGGCTGGTGTTGGCAGGGAGGCGGCGATCAAGATCACCAAGTTCAGGTTGGCGCATTTGGATGCGTTGATCAACGAGGCTGAGCTGTTGGGTGAGGCGGGAGAGGTCGGCTTGGTGAGGAGAGTGCAGGCTCTGTGTGGTGTCTATGATGATGGGGCGTGGGAGAACTCGAAGAAGCAGCTGGAGGAGTGGCTGGACGACTTCCCTGAGGAAAGGAAGAATTGGACAGCGCATGAGGGCGAGGAGGAGCTGAAGGTAGGTTGGATGAGCTCGGTTTCCACATGGAATGGGACTCTGATGGCATAGGGCGCTGACTGTTTTCTGTGCAGCAACTGGGCCTGATCAACGCCTCTGGCTGCATTATTGGACCCGCAGGAGCAGGCTGGCCGTATCGCTTTCTGGGCGTTGTTCTATCGAAACTCATGCAGGAAGAGCATGTTACACTGGAGACAAACACGTCCGCTAAGGGTGTGGAGCGGACGCAATCGACGACGCACCCCTACCAGGTGCAGACCTCGAGGGGGAACATCTCGGCCAAGCACGTCGTTCACGCTACGAATGGCTACGTTGCGCATCTCCTCCCGTCCCTCAGAGGCGCCGTGTGGCCGCTGCGAGGCCAAATGACGGTACAATCCATGCCACCGGAGTTTCCACGCGTGGGCGGCTCCCGGTCTTGGAGCGCGATCTATGCAAAGGGGTTCGACTACATTACACAGTCTCCAGGGGAGGACGGATCATTATACTTCGGCGGAGGGTTTGGTCAAGGAGGCCTGGAGAACGAAGAGGACATCGGCAACAGCGACGATAGCCAGCCCAGCATCTACCCGCTCAGACACTTGGAAGCCGCGCCGGCGAAGGTGTTCGCGCACGCAGAAGGCGCCCAAGTGGAAAAGCAATGGACTGGCGTCATGGGCTTCACGGGGGACTACATGCCGCTGGTAGACAGGTTGAGTGCTGATGTCTCAGGGCGACAAAACTGCGATCCTGCTGTTGGTGGTGAATGGATCGCCGCAGGCTTCAATGGTTATGGGATGGTCCATTCTTGGCTGTCCGGTAAGGCCCTCGCGAATATGTTGACTGGCAATGAGGAGGAGATTCTGGATTGGTTTCCGAGGGATGAGTTTGCGTGCGGCAGGGATAGGTTGCAGCATCTGGTGGATGAGCCTTTAAAACACTTTTTTGGATAGAAGACGCGGAAGAGAAAAACATGATCGAGATTAAGTTCTCTGTTGATGGTTCATCAGATGCTTGCTGTTCGGCCTATCCTGGGCACATCCTAGTGTCACAATTGCTGATGTCCATCAAGATACCCACCGTGAACACGAACCTCACAATTACTCTGGAGTTATACCTGCCGCATTCATATGAGTACAGCCCGGAGGGGGGAGGCGGATCTTGGACAGTAACAACCATGAAGTCGGGTCATGTGTCGGCAATCTCATTATCACACAGTGTTCTCGTCGGTCAACAAATGTTGATGTTGCATAGCCAGGCTAGCAGCTACTACCAAGAATGAAACCATTCCATGAATAGCAAGCTGAACCCATAACTACGATACAGTAGTTACTGGTGAAGCGTGATACTCGGCACTAACTAACTAGTTCAGCAATATAGCCTGGATAGCCCAGAAATCCCAAGTAATTAAGCAAACTCTGGACCTCTGCCTGACTCCTGGCTCCTGAAGCTCCCCGGACCCTGGTTGACTTCTGATAAGCCCTCGTCCGTCTTGGCCGCGAGCCACATACATACATAGCCCGGCCGAAGGGTCCCACGCAGCCGGCGTAAAGTCGACTGATTGGCAGAATCCCTCGGGACCGCTGATTAAAGTCCTCGCATACGGTGTTAAACTCGTCGGACATCAGCATCAACCTTTCTAGACCCCGCTTCGGGACTGATGAGTCGCTTCCTGGTGTCTGGGAGTCCGTCTCGTGGCAAATTCCCAGGAGTCTGGGGTGGTCGAATACGGAGAACACAATAGGCAGGCAAGATAGCTCATCGCTGATAAGGGAAACTGAGTGGCTCGCTGGTGATGGGCTCGCTGTCAACTTACCTCCTGGTGTAGATGTATGTGTGTGTGTGTCTGGCCCATATAAGGTTCATTTGGTTCCCACCATTCGATCGGGCGGATGGTCGTCTCCTCCTGATTGTTGATTGTCGTTTGCTGCTTGCTTGAAATTCTGTTGGTTTGGTAAACACGCGCACGCGATATCCATCAAGCCTATCAATATGTCGTTCGTCGAGAAGCTTCCTCCGGGCACGCAGCGCATTGAGGATGACACGGGCAAGAATATCTTACTCGCGCCCCAGCCCAATGCTGATCCTAACCAGCCTCTGGTATGTCGTTCCCAGCTACTGTCGTGCGCCGAGAGCGTTCGTTCCACGGCTGGAGACAGTCTGTGCTAATCGACTTGAAACATTTAGAACTGGAGCAAGGTCCGAAAGAGTATCCATATGGTCATTCTTTGCTTCTATGCACTGATGGTTTTTGCAACGTAAGAGGCCTCCTTCGTCTCGCCTTTCAATCTTTGGTGTCTCTCTGAGCAGCAAGACAAGAATGGTGAAAGCCATCTCGATGCTGACATTGAAGATTCTGATCGTAGTCTTTGCGTCGCGGTTCCTCTCTGGCAACTCTTCAACACCGAGCTTGGGATCAGCTATGCCGATCTCAATAACACCTACGCCTCCAACATGGCAGCGCTGTCGGTCGGATGTATCATTTTCATTCCATTTGCGCTCCGACTTGGACGGCGGCCTGTTTACATTGTCACCGTGCTCATCATGCTTGCTTCTGCAATCTGGCAGGCCAAGATGAACACGGTGGGAGATATGATCGGCAACAATGTCATCATGGGAATCGCAGGTGCGGTCAACGAGGCGCTGTTTCAGGTCACGGTGAGTATTTCTATTGCTTTGTGCTTGGAGGTTGCGTTAGGACACTAGAGTTGACCACAAATATAGGTTGCCGACCTCTTCTTCGTCCACCAGCGTGGAACGATGAATGGTATCTACCTCGTGCTGGTTGTCACTGGTAAGCCTTACCCCCGTGTCGCCGAGGCCAACGCGTATTGGGGCTGACAATGTCTGTGCCACTCATAGGTAACTACTTTGGCCCTGTCGCCGCGGGCTACGTCGCTGTGTCGTCGCAAGGCTGGCGTTGGGTATTCTGGTGGTGCACTATCTTCCTGGCGATCTGCAGGTAGGTACAATCTCCCCTGAAGGACGATGATATCTCTTTGCATCCTCCTTATACTGACCACGACTTTCCTCTCTTTCCCACAGTGCCGCCATGGTCTTCTGCCTCGAAGAGAGCAAATACGTCCCAAGCGTGATCGAGGGCCGCGACGTGACGGCACCAACGCAAGACGAAGGGACACTCGAAAAAGTCAACAGCACCACAAAGACGCCCATCCGTGGCTCGATCACCGTGGACGCGACCGAAGCTGCCCAAAACCAGCGCCGGCGCATCGTCGACATCGACCACTCTATTCCCATGCATTCATACAAGAAGCGTTTCGCCCTGTACACACCGGACAGTCCGTCCACCGAAACCAGGAGCGTCTGGGCACACATCTACCAACCATTCCAGATCCTCTGCACCTTCCCGGCCGTCATGTTCACCGCCCTGCAGTATGGATTTCTCATCGCCATGCTGGCGGTCCTCGCCGTCACTCAAGCGAGCCTGTATCCCTTTGAGCCCTACAATTTCAGTGCTGCTGGCGTCGGCAACATGAACATTCCGCCCGCCATCGGTGCCATCATCGGCTCGGTCTTCGGCGGCCCGATCAACGATTACTTCATCGTCCAGGTGGCCAAGCGACGAGGCGGTATCTACGAGCCCGAGACGAGATTGTGGCTGTTTCTGATTCCCGGCTTCTGCATGCCGATCGGCCTGTTCATGTACGGACTGACCATCTCGAAGGGCATGGCATGGCAAATCAACGCCGTGGGCGCCGGCTTCATCGGCGCCGCGATCGGTGGGTGTGGCGACATCTCTCTCACTTACTGCCAGGACTGCTACCAATACGTGAGTTGCCTGCCTTCCATCCATATCACAATCCACTTGACTAAAATCCCCATCACAGATCCTCGGCGACGCACTGACATCCGTGGTGTTCGTGCGCAACATTATTTCGACGGGGCTGGTCTTCGCCATCACGCCCTGGATGGAGGGCATGGGCGTCTACAACATGTTTGTGCTGCTCGGCTGCCTTTCGATTGCCGTCGCGCTCACGTCCGTGCCCCTCATGATCTGGGGACGAAGCTGGAGGGCGAGGTTGGCGGGTAGGTATGAGTATTTCGTCTCGAAGCAGTTCTGAGAGATTGGAATCGAGTCTGGAAAGCGTTGGAGATGGTATTTAGTACTTGGTGCATAGCTCAGGCAGACAGGCATGGGGCTGGTCAAGAGAGTTTTTCTCTCTGGTTGACGATATATCTAGGCCATGACTACTTATATAAACATTACATATGATATGATATGACATGCTATGACTCTGACCATGTTCCTAGGTGCTCGTTAACTGCTGCTCACGACTTCCGACTTGCTGGTACTGGAACGCGGGCTCATGAGAGGCGTTCCTTGCGTAGCCAATCGTCGGTCACGCAACCTGCAGAACAACCTCGCCCTCCCCCACCGGCCTCTCAAACCCAGCAAGATAGCTATCCAGCAGCTCCTCCGGGATCTCCAGCGCGGAATCGGCATCCCTCCCGGCGGCCTTCCGCTGTTGAATGCGCCGCCAGAGCACATCTCTACTTGCCTCGAGGAAGACTAGTACGACACGTGCACCCGCTTGCTCCGCGAGGGATCGGTACTCGTCGCGGTCGGCTTTGGCGTAGAATGCGCGGTCGAGCACGAGGTTGATCTTCTCGAGGAGCTGGCTCTTTGTTTCCGAGTGGAAGATAGAGTCCGCTTCGTCTTGGTAGGTCGCGAGCAGGGATGGTGGGTAGTCGGTCCCGTAGAGCCCGTGGCGGGAGAAGAGGATATTGTCGATTGAGAGTCGTGTGAAGTTGTGCGGTGAGGCGGCGATGGCTTTCGCGAGTGTTGATTTGCCCGCTCCTGTTTATAAGATGGATGAATAACGACTTCCTTTGGATGGGATTTGGGAAACAATGAGAGCCCATGGCTGGTTACTTTTGAGATTGAGACGGAAAATCAACGAAAAGAGGGCAGGCTGGTACAGTTGCATGGGCCGAGAAGCCGGTCCACTTTCTGTGGAAATGGAATACGGAGTTGCTCACCTACCTGCTATGCCACAGGTCATGACCACAATAGGTCGAGGATCGGCCTCTGTGCGTTGTAGGAGAGGAACGAGAACGTCAGGGATAACGGGCTTCGAGGGTTGTTGCTCTGGTGCTGCCATTCTTTCCTGGTTCTTCTGTTCGCTTTTCTTGCAGAAAGTGCTTGTTGCAGCGTACGAAAACTCGTCCAGTGCTAATAGTGGTGTCGCTACTGTTAGAAGGCGGAGGAGTCAAGGACATGCGACGGGTGGTTAACTGGGGTATGCAGCTCTCTGAAGGGATGAAATATTCATCGAGTTTGCAGAGGAAGAACTATTCTTCTCCCCTGATATACGTTCTAGATATTGTGCTTATACCTGCCCTTAGCAATGACTCACCGTTTCAAAGTGGACGCATCCCGGGTGTTGGCATAAGTGCTGCTTTCGATGGGTTCTGATTAATGACTCCGAGGTGGTGTTTATATAATAATATGTAGCAGCAACGGGGTATTCATGGTGAACCAGGGCACGGGAGGCCCAGACCAGCGTCTCGCGGCCCTAATGATCCGCAGTTGAGGACATGCCAAGATTTCTATCATTTCAAAAAAGTTTCGTGAGGCTCGTGGACAGGAACAGGAACGCAGGCAGGCAGGCGGACGAGATCAAATAACCCCGCCACTGATTTCTGAACGATCTCTCATTCCCTTTCAATTAACATATACCAACATGGCAGCATTCGGAGGCCAGACACCGACGATCATCGTGTTGAAAGAAGGTTTGTGCATTCCCTTCGTACAGCCCCTCCCTTGGGTGTCTTCGTTTTGGTCCGCAACGTCTGCCCGCAATATCACCAAGTACTAATTTGTTCCCCCACCACAGGCACCGATGCATCTCAGGGCAAAGGACAAGTGATCTCCAACATCAACGCTTGTCTAGCTGTGCAGACCACCATCAAGACCACACTGGGACCTTACGGCGGAGACCTGCTACTCGTGGATGCCAACGGCAAGCAAACGATCACCAACGATGGCGCCACGGTCATGCGCCTGCTCGATATTGTCCACCCCGCCGCCCGAATTCTAACCGATATCGCCCGCTCACAGGATGCGGAAGTGGGCGATGGTACGACCAGTGTGGTCGTGCTCGCAGGCGAAATCCTCAAGGAGATCAAGGAGCAGGTCGAGCAGGGCGTCAGTACACAGACTATCATCAAAGGATTGAGGAGAGCCTCGCAGATGGCCATCAACAAGGTCAAGGAGATCAGTGTCAGTACGAACGAGGGGAATAAGAGAGAGACATTGAGGAAGTTGGCCGCCACCGCCATGAGCAGTAAACTGATCCATCGCAATGCCGGCTTCTTCACGAAGAGTAAGTTTTCTGGATATTGCCCGTGAATGCTGGTTGATAGAGCGTTACTAACATGACGCACAGTGGTTGTCGACGCTGTCCTCTCTCTCGACCAGGACGACTTGAACGAAAAGCTGATCGGAATCAAGAAGATCACGGGCGGAGCGCTAGAAGACTCGTTGTTCATTGACGGTGTGGCATTCAAGAAGACGTTTTCCTACGCCGGCTTCGAACAACAGCCCAAGTCATTCAAAAACCCCAAGATCGTCGCGTTGAACGTCGAGCTGGAATTGAAGGCCGAGAAGGACAACGCAGAGGTGCGCGTGGAGCAGGTCTCAGAATACCAGGCGATCGTGGATGCCGAGTGGCAGATCATTTACAACAAGATGGAGGCCCTATACCAGACCGGTGCGAAAGTGGTGCTCTCTCGTTTACCGATTGGTGATCTGGCTACACAGTATTTCGCAGATAGAGATATCTTCTGTGCTGGTCGAGTGGCAGCGGAGGATCTGGAGAGGGTGTGTCAAGCCACAGGTGCCACTACACAATCTACATGCTCCGATATATTGCCTTCGCATCTGGGCACTTGCGGTGTATTTGAAGAACGCCAAATTGGAGGCGAACGATACAACCTGTTCAGCGACTGCCCCGAGGCGAAAACGTGCACGTTGATTCTAAGAGGTGGGGCTGAACAGTTCATCGCCGAAGTCGAGCGGTCATTACACGATGCGATCATGATTGTCAAGCGCGCATTGAGGAACAACACAATTGTTGCCGGCGGCGGAGCGACCGAGATGGAAATTTCCGGGTATCTTCACCAATTTGCCGACAAGAACGTGCCGCACAAACAACAAGCGGTCGTCAAAGCATTTGCGAAAGCTCTGGAGATCATTCCCCGACAGCTCTGCGACAACGCCGGGTTCGATGCAACGGACATCCTGAATCGACTTCGAGTCGAGCACCGCAAGGGGAATACCTGGGCTGGTGTGGATTTTGACAATGAGGGCGTGCGGAACAACATGGAGGCATTCGTGTGGGAGCCCGCTCTGGTCAAGGTCAATGCCATTTCTGCAGCCGTGGAGGCAGCGTGTTTGATCCTAAGTGTGGATGAGACGATCAAGAATGAGGAGAGTCAAGGGCCTCAGGCGCCGGCGAGAGGCCTCCCGCCTGGTGCGGCCCAACGAGCTCTCAGGGGAAGAGGTCGAGGTATGCCCAGGAGGTGAGCTGATGTGTAAAATAAGGTTGCTGGAAGAAAAGAAAAGAACAGGAAACGGTTCCTCGAGTATGAGGGAGTGCATGACGAGTAACGACTTGTTAGTTGTTAGCGAGCATGAGATTCCCCCTTTCCGATGGCCTTGGGCTTTGGTTCTACCCGTGGAACATGATACCAAAACCAACTAGACTGGAACGAGGATGCCCAATGAGAATTCCTCCGAAATCACCCTATGATGACCTGGATGCTGGGCTTAGATGATAAAAGGTCCAATCCAGGTTTATCCATCTGCAAGGTTTGAAGGATGAGATCACCTTACGACACGAAGGCTGGCTAGCCGACCGATTCCAACCATTTGGAAATGCCAATGTCACTCAAACATAGAAGTAGTAGACAAGATAGAAGAGCTTCTAGGTAGAGTTAAAATTTTTTTGAATTCACACTCAACACTTCCTGGAAATGTAAAGGCTGACCGAGTCCTCCGTAGTTAGGGATCCAGGACCAAGTTAGCATCCGAGAATTAAAGTCTCTGCTAAGCATTGGCCGATTGAACTTCAAGACGGGAGTGCCGAGTGCTGAGTGCTTGTGGTCCTGCTCTGTGCGTTCTTCGTCCAGTCATCGGACGACCCATTCATGGGAGTTGCAGACACTGATGCAGATGGGAGTAGGGTAAGCAGTAGTTAGTTATCGTGGGATGGGAATTGAACGCAGGTCAGTAAACTTGGCACCGCCTCAAGATGTGGCAGTCCCAAGACAGACACCTCAGAACAGTAAGTCCAAGGTTCGGTCAGGGCTAGGACTGCTCAATTAAGGTTGTCTGCCGTTGGGACTGGAATGCAGTCTGGAGTCGTCACCGGATTGGGCGTTATGGCTGGGCAAGCCGTGAACGATGGGACTGCATGCAGGCGGAGCTGAGCCCCAAGAGACTCGAGCTTGCGGGGTGATTGATGGAGCATGCCGCTTGTTGTCACTGTAGAGCGACTAAGGATTGGCCAACAACCGAAACATCGTGGTGGCGTCGGCTGAGGGATAGCGAAAAAGTGTATCGCGTAGAGGCGAGTAGACAGACACATGGTCCCAGAATCGAGATAGGATTCGGCACTTCTCGGTCCTCCGTCCTGACATGGTGAGAATCTCTAGGGGAGCGAGAGGCCAGGCTCTTCGACGGACACTAATTTCTGATCTTGAAGGCCTCCACGTGGTTGGTGATGAGCCATGACAAAGGCATGGTGATATATGCATGCCCACCCAAACATACGGAGTACCTTGTAGGAGCTAGGTGCCAATACATTCTTGTTGATTTGCCAATACGCGACAACAGAGTATGCGTATCTTCAGGGCTATGGTCTTTGCTCTTACGTTAAGTCGATTACTAACTTACCTCGAGTAACGGGGTGAAGGGAGAGCCCGCCTACCATTGACAGATGACAGATGTCCCGCTAGAATGAGCATAAATGAAGTCTGTGCTCAGTCGATCAAAATTATTGCTTGGATTCGCTATGAGCATCAAGACCGTTCAATGGTCGATGGAGGAATGATGAGCAATCAAATGTTTGTTGACGTTGTCCGCAAATGTGCATGCAGGGGCCAGGGATACTTACGAGGGAGAAAAGCAAGTGAGCCCCAGAGCCGGTTAGGCTCCTCTCCCCAAGAGCCGTTTCACAGTTTCAGGCAGGGCTCTCCCAGTTCAAACACCTTCTCAAAGTGGTCATGGGGGCCGTTTGGGGCATTGCTCTCGCCTAAAGATGACTGCCTTCGGGGAGGAAGGAGGGACTGGCCTGGGCTGTGACCGGGAGCATGGCACCTATGAGGCCATGACAGGGGACAAGGGGACCCTTCCGATCAACCGAGGGACGTGAACAGGGGGACCAGGAGTCCAGCCCAGACCGAGAGATGCGATAGATACCGGGATTCCTTTAACTACGCGGATTCCGGAACTAGAGGGCCGATAGCGGTTGGCTTTGGGCCTTGTGGTGTGTACCCTTAGGCCTGTGTTGGCGGTTGGGTCACCGCCAACGCGGCGCTGTGCCTCGTTCAAAGTTGTTGCTCTGCTTTGATTCCGTCAGCTTCTTCCTCCACCTTCTTGGCTGCTTCGTGTCTTTTCTTCCCTCCACTGTCGCCACCGCTTCTACGAGGTACAGAGTACTCGATCAGGTTATTTCCACATCTCATGGTCAGCTATTTTTGACATATTTCCCTTGACTATCCTCTCTCTCACGCTTGTGCAAAACATTCGTCATCCAACTCTGTCATCCATTGTCAATCATATTTCTTGAGACGAGAAGAGCCGCCCACACGTGTCAGTCGCGCCATCACGCAGCGGCACAGAGATTACTCCACATCCAAGGACCCTTTTTCCGCTTAAGTGATCAAAAGGCCCAGCACCAGCACCAGCAGCGGCACCAGCATCAGCACCACTGCTGTTAACTAGTACAACTGCGCCCGCAGGATTTGTCGCCGTTTTACTACTACCCATCGCTTGCCTACCTTCCCAACCTCACTTCTGCACCACTTATAGCATATCAACGACAAACATCTCAGCTTCCTGATCGAATCCTCCTTCCAAGGCAATGTCCTATTATCCAGGCCAGGGTGGCTACGGTGCCCAACCGCACCAAGGCGGCGGCTATGGCGGTTACCCTCCACAGACACACACGCCTCAACCTGGATATCCCTCTGGAGGCTACAACCAAGGCGGATATCCTCCTCCATCACATTCACCCCAACCGCAATATGGACACTACGGAGCGCCAGGAGGTTATGGTCAGCCACCACCACAAGCGGCACCGTATGGCTATAACAACCCTCCACCGCCGTCTCAGGGAGGCTATGGTGGCTACGGCGCTCCAGCTCCGCAACCAAACGGCTATCCAGGTATGTGAAATCATGCCACCATATATCTTAGGAGACTGACTGACTTTTGAAGGACCTCGACCTGGGATGCCATATAATAACAACTCGGGATACCAACAAGGACCACCGCAGCAACAAAGCGGCCGCCCAGGTCCCGCCGCCCCTCCTACCGCCCCTCAGCAGTTTGCCCACGGCGCTCCTTCCAATTACACCTTCCAATATTCGAACTGCACAGGAAAACGCAAAGCCTTGCTGATTGGCATCAATTACTTCGGACAAAGAGGTCAACTGCGAGGTTGTATCAACGATGTGAAGAACATGTCAACCTACCTAAATCAGAACTTTGGCTATGCAAGAGAAGACATGGTCCTGTTGACAGACGACCAACAGAATCCCATGTCACAGCCAACCAAGGCAAACATTCTCCGGGCCATGCATTGGCTCGTTAAGGACGCACGACCCAACGATTCTTTGTTTTTCCATTACAGTGGCCACGGCGGTCAAACACCTGATCTAGATGGCGATGAGGAGGACGGCCATGATGAAGTCATCTATCCTGTCGATTTCCGAACGCAAGGTCACATCGTGGACGATGAAATGCACCGTATCATGGTCAAGTCATTAGCTCCCGGAGTGCGACTGACAGCCATTTTTGACTCATGCCACTCTGGTTCCGCACTGGACCTTCCATATATCTACTCGACCGCAGGTGTGCTCAAGGAACCCAACTTGGCAAAGGAAGCAGGTCAAGGGCTACTTTCGATTGTCTCGTCATATGCTAGAGGCGATATGGGCGGCATGGCATCCACCGCAATGGGACTGTTCAAAAAGGTCACTTCGGGAAATTCGACATACGAGCGCAACAAACAAACCAAGACTTCACCCGCTGATGTCATCATGTGGTCCGGCAGCAAGGACGAGCAGACCAGTCAAGATGCCACAATTGGAGGAGAGGCTACAGGTGCCATGAGCTGGGCGTTCGTAACGTCGTTGAAGAAGAACCCACACCAGAGTTACGTTCAGCTTCTGAACAGTATTCGAGACGAATTGGCGACGAAATACTCGCAAAAACCACAGCTGAGCTGCTCTCACCCACTGAGTACGTGTTTTCCGTCCTTCTGGAAATGCAACTCGAGGCTAACGTGAAGGCAGATACCGACTTATTGTATGTGATGTAAGATGGAAACGAAAGGATGTGGAATGATCGATACCCGAGGGCATCAGGCTCTCTTGGCTTGGGATGGAACGCAACGCATTTGGACTGGAGGCAAAAGCACTTGGACAGTGCAAGATCTCTAACGAAATATGAGCTGTCGAGACGACAGGAAGCGGTTCACTAGTATTACCGAACGCAATAGTATTGCACGACGGAAGCATTGCCCCAGTTACTCTAGGACCATATTACTGGTATTAGGAAGGAGCATGAGCGTCAACTCATGGCCACCAATTGAACACACCATTTCGAATCCATTCCATTCTACTATATTCCACTCAATCCCTTTCGACCTTGCTACCTCGAGTGACCGTGTATGCAGGCTTCTTGGCAGTGCCATTGAATACCTGCCTGCCTGCCTGACGAGTCCTATGCTGTACTGCTATGATAGAAGCATGCATCCCATTCTATGTACTTGGTACTCGTAAATGATCAACAGGGCCATGTGATGTGATCTGCCTGGTGCCCCGTGAGCTATTTCTGTCTGCCACTGGCACACTGCAGGCGGCATGTGTTTCCCGGATGTACTCCGCCTCCCTCCGCGTTCTAGAAGGTGAATGGATGTGGGCGTGCCAGTAATTGGTGGCAGTGGCAGTGGCAATGGCAATGGCACATGATTTTGCACGTGCTGTCCAAACTGCCCAAGACACCAGCATACCGAAGTTCAGCCCACCCACTTTTCTGCCTGTTCATCCGTTTTCTCCCAGTTCCCCTCCTCGCATCCTCACAGGGACGGTACAGGTAATTACAACCTGCCGATCACGCCTCGCTCGTTCTTTACCTACTCATACGAGGTCCTTCGTCATACCCTCACGCAGTACTTTGGCTCGTTCTTTCAACACTCCTCGTACTGACCTGGGCAACAACTCGCAAAAGGTCTTGGGACATCTTGGGCCTTTCGTCTTCCTGCTATTTCCACTACTACAATCGAGTACTCATACATCCCTAACTGAACTGATACCTCTACTGCCTCTCCCTCGCCTGGCCTCTCCTTCGTCTCCCATCCCGTTCCACACCGCAGCCCATCATGCGACACCACCTTCTCACACATCAAAATGAAACCTGATGTGCCTCCCTCCTACGAAACAGCCGTTAGTCGCGAGGCCTGGTCCATCATTGCGCCTTGGATACCCTCGCGCGACCTCTGTTCAGCATGCCTCGTGTGCCAAAAATGGTATTCCATCTTCATTCCCTTCCTCTGGGGCGACCCCGCCTCTCACTTTGGCATTGCAAATGATGCCGTTTACGTCGCCCTCACTCGCTTCAAGAGGATTCTACGCAAGGCCCGCCTGTCCACGAGAAGCCTCACCCACACCCTCCACCTGCCACCTGCCCTGAGCGAGATCTATGGCGGTCCCAATCCTACCTGGCTGCGCGAAGTCCTCGAGTTTCTACCCAATCTCCAGAGTCTCATTGTAACAAAACTGCCCTTCTTTGACCATCACAGCCTTGCCGCGCTCAAGTCTACCTCCGTCAACAGGAGATTGTCTCAGGGAGAAGAGAATGTACTGCCTCCTTTTGGCCTGAAGCTGTTACTAGCATCGAGCGAACCCAATAGCACCTCTCTCGGCTTGACCATCGCCTTACCACGCTTTCCGTATCTCGTCTATCTTGACTTGTCATATACCCCTCCTGCTCGCGATGCAGCAGTCCTGGCAGCCCTGGCGCACCAGCGCGACCTTCAAGTTTTAAAACTGCGCGGTGTGGGCCTCAAGGATGGAGAGGCCGAGGTTCTAGCCAATGCAATCGGTATTCGGGTCAGGCTGTTGGATATTCGAGACAATCTGTTAACGGACATGGCTGTGAGGTCTTTAATGCAAGCTTGTTTCTTAGATGCTGACGCCGCCAACCTGGGTTCCCTCAATGTCGAAGATTGGCCGGTCGGGATGGCACCCGGTCCCAACTTTTTCAGCCTCGACGCTTTGCGAAGTGAAGATCTCGATCATGAGCTCTTGAAGCAATTAACCAATCCACTCACGGGGCGCCTTGCTTTTGAAGACATCCCCCACCGAGGCTTAACACATTTATATGTGTCTGGAAATCGTTTATCTGTCGAAGGCTTGTCAAGCCTCCTGAAATCTGAACGGTTGCACATTCTCGATGGAGGTACAGCAGATACCGTCAAAACCATTGCACGGACTATCTCGTTAACCACCGAGAGCGGCTATATTGATGAGGTTCGTTTTCCCGGTGCCGAGAAACTCATTCCAGTTCTTGCAAAATCAGCAAGTAGAAACCTGACCTACCTCCGCGTTGATCATGCGTTGATCACAGCAAAGCTTGAGGCTGTTCAAGGTGTGCCCAAGCCAAAAGGTACTGCTGTCGAACTAGCAGGTTCAGCGCCACTCTCAGCAGAGTTGCCCTCAGAGGAAAGACATGTGGTGGAAGCTCCAGCCCCTGCACATTATGCCGTCGAGCTACCACCTGGTGACCAAATATTTGAAATGGATGCTACCCCGGCCGCACCTCGAGCTGAGCTGATCGGCGATGTCATCTATTTTGCTCTCAGCCCTCCAGTGGGCAAGAGGCCAGAAGTGAATAGTCCTGTCATTGAAACGCAGACTCCCATCAGAGGTGAAGGTCCATATGCACCCGAAGTTGTCGGTGACCCAGAGCTTGAAAGTGAACATGAAGGCGATCATGACACAGTAGCAGACTCAGAGATTTCTGAGGGTACCGGAACTAACAGCTCAACGAGATCTATTCTGTCTCCCGTATCCCCAATGACTCCTCACCCAGGACACGGTACCTTTCAACCCTTGATTGCTCCTCCTAGTGTCACGCCTAAGCCAACAGTCCCGACTGGCGCACCGCCTGCTGCGAAAGCGCCTACCTCAGTACCTACCTCAAGCCCTGTCCCTCACGCGTCGGTGGGTACTTCCCAACCTCTCCAGCAGCAGCAACCACCACCACCCAAAAAGGTGCCATTTACATCACCCTCGAATCAACATCGTCATGCACGCATAGAAGCACTTCTCTCGAAGCGGCCAGCTGGCACGTCTGCAAAAAAGTACCAACCTGGTCAGAAAATGCCTCAAGTTACTGCAAATAACTTGAGCGTTCTTCATCCCTGTCTCCTTCCGAATCTCCGGACCTTGGTCTTGACCAACGTTCCGCTGAAAGTGCCACAATCATCATCAGTAATTCCTGCTTTGAAAGCGTTCATATCTGCTTGCGCAGACGAATCCGCATTGTCGCATCTCCTTGCGCGAACAGACTATTCGCTTCCTCCAGGACGAGCGCGTCATTTGGCTGAAATTGAGCATGCTCGCTCCTTGTTTGCTCTCCGGACCATCATTCTTGAGATGGAGTCGCCCAGTGCCAAGACCGAAAATGCACAACGTGCCTGGCAGCACTCACGCCAGCGCATAAGTATGAGCAAATCTTCTACAGGAGACCTGGACAGTGAGAATCTATGGTCTGCAGCCGAAAATGATTTCAGCTTCTTTGGAGAAGAAGGTGAGGAGAAAGATGAGTGTGGTATCTATCAGCACGATCCGGAGAAGTATTTCCCCACGGCCCGGTTTGACGATAAAATTGTTCTTACAGTGGATGATGCTTCGTTTGACAATATCAGCGGTACGAACAGTCCACATGGGAGCTTACAAGGCCACGGCACACTAAATCCATTCTCAATGAACTATGGCGGTGGCAACTCAACGCTGCGGAGTCCGAGAAATCTACCCCTGGGAAGGAATAGGAGACCTTCCAATGAGAGCCAGCGGAGTGGCATGGGCCCTCCTTTCTCAAATGGAGACTCTAGAGTTTCCTGGGCAGAGATGCAAGGCACACCCGCGTCACCAAAACTCATGCAGAATAGGTTGGCGCCAACATCTAATCCTGCGCCGAATTCTGCAATCGAGGAAGACGAGCCTGAAGTAGATGTTGTTGTATCGTTAGCCGCTTGGAGAAAAGAACGCAAGCTAGCATATGAACAAGAACTTGCTCGTCATCGCGCCAGTAAAATGAATGGTCACGCCAATGGCTTCCATGCAGCGGGTTCACGGCCATCTTCTTCGGCAGGTCCCAGAGGGTATGGATACGGCTACGACCCTGGCGCGACATCGTTCACGAATGGGGTTGGAGCTGGGCATACCAACGGGCCGCTATCTGCCTCCGCAGCCTCCCGCCCTTCTACGACCGCGGGACCCGCTAGTGATGTTAACGACATCGACATCGACATGAAATTCGTTGAGGGTCATTGGAAAGGCGAGATCAAAGTTGTCAGAAACTCGTCGCCCAAAGGGCGCACCGGTGTCGTTGACATGTATGGGAATTACTTCGAGAAGGGTTATCTCTATCCCTGATGCTCGGGAGAATTTCACGGAGCCCCGAGAAATATGCATCGGTGAAGGTTTGGCCACTTCCCACAGCTGATACTGAGCGAGTCTATGAAGGGCTTCCATGATGCGATGTGTCTTTAATGACGATGACGATGACGATGACGATGACGATGATTTTCTGGACTAAACTGATATCTTTCAAGACTATTGGCTATTATTATTATATACCGAGTGAGTTCCTGCGTTATATGATCATAATATATGCGGATCTAAATTGCGGTGTGAAGGATCGTATTGTATTTTTTTTACTAAACCCCATACTTTCCAGGGATGCGTCGCAGAGTCGACCCAGAAAGTATTGGCATATATGAGCATTCATTCCATCCAAGCATTCAAGCCCTTCCGACTCCGTTGTGAAAACTCTAACATAAAATATTGTGCCTATACCTGGGTGAGGAGGCTCGCGCTCGCGGGAACTGCATCGCCGTCGCCGCGAAACATCTCTACGCTGGAATGGGGCTGCGTACATGACTACCCTGCCTCCCACGTACCTCCTCGGAAGGGTGTGACGGGCTGACTCGATCACTCGAACAGCTCTTTGCCTGTGTGTTCTTATTCTGGGAATTCTTTGTCCAATGGAGCGAAGAGTGGGATGGCGCAAGAATATGCACAGAAAATCAGGTGGGCACGAGAAACAAGCGCTGGACTTCAAGATGCCTCCGCCCCCTTGGGCGTTTACTCTTCCGTGTTGGCTGTATCTTTGGACTCTGGAGCATTTGGAGACCTGGCTACTTTCATGCATTTCATTTCATTTCATGCATTTCATTTCATTTCATTCGTCTCGTTTCTCTCGACTCGAGCTGAGCTGCGCCAGTCCAGCCAAGTCCAGAAAACTTCAACCTTCACATGGCCTTGAGTAAGAGCGGCGAATCAACGCGTGAGACTTCGTTTATTTCTCCACGACCGCCCGCCTCATGTGTCTGACAACAAGTCATTTATCAAGCACCTTCACTGCCGAACTCAGCCGTCCACTCTGTATTGCGCTTCAGATCTTCGCCGGAGACTGTTGGCCGCGAGGCCTTGATGGCACGGATGAAGTCCTTGACGGCCAGGGGCGGTTCGAGCAGTTTTTCCGACTCGACATCCACCCACGTCATCTCCATTGCGCCGCTGTCGCCCGGTGAGCAAGGGGTGAGTTTCTCTTCGCCGTCGACCGTCACCTATTTTGTGTCAGATGGGTGGTTAGTGACGGATCCGCTACAGGGAAGGTGGGGAGATGGGATGCAATGTTCTTTTTAACATACCTTCTTGTAATGAGTTGCAGTTTGGATCTTCCTGACTGGCTGCATCAGAGCGTCTTGGACGGCAATACTGATATCGCTTCCGGAATAGCCCTCGCTCAGGTCCGATAATGTCTTGTAGTCGTTCTGGGATAATTCGCATTTGGTGTCTCCGACAGCAAGCTCAAACATCCTCATTCGCGCTGGCTTATCGGGCAACGAGATATGTACTCTCCGCTGGAAACGTCTTCGGATGGCGGCGTCTAATTGCCATGGGATATTTGTCGCGCCAAGGATCAGAACACCCTTTGAATCTTTACCAACACCGTCCATCTGAACGAGTAATTCGGTCTTGATACGTCTTGAGGCTTCGGATTCGCCTTCGCCTCTCGGCCCGCAGAGTGCGTCGACTTCGTCGATAAAGATAATGGCGGGCTTGTTTTCTCGCGCCATGTTGAACAGTTGCTTTACGAGTCTTTCCGATTCACCCATCCACTTGCTGACTAGATCGGAGGAGGAAACGCTGAAGAATGTGCTGTTGGCTTCCGTGGCGACGGCTTTGGCGAGGTATGATTTTCCGGTTCCAGGTGGTCCGTAGAGTAATATGCCCTTCCAGGGTTGTCGTTTACCTTGGAAGAGATGAGGGAATTTGATCGGTAAGATAACAGCCTCCTTTAGGGCTTCTTTGGCACCTTCCAAGCCTGCAACATCCTCCCATTTGACGTTGGGTTTGTCGGTCAGGATAGCACCAGTCAGTTGGCCTCTCAGCTTCTTACTGTCTGCATCTTCTTCGTCCTTGTCGCCTGATTCGCCCTTTCCGGCACCATTCACGGCCTTCCCATTGACTCCCATTGCAGCAGGTTTCTTCCGATTACTTGCGTCGTTGGATTGGATATGTGTCTTTAGCTTTTCTGCTCGGTCCATGTATTCAGCGGCTTTTCCACGGATCATCTCTTTCGATTTGGGGTTCTTTTCCCATTTCAGGGCCAGCATAAAGAGTTCGAGCGCGGCATAATATTGTTGATAGGCTTGCTCGTACGACCCCGCGGTGTCTAGTTCAATGGCCTTTTTGACCGTATCGATCGCCCGACCGAGGAAGTCGGTGTTGGACATGATGTAGGCAGTAGTTTTTGGGCTTGACTCTGGATGAGTTTATGTCTTGGTTTGTTCTTAGAGTGCAGGTCGTAGCAGTGTTGAAGGAGAGTGTGCACAAGCGGAACCGGTCAGAACACCAAGACTGCAGGATGAAGTGGGAAGATACCAGAGGTTGCTGCGCACAGTCGCCCGCTGCTATAGAAAACGCCAAAAGGTATGAAACAGGAAGCAGAAAGCAGAGCCTTTGTGCCAGATTCGTTGCTGATCTTCGGTTCAGTGGTATGGTTTATGGGAGAAGGTGTGACAAGACCCCGGCTTGGATGTTTAGTGGAAGGTGGGATATTTGGTTAGCTGGAAGTTAGTGGATAATCGTGGTCCTGCCCACTTGGATGCCACTGCCGAGGGCGCCCCGCGCTTTAACCAGCCCACTAGGCAGTTAGTCAGTTAGTCAGTTACCTGCGGGTGGCTCTGGGCGACTGCCTTGCTCGTGTAGACGCGCTGGAGCCGTTAAGAAGAGGCCTCTAGCCGCCCAAAGCCCCCACTTACCGCAAACTAACACATTTTCAGGCACTATCGCCCGTCAAATAGTTACAAATCTTGCCGTCCTTCTCAAACCCTCCTCCTTGGTCAGCGCGCCATGGAAGAAGACAGAAACAAGCTGCAGACTTTGTCTGAGGCTCTGCAGAAGTTTCAAGACGGTCAGTTTAGCTCGCCTGCGTCTTAGCAACGCTTGCATAATAACCTGCGCCAACAGATCTCCAATCCGCGATCGATGCACGCCAGACACTCGAAGCCCAACAACAGGAGAACAAGGCGGTCCAGAATGAGTTCAATTCCCTGGCCGAAGATGCCGGAATCTACAAGCTTGTCGGCCCGGTGCTGTTGAAGCAGGACAAGACTGACGCCACTGCTGCCGTCGATGGACGTCTTGAGTTTATTGGCAAGGAGATCACCAGGACTGAGATCAGAATTAAAGAGTTGCAAGAAGGTTCCGAGAAGAAAAGAATAGAGCTGCTGCAACTCCAGCAAAAGCTACAGTTGGCTGCACAAGAGCAAAGCAGTGGCTGAGTCACGTCTTTCTCCGACCCCCACCCAACCATGCTGAGGCTCATGGACAAACATACCTGCCCGGGCCTGGTCTGCGAAAGCATACGTCGGCCGTCAAGCAACTGGCCCTGATGTCGATCACAAAAAGCAGACCTGTGTGCAAAATGATATGGGCTCAGGTGGGCAGTACAGGAGGGGAATTTCTACACATGAGCACATTTCCATCCTCCTGCAATATCTATCCCGAAACAGGCATGTGATGACCGGACCATGTCCTCATTTTTGCAGGAACGAGCCAAAACCTCGATTCACACGATAAGGACGGCTCTGTAGGATTCCAGTTTTGCGTCTGTGGCAAGCAGTCTTTCGCCACTGCTCGAATCTCCGATCCTGCCCTGCCAGCAAGATAATGAGCCTTCCTTGGGAGCTGCTATATTCTCTTCCTAGTGTAGAACCTGGTCGTTGAGGGCAAAATGGAAGGTTGATGTCCCAGCTGCGGCCAGCTGCTTGACACAAAATAACGAATGAGAAGAAACACGCATGATCATCTAATAACCCTGCCGCTATTGCTTCTATCTTTGACCATATCACGTGAACTTGGGAGCCACTCGCAAAACTGACCAATTCTCTTGCCAACCATGTGTCCTTGGAACGGATGGTGGAGTGATGTAGTAGAGTCGGTATAAGGCATCTTTCAAAGCGTTGGCCTCCATTGGGGGTGTATTGTCTATACTGGATGTTTTACTTCATGGCAGTGTCCATGCCGGATTTGCTTCCAGTTTATATGCCACGTATCTATCTGTATCCATCTGCATGGTGGCTGTCACTGTGTCAACTGCATGGCAAAGTTGCCATGGCTGTGCATTGCATCGTGAGACTATTTCCGGCTCTCAACAGGCAGGCAGCAGGCAAAAGGCACGTGATGATATCAAACCCCCGCCGCCCCATCGGAGCTTCTGCCGGTCAGGCTATTGACTGCTAAAAGTGTGGAAATATTGACTTTACTATGCATGCACAGGTGAATTCATTGATGAGCACAAGATGTGGTAAAGTTCCGCTTTAGGGGCTCTAATAAACAATCCTGGGTGACGTCATGATAACAGTGGCCCGAAGATGGTGATCGGTGGGACAGGTCTGGCGGTAGTAACTTTGGATACCTAGGCATGTACCAAGGTAGTGTAGGATCATGTAACTCTGTTTATGTACCTAGGTACCCAAAGCGTGTCCCATCCCTCTCGATGCTACTTGACGCCTCAGCTTTCGGTCAATAGTCACACCTGAAAGATCGATCACCGTCATCACATCGATATACAGGATGAGAGCCTCCAGCCATTCTGCTGGGGCTGCGCAATTTGCACTAACCAGCAATGGCCTGATTCTAAAGCTACACGACCAAGGTCACAAGTCACCATCTCAAACTAACCTGCCGTTGACGATTTTGCGGGAGAAATCGGTAAATTACTTTGCTTTCTGGGATAGAATATCAAGAGTTGTTACCGATGCCTTGGGCCGGGACTGGGTTACAAAGGTGCTAGCCGGGAAATGGCAAATGCAGTTCCAAAACTGGTGTCCCTCCAGGGATGGTTTCGGATGCTAAGTGGAAGTCCGTCCGAGAATGGCTTGGTGCATCTGGCTTGATGCGCGTGATGTGTTCGACGATATATTGTTCTTTTGGCTAGCGGCTGCTCTACAGCTAGGCGGTCAATGCTGTTAGAAGCTCCTGCAAAGCATCACGGGCTTTGCGCCGATGGCCTTGCTGCTTCTAAGAGAGCTTCGGTCACTGTGGCACGCGAGAAGTCAGAGATCGAGGACAATTCCGTCTAGAACGAGAGCGGTTCGATGTGTTCTGGGGTACGATCTGTCCTATTCAGGGTGGAACTTGGCCCCGATATGATGTATCTTGAACTAGGCAGCCTTGAGACAATCGGTAAAGCATGTAGTTCCTGCGTCTGGGGCAGATGTTATAGGCTGCACACGTTTCGCGGCTCGAGCTCCTTGACAAGAGCTTCTTGAACTTCATTTGCCAACTTGAACGGATGCAGACCCCAGGAATTCCAAGGTTATAAGTCAACAGTGAAAATAAGGTTGTCTTGGCCTGTCGATCATCCGTGAAATAGATCTCCTGACTCGTTTCACAGTGCGGGGTCGGGTACATTAAAGTCTGACTTTCTGTTAATCCGGCGTTGTCCTCGCAAAAAGGCACGTTCCTAGGTTAGCTGGCTGTGCCTCAATATAATTTTGCAAGATAGTCCTTGAATATGGTCCCATCATGTCTGCACTTTAACGACATCGGAAGGGAATACATCACATGGCGCAATTGTCCACCGTGAACATTAACTTTGACCAGACCATCAAGCAACCAAAATAAATGTACGGAAAAATCAATAAAATCAACCGGGAAAATTTTGAAAGCCAGATTTACACCATCATCAAATGCGTCCAGGATTGCATGCCAGTCTGATCAGTAAGACAAGAGTAATAGTAATAATGGTGTTAGTAATGACACAGTAATGCCAACGCCCTCGTACAAATAACTTCCTTCGGGGAATACAGTGCCCACAGCGCACTCGCTACTGATACTCTGCCCCGTTGTAGATTGTGCTCATGCCTCGTACGAGGTAATGCTGCTGCGTTCATTCCTAGTGGCCATCGAGTTGACCGATACTCGACTGCCACAAGTCAAACGCCCGACCAAGGGGAGATGGGCCTGTCAAGCCCTCGTGATTGAAAGACACAACGGTGGTACGAATTCGCAACCTGAGTTGAATCAAGGCGTGCTGGGGCCAACAGTTGCAAGGCATCTACGATTGACAGGACAGCTGAGTGAAAAAACACGCAGTTATCCGAAGCAGAAGTCTCGGATGGTCGTACAGTTTGTATCTCGCAGCTAGCATCGTCCAATAGCTCTCAGAACTATCTGGCTTCATGGGGACAATCGACGGTAGAAGCATGAATAAGGTTCCGCAACCCAGGCACTCAGCCTTCCGTGACTGTCTGTCTTGCCCATGTTTATGCTGGAGACGAGTATTAAATCACTCAGACCTGCTCTAGTGAACATTCAAATTTGCGGAGCAGTTCATTACCATCTGGCTGCCGCAGGAGAGCCGCGATGCTCTTGTATTCTTATCTTCTTCATTTGGCTTTTTGCTTTTTTTCTTGTGTCGATGGAGTTTCAAACTACTTCATCAACCCACTCGAACTCTCTAACAATACAACTACAGACTTTATAGATAACCCCCAACTTTTGCTGAACACACCGTTCACCATCACCTGAAGCACGGACGAAACCACCTATGCAATCCATTTATGGCAGCTGGGGCTGAACGGAGAAGGTCTCTTCTGCGACGATAACGCTGTTCAAGGTATGTTCATATCACGCTGGTAAACAGTCGAAGAATAAACAGTTCTAAGAAATTGCTAGCTGTTATTTCAGGTAACATTGGAGAGAATTCGTTCGATTCGATTGTGAAAGCAGGATCTTTTAGCTTAGAATTCTCACCATTATTCTGTTTCTCAGTGGCACTTGGAACTAGTGACGACGTTGTATATGCAGCTCAGAGCCGCTACTTCAACATCACCACTCAGGCAGAAGTAACTTCAAGTGCAAGATCGACCTTTACATCCACTTAGTCGTCTTCCAAAACAGCATCGTCAAGAACGACACCCACTCAGGCGACCACAGCATCGATATCTGCAGCAGCGTCTTCAGCTTACGCTAACCCAGCACAGCCGCCATCAAAGGATAGCAACATTCTAGTCATTGGTCTGGGTACAGGTCTAGCATCTGTTACTCTTATAGCCGTTTTTCTCGGATACAAAGTCTTCAAGAGTAGGGATCGTGGCTCGAAACAAACTCAAATAGATTCCGCGAACGTGGGGCGTTCAACTGGCTTCGAATATCCAGACCAGGCTGCTCAGACTTGGAGTCCAACCACAATGCAGGAGTCTCAGTTGTATAAAAAGTTCTCACCCGAGAGGTTAGCAGCAACTCATCATGCCCATCCAGGGATAGCCGAACTTCCGGGGGGATATATAGCTGAATTTAATTAGATAGCCCAATGTGCCGCCGTGGAGTAGCGTGCTTCTTCTCAGCGGCATCACCGATCTGTTGAAATTGCGGTTCGGCTTGGTCATCACAGAAAAGCCGTCAGAAGGTGAAATTCTTTTGAAAACCAGTAGCTTGGACTCTATTCTCCCCACAGATCTATATGCACGGAAACATTCAATTCAAAGAGTACCTACGTATTCACAAAAACGCTTGGAAAGGACCGAGAAACACTGCCTGCCAATACAATTTCTCACACAACCTATGCGTACACAGCTCGCAAGCTCCCGTACATCACAGTACCCCAGGCGAAGTTGCCACCGCATTGGCAAATTTCGACCAACTATCGTAATTTCTGCTATGCATCGGGTCTGGCGCCTTTCTCAAGGAGGCGTTTAACAACCTCCCAGTGGTCACGGAAACGATGGGACTTGGAGTGGAGGGGCAGTCAGGTGGCCTCTAGGTAAGCGAATGAGAAGATCGGTAGTGTCGAGTGAAGCAACAGTGACTGCAGATGTGAGCCCATCATTTGAAAACTTGGTGAGGCCCATTCGTCGCTATGTTGAAATCTAGAGGCGAGACTCCAAATTGTTTCCTCCACCGCCAACGGATCCTGTCGTAAGTGACCAAAAACGTCCCTACCAATGCGCCGCTTTTGTCGCCGTCTGAGTTCTCATTTGGTCTTGAGATGGACTCTAAGAAAGACCTTTCTTGAGGCACTGGAGCCGATCACTAGTTACAAGTAGGTATCAGCAATCCAGTGATTCAAGCACGCTGAGCCTGGCTGGCAGCCACCATGGCCCATCCGCGACCCAACACGCATAAACTTTCGGGCGCCTCGGGCCGAACCTTGTACAGAAAGAAAGAGTGTGCATAAGGCGGCGTCACCCAAGTCCCAAAAGAGAGGGAGCTAACCCCCTCAGGCTTGGCAGGAACTTTTCGCGTAGACCCCAAATTTCTGATACTACATGTGTAGTCTGTTGATCGTCGGCAAATTACAACTTCATACGACCAAACTACGCACACCGATTGCCGAATGTCAATACTGAGCCATCCTATCGCACCATAGTTGCAAGGTCTGAAATATGCCTCAGGAGAAGAAGAAACGCGGCCGTCGGGAGGAAAAGACCAGCAAGAAGCGCAAAGTGAACGACCAAGCTGAAAAGCCTTCAAAAAGGTTCAAACCAGAAGATCACCATCCCGAAGATTTCGGAAATGAATTCCTCGTGAGTGGTGAAGCAGGAGATGACTTCATCAGCTTTGAAATCCCACCGCCCGATGGAGTTCAGGCCCCAGTAACCGAAGGTGAATTCCATGGCCTCCTTGACCCCGAGGAACAAGAATATTACTCAAATGTTAATGCCAAGATTGTATCAAACGACTTCGAGTCTGAAGACGATCGCACGATCTTCATCGAGGCTGTTCATCGAGAAACTGAAGGAAAAGAGCTGAAAGTAGCATCGAGTCAGTCTTGCTCGAGGTACCTAGAGAAAATTATCTTGTTGTCTACGCCGCTTCAATTACGCGGCCTTTTCAGCAAATTTCTAGGAAATCTCACATCTCTGGTACAGCATAGATTTGGCAGTCACTGTTGTGAGACATTGTTTCTTCAAGCTGCCAAATTTATTGGTCAGGAAAAAAGATCGTCCAAGGAGGAGAGCGAAGACACTCCCGCCTCCTTAGAGGAACTCTTCCTCCGTGCATCTGGAGAGCTGAAACCAAATATGGGCTTTCTACTCACCGAAAGATTTGCGTCTCATACAGTCAGGGTACTATTCCTTGTTCTCTCTGGATTGCCGTTGGACGACTCGTCAGTGAAGTCTATGCTCGCAAGCAAGAAAAAGGAAAAGATCGATACGCCTGAGAAAATAAACCCAGAAATGCCAAAAACTAAGAGAGTAGTTCCGAAAAGCTTCCATCAGGCACTGTCAGAATTGATTCAAAGCGCCATATCTTCTCTGGATACCACATACCTGCGGGCTTTAGCGACACATCCACTAGGCAATCCGGTATTACAGCTACTACTCCAACTCGAGCTTTCCAGTTCGAACAAGAACAAGTCGACCGAAGATACGTCATTATTCTCAAAATTATTCCCAGAGGCGAACTTGGAGCATCACTCCGACAGTGCTAAATTCTTGTCAGGCTTGATCTATGACCCAGCGGGGTCGCATCTAGTCGAACTTCTCGTGCAGAGACTACCGGGGAAACAATACAAAACCATTTACAAGGCAGTTTTAAAGCCAAAACTAGACAGTATGGCGAAGAACGATGCTGCTAGTTATGTTGCCGTTAGGATTCTCGAACGACTTGGAAAAGATGATCTGATAGAAGCCAAGCGTCTGATATTGCCAGTGATACCCACTCTGATATCACGGCAAAGAACAGGGCTAATCAAAGTCTTGATCGAACGATCTGCAGTGCGTGGAGCTGATCTGCAAGATCTGGCAGATGTAATCAAAGCCGAGTACGGAAATGGCGAATCATCTTTCATATCAAATGTCTTGAATGCCAAATTGGAAGAGGAAAATCAAGAGAAATCATCGGCTGATACCACCAACGCCGACTCCAAGGCATCACGTCACAAAACCGATGTTCATGGCTCACTCTTGGCACAAGCAATGCTCCAGGCGAAACCGACCGCTAACGTCGTCCATGAGAGCCTTCTATCACTCTCCACAGATGAAATATTGGCACTTTGTCGTGATCCCCCGGCTTCTCGTCTCGTTCAAGCCTCGCTCAGTCCTTCTCACACCAATATTGCTTTCCGCCGACAGTTTATCCCCAATTTTTCTGGTCACATGGTTCCGCTCTCTCTCGAACTGACAAGTTCTTATGTGGCGGATGCTCTCTACGCTGCAACAGATGGCCTGCATTTCATGAAGGAGAAACTCGCTGGCGAGCTGGCTGGAAGCGAGACGCAATTACGAGAATCACCTTTTGGAAGGAATGTTTGGAAGAATTGGGCGATGGATCTGTTCCGGAGGCGACAAGCTGAATGGCGAGCTTTAGCAAAAGGCCAAACTGCTCAGGACCAAGCACAGGGCATAGGTGGAAGTGATCGGACAGGAGCTGGAAAGTCTGAAACCAAGAAGACTGCAATTCAACTCGCACGCGAGCGACATGCACACCGCAAACCGCATGGGTCGGGCTCAAAACCGTCCAAGTTGGCAACAGGATCCAATGCTATTGTTTCAACAAATGCATGAGCAAGGCTCGTTTCCGCGACATGTTGGCCAACCTTGCGGCTCGGGTGATAGGGGGCTAGCTAGTAGTGACAAGGCTGAGAATTTTGCATGACACACCTCAGCCTCGTGGGTCGCCCGGATTGCGTCATTTGGAGAAATTTCAAACGGATGCAAGCATGTATGGAGTACTTAACTAGCAAATGCCAAAACAACCAATGACTCACGGCTATTCATGTAGGCCTGGTTTGGTCTTCTCTGTACAATTAGATTTCCTTTTATCTGTGCTGTCATTTTCGCTAGATTGATGGCCTCCCCGAATTTCTCAACCCGTCACACTGATATTCCCCGTTTAGAACCGAGACAATGAGAAGCTTACAGCAAGAGAATGGCGACGCTGCCGTGACCGCGACCCAGGTCCATAATGTCACTAATGGATATAAGACTGACTCCCAACCCTCACGAGCAATAGAAATCGAGGGTCTCATCAAATCCGTTCTTGCCCAGTTGATTCCTTTCCTTACCTCAGCAGACCAGGAACTTCGAGCACACCAGGTTCATGACGAAGTCGTTGAAACCTCTCTGGTAGACACCAAGTCGCCATCTGAGCTGACTTACATTCTCACTGAGGATGGAACCTTGACCCTCCCTGAGCATGGATCTAGTCAGGCAGGCTTGCTCCGATCTTTAAGCTCGATATTGTCCTACTCCGTAAACACCTCCTCGCCTGGGTTCCTGGACAAACTTTACTCTGCACCGCTCGCACCAGGCATCGCAGCTGATCTGACGCTAAGCGTGCTGAACACGAACCTTCATGTCTATCAAGTCAGCCCCGCTCTCACGCTCATCGAAACCCATGTCACGAAAGCACTCGCATCTCTTTTTGGTCTGAAAGGCTCAAGAGCGGGCGGGATAAATGTCCAAGGGGGCTCGGCAAGCAACATGACCAGCATCGTCATTGCCCGGAATACACTGTATCCCAATACGAAAGTTCATGGAAACAATGCAGATGGACTCGACCTTGTTCTCTTCACGTCTGAGCACGGGCACTACAGCATCACTAAAGCAGCACAACAATGTGGCTTTGGCAGCGCCGCTGTCATTTCCATTCCAGTTGACGAAACGACGGGTCAAATTCGTCCCGAAGAATTCGAGGATTTGGTCGTGGAGCAGAAATCGCAGGGCCGCACCCCGTTCTACGTCAATGCCACGGCAGGCACGACGGTTCTTGGATCCTTCGACCCATTCACAGAGATCTCTGCGATTGCGAAGAAGCATGGTTTGTGGATGCACATTGACGGAGCATGGGGTGGGAGCTTTGCCTTTTCGAACTCCCTGCGACAGGAAAGGTTGAACGGCGCGGAATTGGCAGATAGCATCGCGATCAATCCGCACAAGATGCTTGGTGTTCCAGTCACCTGCAGTTTCTTGATCCTGAAGGATCTGCGAGATGCTGAGAGGGCATGTACCCTGCGGGCGGGTTATCTGTTCCACGATGTGGAGGAGGCGCAGGATCTTGACAATGACGAGAACCCCGAGCAGAGGCGAGTAGAAGCCAACGGGCAAGGTTCACATGAGAACACAGACGAGTGGAGTCAGCCGGTGGATCTCGCAGATCTCACCCTACAATGCGGCCGGCGCGGCGATAGTCTGAAACTCTTCCTGAGCTGGCAATACTACGGCACATTAGGCTATGCGTTGAAAATCGAGAACGCGTACTCCACGGCAGCATATTTCGCAGACCTCGTCTCGAAGAACAGCAACTTCCAACTCGTCAGCCAGAACCCCCCCCCGTGCCTGCAGGTGTGTTTCTACTATGCACCTGGCCGGACCTCGGTATACCAAGTCTCCAACAGGGCGGATGAGAGCGAGAAAACCAAAGTCGGAAAGAGGAATTCTGTGGTGACGTCCAGAATCACGCGACTGCTGGTGCGGAGAGGGTTCATGGTTGATTACGCGCCTGCTTTGGGGCATGAAACTGAGAAAGGGGCGTTCTTTCGTGTCGTGACCAATATCAGCATGGTTAGGGAGACGGTTGAGAGACTTGTGCAGGATATTGAGGTGCTGGGGAAGGACGTGGCGAGGGAATTGAAGGATCGCTCGCGCCTTTGAACCTTGTTGATGATAATGGCAGTGATTTGGAGCAAAGTTAATACATAGAAAGGGATTCTATCATAGCTAGAGGTGGGCGTTTTCAAAATCAAAGCTTCAGCCATCAACCTCCTGCTCATGGTTCAGCATTTGTGGCCAATCGTAAATAAATATACATTATCATGCGTACGTTCACATGTGCAGTCAGTAGAAGTGAATTTGCCTAGCTCTAGAAATCTACAATCCCATATGTCAGATCTAACCATCCTTTCCACTGCCGGTGTCTAAGGTCATGATAAGACGGTCGGTTCGCCCAGGATCACCGGCCCGTTGCGGCTCCTGTTTGACATTGAAGGCTACGGCGACTCGGCGGGTCAACTCGCCAGATATCGAAGCACCCCTGACCACACTCAAGTCACTGCCCTCTACAGCTGCAAACAGTGAAACAATGTTAAACTCGTCCCCAATCGGGCTCTTGTACAGGAACAGGGCCTTGACCACGACGCAAATGATAGCCAGTAGCGGGTTGGCCACGAGGATCAGCACCAGCAACGGTAGTCTGCGCAGCGTAGGCACAATTTTGACCATCTGGATGTCCTGCGCTACCTTGTCGTATCCGGTATGCGTTCTCAACCCGCTACTCGGCAGAGGACTGCCGGGTGACCGGTCGATGGTGTCTAAGCTGGTGATACGAGCCCAGGCCATGGCTGCAGCCAGCGCTGGTACTGTGTTGACATTTTGAGAATATCGGGGCTCGCCGTTCTCCCCGAGAGCCGGGTAAGGGAAGTCGAAAACTCCGGCTCTGTTGTGCCAGTCGTACTCTCCTAGGAAGGTGCTGAACATCTCCTGCAGACCCAGAGCGTTTTGTTGGATCAGCTCTTGGTTTGCCTGTCCTTCGTCGATGAGGTCTGCCTCAACGAGCGTGATGTTCTTGGAAGATATCAGCCATTTGCCTCGCGCCATTCGACGAGTCTGTTCCGTTCGAATGGCCTCAGAAACGAATGTCTCGTTGCTTGTTGTATTCCAGGCTGAGAAGTACATGACGGAGAAGTTGGTGAGGAAGCCTCCACTCATTCCTGCCCAGAGAGCATTGTTAGCCCCTCCAGTATCCCCGCCGTTGACTGTCATTTGATGCCCAAACTCGTCTTGAACAGATTCCCAGTATTCATCACTGTTACGTTCGGCGTCGGTCGGATTAACCATCTCCGAAACAGTTGCATTGACTGTAGCTGACAATACTAGGTTTTCACCCTCGGAGAGATCAGACTGGAGGCTAGTCAAGTATGACGGAAAAGGAGAGTCGAGTATCGCGGCGGTCTTGTTGTCAGCAGCTACATACATGTTGAAGCCGTATGTTTGGTTCAGCGCAGGATCAATCCAGAATGGCACGTAGATATCAGGGAGCAGAGAAAGGCCATCACCTATTCTCTGTTTCCCAGGGGTCGACGAGAAACCAAAAAATCCATCACTATTATCAAATTTCATTGTGCTCTCTCCTCCAGTGAAACTTTTATATCCTATGCTCAATAATAAGGGCAGGGCAAACAGACAAACTAGAAGACAACGGTATGCAGCGTGAACTTTTGATGCGAGAGGATCCTTCCTCATCAAGGCATCGAGGTCTTGAATCGTTGCGCCACTCCGACTGGCTGTATGAATGACTGCTGTGCGTAGGACTAGGCCTTCGAGACAGATGGACATCACGGCCAGAAGGAACCCAACAGCAATTAGCTGGTTGATTTGTCCCAAGAAAATGGCGAATCGTGAATAGAAGCCAACGAGAACTCCAACGACGAGACAGAGGAGCTCGATCAACAAGAGATAGATATCTCTTCTCGGTATGCGATGTTTGCGACCGGGCTTTCCCAGGAGGAGGTGTTCCGAGACCTCTGGTAGTGGCTTTGTCATCCATGATGGCTTTGGGAAGGGCTCTGCGACGCCCGTACTAGTGTGTAAAAGAGAGAGACCATATTCGCAAGGCTCTGCTGGCATTGTCTCTCTGTGCATTGGAAACAAATTGCAAAATTTGACAATTCAAACGGGTTCAAGAGACCCTTCAGGCTCCTCATGGGGGGAGAATGTTGAGAGGAGATGCAAGGACAGCAAGCGAGCGAAGAGGATACATTTTGTCGCTCGAGCTCCCCCGAGGGGATTTGGGGACTTGAGCTCGCCTGGTCTAAAGATATAGGCTTGAAAGACTCAGATTTAGGAGGCAATGCAACCTCTTGAGGGCCTGTCTAGGCTCATGCTTCGCTAGAAGCTATTCGTCACTCAGGAAACATGGCTTGAGATTAGACCGCAAATCATCCAGTCATTGGTAGCGGTGGCGTGTATTAGGCGCTGCAACGAATGTGAGACGTGGTCCTGCATGGGAGTGTTTGGGGGCTATCTCTGAAGAGAATTGAGACGAGACTTGAAGAAGCGGGTCGCCCGCCTACCGGGTAATAAATGACACGAAATACGGAGAATCTGGTGCCTGTCAGCGAACCCTTCGAGTTAATTACACCACGCAATGCTCAGCATGAGGCCACGCCAACCTTCAACAATGCTTATAGAGGGTCAATCAATGCATGCTTTCATATTCCGCTATGGATTGGGCCTCGCGCGCCTGACCCCGAGAGAAGGTAGATGGCTTGGGCATAGCAATCATGCGTGCCCACAGGCCCAGAAAAAGCTGTCAGATTATGTCTGGTATTTCCTTGGGGGTTGAGCACAGCTGCACAAGGCGAGGCAGACTTGGGCGTTGATTTACTTGGGTCTGGGAAAACGATAGTTTTGCTGGCGCTGGCTCCTATGTATGCGTACTACTGGAGAGTAGTTGGTATTCAGCCCCCGGCACTTTCCAAACAGCTAATTCTGCCTGCTGCCCGTACTAACTTTTCGCGGAAGAAGGAGATCCTGGTCCGCCCTCGGATAGACGGCGACACTGTAATGGACCTGGTATTGTAAGGATGGCGAGAGATCGATGGCCTGCTGTGCTCACCGTTTCTCGAGTGCCCACGTCCTGGATCGCGATTATCCACCTGCCCTTAGCAGTAGCATTTTTCCTTCGTCTTGGACCGTAGTCAAAATTACTACTCTCCATGATGAGTGGCATGTATACGACAGACTTTCATGAAGGAATATACTGCGTACTAGAGACAGAAGGTATTATAACTCAAGGCATCCGGGCTCCAGCACAAGTCTAACCATTGCGAAAGGTGTCAATCATCCCCAGTGATGCAGCACCAACGTGCAGGTACTCGGAAACGTGGACTTCCAGCTCCACAATGGGATGGTGTGCATACACACATTGAGAGACTCCACCTCGAGGACGATATGTCTCGGGCTAAGGTCGCGCTTACAATGGAGTTCAAATACGGTTCCAAAGCGAAGTATCGGCTTCCTCCCTCTAATGAATATGTCTGGTGGGTTGGCCAGACCCTCCAGGTACAAAAAGCGCTAAAGCGCTTGAGAAAGTGGCACACCCGCAAGTATGGCCTTGAACATGAAGACATAGAGGCCTTCAAGCAAATGTTTGGCAACGAAGATCAAAGCGCACGTTCAACCATGATGCTGAGCAGTGGCCGAATCATAGACAACAAATATGTCCGTCTTCATGACAAAAGGGAATGCTTGACAATCCAATCCTCGAAGAGCCCTTGTGAATGGCTCGGCCATGCCTGCATTGCCAGGCACACGGTCGATCGAGAGCCCCTGCCGTGCTCCTGCAAAAATTACCTTTCTCGATGGCCTCCAGAGGGCGCTGTATGCCACCCGCAATTACGCAGCCGGAAAATCTGAGAGTAGTCCAGCCCTCCTCGGAGCAACACAGCCGTGATCACTGAGTCCAGAATTCCCACGTAGAAAATCCAAAGAGACCTCAATCATGCCGTTGAGCTCACTGAGCGGGAACAGTTCACCGCGGCAGTCAAATTGGTTGACCGTGTATGTGAGAATGCTCGTGCATAGATTACAGCTCAAGATCTATATGATACAGGAGCTGTGTTTCATGACAATGTGACGTATGAAACGCCATGCGTCAACGATGCTGCAAATATCTAGACCTTTATGCTGATATCAGAGGTGGTTCATGGCCGACATCACCCACTGGCATTGACCTTGAGTTAGTGGGCAAAATTCATGCCAGGTCAATGCTTTGTAGTGGACCAGGTGCAAGTGGCGACAGAAGTACGGAGGGATATCTGCGCGCAGTTCCTAGGACACTAGTTCCTCCTGCATTGAGGTTTGAGCTTGATAAGGCTGAGTTGGAGGGCAAGCTCGTGGAAAGAGGCCAATCGTTGTTTCAAATGTGTATTGAAAACTTGGGCGCTGACAGTCCACAGGATGAAATTTGTAAGCAGAGACTGCTTCCATTACGTGGTACAATAGGAATTAAGCAGCATGTCCTCCATGTCAAGCACATCTCCTTAGCTGCTTCGCGCTTGCTCCGGCGAGCGAGGGGAGAATAATTTGATGTGCATAGAAGCTTACCTATTTCGTTGCTGTCCACCGTCGTTGATGTGGAGAAGATCACCAAAGGAACAAGCTGGATGTGAAAAGAAGAAAGATGTGGTAGAAGTGTTAGAAAGCGGCAAGGCTCTAGCTGAACCGCAATGCACGTGAGCCAAGCACAAGGCGGCGTCACCCTAACCCTCAACGGGTAATCAATCTTGGCGTCTGGAGTGCGCCCGCCGTGTCTCGATGTCAACTGACAATTCGTCCCCCTCGTTAGGCAAGGCACAAACATTCATTGCAGCTTCTCCGGCACTCCTCTCCACTGCCACATCCCCAGTTCCAATTTTCGGATCAGAGGTCTCCATATAAGTACTGTGTTCGGATTCATTGTCATGGCACGATAGCCCGGTGAATCTCCCAGAGCCCCCGACGAGAAATTGACGACCAACCAAATCCTGTCCGTTCCACGACTTAATGACAATGGCGATGAACCGAATGCGGAGCGCCTTCGCGCCTCCTCGGAAGGGCGAAACTTTTGAACTTAGGGCAGGGCTCGTGTATGGTGCTTCTTAATTATACCCAGATCTTCGCTGACCGAATCATGCTAGATCGCAATATGCTTATGAACGGTGAGCTCAGCGACCTCGTAACCACGATCGCTCGCTAATACGATGTCCTAGGAAAGAGGCAATACAGAAAACCATCATGGCCATGACATTGGGCAAAGATGTCTCACAGCTGTTTCCAGATGTCCTGAAGAACATCGCGACGGCAGATCTGGATCAGAAGAAGCTGGTCTACCTATATTTAATGTTGGCTGAATCTCACAATTTGTGAATAGTTCGATACTGATTTCGTCTCAGGAATTACGCAAAGTCCCATCCCGATCTCTGTATTCTCGCGGTCAACACTTTCGTCCAGGACTCAGAGGACCCGAATCCCCTCATTCGAGCACTGGCCATTCGAACTATGGGCTGTATACGAGTTGACAAGATGATCGACTACATGGAAGAGCCTCTACGGAAGACATTGCGAGATGAATCCCCTTACGTTCGCAAAACAGCCGCCATATGTGTGGCCAAATTGTTTGACTTGAACCCTGCGATGTGTCTCGAAAACGGGTTTCTTGAGATCTTACAAGAGATGATCGGCGATCCTAATCCTATGGTGGTGGCCAATTCCGTTCAAGCCCTGTCTGAAATTGGGGAATCTGCACCAGAGACAAATGCACTCCAAATTACACCAAATACCCTGAAGAAGCTTCTGATGGCGCTCAACGAATGCACTGAATGGGGCCGAGTAACCATTCTCAGCACACTGGCGGACTATAAAGCGCAGGATGTCAAGGAAGCAGAACATATCTGTGAACGCGTTTCTCCGCAATTTCAACACGTCAACTCAAGTGTGGTCGTGTCAGCCGTCAAGGCCGTGTTTTTGCACATGAAATATCTCCCAAATGACGCCCAGAAATCATACTTGAAGAAGATGGCACCGCCGCTTGTCACTTTGGTGTCCTCCGCACCGGAAGTACAGTATGTGGCGCTGCGAAATATCGACCTTTTATTACAGAAACAACCCGACATTCTCAGCAAGGAGATTCGAGTCTTTTTCTGCAAATACAATGACCCCCCTTATCTCAAATTCCAAAAACTCGAAATTATGGTACGAATCGCTAATGAGGCTAATGTCGATCAGTTATTGGCTGAATTGAAAGAATATGCCCTCGAAGTGGACATGGACTTCGTACGACGGGCTGTGAAAGCCATCGGACAAGTTGCGATCAAGATCGAAAGTGCAAGCGAGAGATGCGTGAATACTCTCCTTGACTTGATCAATACTAAAGTCAACTATGTCGTACAGGAGGTAATTGTTGTGATCAAGGACATCTTCCGCAAGTATCCGGGCTACGAGGGTATTATTCCGACCCTTTGCAAATGCATAGACGAACTCGACGAGCCCAATGCCAGAGGATCGCTCATCTGGATTGTTGGTGAATATGCTGAGAAGATCAGCAACGCTGGCGATATTCTGGGCGGTTTTGTGGATGGCTTTGCGGAAGAATTCACTCAGGTATGTACAACAGCAGACCATTGTTGATCTACTCTACTAACAATACTAGACACAACTACAAATATTGACTGCCGTGGTAAAACTGTTCCTGAAACGACCACAAGCTGCCCAAGGTCTCGTCCAGAAGGTTCTCAATGCCGCCACAGCTGAGTCCGATAACCCCGACATAAGGGACAGGGCATATGTCTACTGGCGCCTCCTTTCGAATACAACCGACCAAAATGCAGCAAAGAATATCATCCTTTCCGAGAAACCTCCCATTACTACGACTATACAGTCTCTACCTCCGGCATTACTGGAAAGATTGCTGGGTGAGCTCACGACATTAGCGTCCGTTTACCACAAGCCTCCCGAGCAATTCGTTGGCCAAGGCCGCTTTGGCGCCGATGCTGTGCAGCAAGCTGCCATTGAAGAGGCAATGCAGAATGCTCGAGAAAATCCAATAGCAGCAGTGGTGCAAGGCAAGGCTCCGGAAGCTCAAAACAATATCGAAAACCTGCTTGACATCGATTTTGATGGTGCTGCTCCGGCATCCTCGACAGAAAAGCCGTCCAATGGCCTCTCTGGTCTTGAGGGGCTGGCAGGCACTCCTCAAAGAGTGGCATCACCAACTGCAGGCCAGCCTGCACCAGCAAACAACATGGATGATCTCCTTGGAGTGTTCGGCAACGGAAGTACATCAGCTGGCCCATCCAGTTCTGCGTTTGGTGGAATGTCAGACAGCGACATTATGAATGGCTTTGCAACGATGGATTTGTCCGGATCTCAACCACCACCACCACAGCAACAGTTGGACAATGCCAGTGGAAAGAAGACGAACGAAGATCTTCTCTCGTTATTCTAGCCCTCTACGTGGATTCGGCCCCGTACAATTTTATAAACCAAGTTTCTGGCACTATCACAGACAAGCAAGGATTTCACTTCCCAGAGAGACAGCCTCACCAAACTCGCATAAGAGACTGCTAAACGACATAGCAGGATACGCTTATGTCCATAACATCTGTCCACAGACCTTCGAACGAGAAATATCTCATATGCTTGTGCTGCCGCAAAGGAAACGGCATCTAGTTGCTTGGACAGATCCCGCCGAAACAGCCATTGTGTCGGAAGCCAAATCGCCGGACTGTCCCTCTCGGCCTTTGCGTCGAGAATGCCAAAATAAGGAACTTCATCCCAACCACGCATTTAAGTCTATGCCTCTGTGCGCTACTCCTGACTGGCGCTGCTTTGGTCCCTAGCTGCAAACGATCAACAGGGTAATTTTATCAATTCAGCAGGACGGTTCTATTCACCTTCCGGAATGAGAGATGAATCAAGATAATCCGGAAGTGGCAGATGCAAAGTTACTCATGAAATATTGAATCAGCGATGTTGGGATCGCATCTTTACCTTTGGCGGTAACACCTGGCCTATGATTCCCCGTTCACTGCACAGATCTGATACATGCTTTCCCATTCGACTATTTTCTTCCCCCCTCCTATTTCACTATTTCCCAAGCTCCTGCAGGAATCAACCAACTGTCGTGGAACTACTCGTCTTTCATACCAGTCTCATCGCTAGTCTTGCAATGTAAGCATCTGCATCATCACCCATCTCAACTTGTTATATCTAATTCTTGTTTACCGCGTAACTGAACCCGTCTCTCTAGCGACTTAATTTTTTGTATCTCTTTGCCTGAATCGGTCTTTCGCTGCTGAAGCCTCCCTCGACGTCGTGCTTACGCTGTGAATGCAGATCGTGGATTGCTTGGCCTATCTATCGCATTTCCATTCATCTGGTTAATTTCGTCCCTATTTCGATGACCTCGAGGCTGCTCTTGGGTCTTCCGGTCGAGATACGGATGATAGTATGGCATCCTGCCAAGAAGACATATCCGACAACGAAGAGAAGGGCATAATTGAGAGTAAGTTGGGCTCTTGAATCCTTACCAGCTTAGAAGGCGAACAATACCACATCCAACAGACATTTGAAGAACAGGTGGTCCTTGACGAAGACCTTGTCTTGCGTCTGCTGTATGGAAATCACTCCTTGTGCTATCAGATCACCAACATCTTGAAGTGCACTTACTACGAATCCTCATCCTGACTTGACCATCCGATGCTGCAGCCGATACTAGAAGGTCGATCGCGAAAGTATATGCAGCTCAATCTACTTCTGTGTGGTAAGTCTTCAACATAGGTCTTAGAAGGAGAAATCTGGGCCTGACGTGGATTTACATCTCAGAAAGACATCGAAAACACGCACCAATCATTGCTGAGCCTTGCTGGGGAAGGCGTATGTGAAGACCGAATTGAGACCTACATATTCTGGACATATACGTGCAATGTTGAGACCACGCTGCTTCTGATCAACAACCTCTGGCCCACCGCCCTCGAAGGCAGTCTTGATATGCTCATCTGGCTCATTTCCATCGAGCAAAATCCCTATTCCATGTTGTTGGATAGGCTCAGACGGCGTATCAAGGAATTCTTCCCTCGCCAAGTCGAACGGTTGCATGAGCAAAGTGGCAGCACATTGACAAGCCTGAAAAGATTTTTTGACCTGCTGTACTACCAAGAAATGACGAATCCTTCCCTATCGGGTTTGAGACAACACGTTGCCAAATGGATGGTGTGCCACAGCGATGAGTTGCTTCAGAGGTCTCCCTTAGTGAGGAGTCTGCTTCGGATGCTTCCTGGCTTCAAATACATGTTTGCCAAAGCGTGGGCCGAAATTCGACCTACCCGTCTCCCACATCGCTGGGTTGACGCGCTGGAAGGGAAATCCATCAGGTCGATTGCTATTGCTACTGCTTCCGATGACCCTGCAGATTTCGATGGGTTTGATGCATGGGAGCAGAGTGCAAAACGACGGAAATTAGACCCTAGTTATGATGAAAAGAAACCGGCCCTTGATCCCGCGCCTACACAGACGAAAAGCGTTCGTTTTCTGGAGAGCAACTACCCAAGGGTTGATCCGCTGACAGACTTGATGAGACCACGATATACTTCACCTGGCCCTTGATTATCGATTTCGTCGGCTGGTAGTTTTGGGGAAGGGGAAACTGCCGACCTCACGGCCTCTCAGCTGGCTGTCAATTCTTTCCACATTTGCTTTGAAGGCGGTCAATCGTTACCCACAGTGCTGGAATGGGGCGGTACCCATTCGGACAGTAGTTCAGACAACGGTCTGAGCCACTAGGAATCATCTTGCAGGCAATTAGATTTGTTATGTTCTGTGTGATCGTTCTGTCTTACTGCGAACCTGGCTTTTCCGTGGCTATTGCATTATATTGACACTGTATCAACAGACCGGACTATGTTAGCACACATTCCGAACTCTGTCCTCCGTCTGCTGCTTGAGCGTAGGAAGTGCTTTTTGGCCAGGCACGGAAGCTAGCACCTCGCTTGTAGCGCCTCACCGACTTCTACATGCATATTGGACCAAACGTTGGGCCTTGGTCAACTCTGCAGTAGCGGCTGCGGGACGTATTCCAATGGGGTATTAATTTCTTAGGCCTGCTAAATAGCGCGTGGATTGTGGCTTCTCCTGCGCTGTTTCGAGCTCCACGTGTCCACCGCTATGAGTCTATGACTATTCTGGACAGTGGTATGTCTTGACTGGCCTCAAAGTGTGCGCTTACCTTACTTCAGGATTGGGACTTTGCAGGAACGGACACCGCTGGATGTTACAGTACGCGAGCCATTTTATATATTAGGGACGGTGTGTTCAACCTTTCTTCTCTTTTTCTTTCTCTACAGGCTAGCCAGAGGGACCCGGGATCAAAACAGCGATGCTAACACCATCGTTGCGGAAGTCCTCGGGCACCGCGGCCATTTGGCTGCTGGTGGCCATCGTGGCTCTTTGGTCTACGAGATCAGAACAGTTGAGTAGCTCTGGCGGGTTCCAGGACGGTATTTTCCATCAACGACGACAACATCACAATCATCATCACGACTACTCTACACGCCCTGTGGGGATCATGGTAGATGAGCACCCTTACCTTTATTCGTCGCTTCCATCGGCATCGGCATCAGCACAATATCCTCAGGCAGTACCACCACTACCGCTGACCGCTGTTGACACGACGGCAACCGACAACACACATGCATTCATCGAATCACTCTTCGTGGGCATGGCACTCGAAGGACCGAAGGGGTCATGGACAAGCAAGCCACTTGCCAAGTATGGCTGGGTCAGGAGGTTGCTCCGCCCGTTAGAGTACAGACATTCGGCACCTGCAACACCCCACAGCAACGGAGCGACTTATAGACACGCAATAAACGTGGATTATACGGACGGTGGTGGATGAGAGTGGCGAGGTGGGGAGGAAGAGGGTGGAGGGCACTGGCCTCTATGTTGGATAGCTGGTCGCTGCTTTGTTTGAGTGACGGTTATATCTTTTTGGGACATCATCAAGGTCGTGATGGAAGGAAAGGTATATGAGGTGGAGGGAAATAAGACGGTGTGCAAGTCGGGGACGATGGGAGGAGGTGAAGTGAATGGATGGTGTCAGGAATGGAAAGTAAGCCGGGCGACACTAAGCCACTTCTGCACACGCGTTTTCCTGGTCTCGCGAAATTGAATGCGTGGGACGAGACAGACACTTGGGGCCTTTTGACTGGCGGTCCCGAAATATCTCCTTTGTTTCTTCTAACGACGACTTCACACCAATATCATTGTTATACATACAGCGACGCAACCACGTCTCCTGGAAAATCCCAGCAAACTATCAAAACACAACATAACACAACACAATCAACAGGTGATCACGACATATTCCGCCCTGACGGCTCAGATTCTCCTTTGTTCACTTGGGGAAGGGTACGACAATATCAAGTAATGCTATTACCAGTAATGATTAAAATGCAGCCTGACCTAAGTTTTCTAATTCTTTGTAAAGGGGCTCTAAGAGATTGAGCTTTGCTTGATCTGCTTTGTACAGCGCATGCTGTGTTTGCGGCCTCTTGCATTATTGGCCTCGGCGCACATTTCAGCAGCCTCCCGGACGAGGTGAACCCTCAACTGGTCATCCGACTACCCGCTAGCCATGCCGGTCTATTGAAGGTATATATCATCATAACCAGCGGCTTGCGACCCTAGCCTTGACATCTTGAGATTTCTCAGCCCTACAAACCCTCAAGCAATCACCTTCATCAAAATGGCCATTTGCAAATTCTATCAGACACGTGACGGTTGCAGGAATGGCAGTGAGTGTTATCCCCTCTGTGCCAGCCTTGAAGCCCGGGGGGCCATACAGCTGAAATCGGCATTTCTTACTGACTGTTTGAATTTCAAAGACAACTGCAGATTTGAACATCCTGGTGCCAATAGTGCTGGCAATGCCTCACGCAACAGATTCGCTCCGCTGTCTGGCGGTAGCAATCGGTTTGGAGGGGGACGCAACCCAGGTACGAGTTCCTGTCTGATAACCTCTCTGCCAACAAAAGTCCTTCCCTTTAGCTCTGACCTGTTCGCTAACGGACATCGCCTCAGAGTACTTCATTAGCACAACTGAGTTCACGAATGACCTCACGGAAGGCAAAGGTCGTCCAAAATGGCTACTATCCTCGTGGGGTCCTAGAGAAGGTCCCAGAGGATTCTTCGAAGACTACAGCCCAGAAGAGGTCAGATGGCGATTCTACGAGCTCGCAGCCCAAGGGAAAGAGGGCGAAGCTGATCAGGAGGCAATCACTCTGTGGAACAATGCTGACTCTCAGATGAGGCAATTGGCGAGCCGAGTAGATGATATCGGCGACATGATGAGAGAAGCAGAGAAACAGCATCCCAACAGGTGGGACTTCTTGAAGATGGACGGGACCAAGACGCGTGAACAAGTCATCAGTGAAGCACAAGGGATGAATGCAAACTCTGGAAACTCCCCATTTGGCTCGACTGGAGCAAGCTCTGGCTTTGGCTCAACCCCGAATGCTGCATCCAACCCGTTCTCAAAACCCGCTACGTCAACCTTCGGACAGGCGACCCAACCCTCTATATTTGGTGCGGGTTCCTCTACATTTGGAAAGCCGGCCTTCGGCTCAACTGGCTTTGGAGGCAGTTCTTCGTCTAGCCCCTTCGGTCAGGCAGCTTCAGGCGGTACATTTGGGCAGCCGTCTCAGCCAACGTCTACATTTGGAAAACCATCCCAGCCGGCGTCTACGTTCGGACAGCCGAGTCAGCCTACATCGACCTTCGGCCAGGCATCGCAACCATCTTCGACATTCGGTCAGCCTTCGCAACCATCCTCAGCCTTTGGATCTACCGGCTTCGGGGGCGCTACGCAGAAGAATCCCTTTGCAGCAGCTTCTGCATCAAGTGGATTTGGACAGTCTAATTTGACATTCGGGCAATCCTCTCAACCAACATCAACCTTCGGGCATCCATCCCAGCCTAACTCAACCTTCGGTCAACCTTCACAACCCTCTTCGACATTTGGACAGCCCTCCCAACCATCTTCAACATTCGGACAACCAGCTCAACCCTCTTCGGCTTTTGGTCAGCCAAGCCAGCCGACCCCAACATTCGGTCAACCTGCGCAACAAGCCTCGCCATTCGGACAGTCTTCCCAAACGAATTCGACGTTTGGTAAGCCCACAGCGTTCGGGCAAGCTGCGTCTCCTTTTGGGCAATCAGGTCAGACCACGTCTAGCTTCGGCCAGCCCTCACAAACAACATCTACTTTTGGGCAACCCAGTCAGCCATCATCTGGCTTTACCCAACCGACATTTGGAGCGAGTGCCACTCCTTCTTTTGGACAGCCATCAACACAAGGCAATGCTTTCGGTGGAAATACTACACAGCAACAACCAAGTGATCAAGCCATGGAAACAAACTCACCCGGCGCATCACCACGAGCCATACCACCAGGAAACCAGTTCGCTAATGCTGCTACGCCAACCTTTACCTCACCAATGCCGGCCCCGTCGGCCCCGTCTCAACCAGTAGCACCGCCGCCACCACCCAAGGCCATCGTCAATACCTCATCCACTCCGCACCCATTAACCGGAAAGCCTCCCGCCGCTGTACTAGTCACGCAATCACTTCCCTTCCAACCGCCTCAGAAAAACAGAGACCAACTGATATCCTACCGCGGCCAACGAGTCCAATACGTCGATGGTGAGCCATGCTTTCAACGCCCAGACCGCAAGGGACTTCAAAAAATCTGGTTCCCTGATGGAGCCGCCGCTCCTGACGTTGTCGCATTGAATCGAGAAGATAAATTAGATGATCTTCAAGGATCGCCAGATGAGTATACAGATAGTATCAAGGAGCAGTATAAGTATTTCTTCGACAACGGCAGTTTCCAGCATGGCAAGATCCCGCTGGTGCCTCCGATGCGTGAATGGGCTGTTTACGACTTTTGAGCTTTGATTCTCGCCAGGACGTGGTGCAGAACGCTTTCATGTTTGGGTGCTGCTGTCTAGAATGGACTACTGTGAGCGAATATTCGTAGAAATGCATAGCTTATGTATGTAGCGTTGCACGCTATCGGAAAAGCAGTATGGAATGTGCAGTCAGAGCACAATTTCTTTTGGATTCTTGTCTCTATCGCATCCTATCCCATGGAGCAGATAAGGAGCACGCTGAAACATCGAGAACAGCCTCGGTCAACTCCAATGGCATGGTACGTCCATGACTCGTGGGTCGTAACTTCTCCCAACCCTCTCTTGAACTCTCAGTTCCCCGGCTCTCCACCTCCAAACCATCCAGGATCTTCACCAGTCTCGGTTCCACAATTAAGCAGCAATAGTGACCTCGACCTCAACACCGGCCTCGATGTTGATGATGATCTGCTTGACGACCTCGGTGGGGGCGTTCAAGTCGATCAACCGCTTGTGGATGCGCATCTCGTACATGTCCCAGGTCTTAGAGCCCTCACCGCAGGGGGTCTTACGGGTTGTGACCTTTAGGGTCTTGGTTGGCAGGCGCACGGGGCCCTTGACACGCAGCTGCTTCGACTTCGCGCGCTCCAGGAGCTCAGAGCACACTTTCTCGAGGGATTGCACCTTGCGCGACGTGAGGGTGATGCGGATCTTGTGGATTTTCTAGACGAGAGAAGGGCTGCTTGTTAGTATATGTCCGTTGTCGCAAGAACTTCATACGCCCATGCAGGATGGATGAAAACGTACTGGGCCTTCGCCGAAATCCTTCTCGGGCTTTTGGAAAGACATGTTTGTAATAATGGGTGGATTTGGTTTTGGTGGGAAGTTTTGACTTTGTGAGATCTGTTACTCGGAAGAGAGAGCGTCGGCGCCAATCAAGACCTGAACAACTGCGGCTCGGTAAAGTGATGAGAGGCTGGAGAAGGGGAAAAGAAAGATGTAGGCTTAAGGTCTCGACGATCTGAATGGATTTGACGTTTCTGAAAAGTTGCGTGTGGGCGGAAATCTTGGCGATGACACTAAGCCTATAATAGATCTAGTGGCATCGTCAATTTCGGCGGAGCATAGATGCCGGTGTTTTCAGTGCCTGCTTTTGTTAGTCACCACCAGCGTATCTAGTGATGACATGACTTAGGAGAGAGGATTTACTTTTCTTTGAAGAGAAAATTTGACGAAGTAACCAATCCGCGATCAAGTTGCTAAAGGAATGGAAGAAGTTACAGGGATCCCAGGCGGCGTCCCGCCGCTGGCAACATATCCCCGACCCAACGTCAAATCGACTCTACCATCCACCGAGTGGGAAGTGTGTCTCGATTCCTGGCTCTTCAGTCTTGAATATCGTCTGCGACTCGCAGATGAGCAATTTCAGAAATTCAAGTTGTCGCAGGGGCCGAGTGGTGTTCATTTCCTGGTTTCCCTATATTGCTCAGCCTTGGAGGGTTCCCATATATCGCCATCACCGGTGGCTCAGAAGGAGCGTCTGTTGCTTAAGCGAGCGTATCTGCTACTCAGGAGGCTTCTCCTGGTGACCCAAACACCTTTTGAATACGATAGCGCAAACCTGATTGATTTACTAGGCCTTGCGAGCCAGGTCTACTCAGCAGTCGGAGATTGGAAAGCCACACTCAGTGCTCTGTGGAAGCGGGATAAAGTCCAACTGTCCTCCGCGGTGGACGGCTGGAAGAAGACAGCGTTGACCGATCTAAGTGCACAGCTAGAGTCGTCTAAGCTTTTAAACACATACAAGCGTCTCAATCTGTTGGTCAAGGCTTCACCCGAGGTAGGCCTTGTCCTCATGACAGGATCAGACTACCTCGAATCCCTCATGGAAGCCTATGATCGCACACAATCGATACCGAACCCGGCTACAGTACAGAAAGTGTTGACTGAACATATCTTCTACTGTTTTCGAAGTCTCATGTCCGATGGTTCTCGTCATGGATCGATGCTCTTGGATCATCTCTATCATATGAAGTCCGAGTCTGAACGGCTGGCGAAGGCTCAGTTACATGCGCGAACACTTTGTTCAAGTTTGATTTGCACAACTTCTCTCCTCAGACACTTGGCTGCAGATGATGCGGTAAGCGGTGGTAAACGTGGCCAAGACTTGCTAGAATTTTTCACAAATTATCGTCAGAATAACATCCACCTTCATCCACCTCTCGCGCCCAGAAGACGCAAAGTGTCAAAGGGAAAAGGAAAGGCAAACGCGGCCGAGGAGATGCATATGCACAAAGCTTCCCAGATATCACAGGTTCACGAACTATTTCCTGATCTGTCCAATCACTACATTCTTAACCTGCTCGATCACTTGAACGATGACACAGAGGCAGTCATTGCCGCCCTTCTTGAACCTGGCTCGTTGCCGGCAAACCTACGAGATCCACAGGTAACTCAAGGACAAGCTGAGTCCTACGATGGACCTGCCCACGATCTCGCGCCACACACGACACCACCGCTCTTGCCTCGACGGAAGAATGTTTTCGATGGGGACGATTTTGATAATCTGAGAATATCAAGGTCTCGATTGCAAAAAGGCCGAAAAGATATCAATGTCGATCAACCTCAGGATGCCAATTCTCACAACCGCAGCAAAGCTGCGATTCTGGCCGCGTTGGCTGCATTTGATTCGGATGATGATGAAAGGGATGACAGTTATGATGTGGCTGACGTTGGAGGAACAGTCGATTCAACAATTGACACGGATAGCAGACCGCGTCCAGACAACGCACCAGAGCAGGACGCCCACGAGGAGCTTATGTTCAAGGCTTGGAAGGCAAACGAAGAGGTCTTTGGGCGTGATAGTAAGACCCGTGTCTCCAAAGTGCGACAAGACTTGAAACGGGAAACGGGAATGAGTGACGAACAAATCGAAGGTTGGGCTATCATGTTAAAGAAAGATGCTAGGCTACAAGAGCGCTTGGAAAAGAGATACTCTGTTTCGAGAACCCACGGTGGCAATCAACCTGCTCTCGCCACCTCGCGATGGCAAGGTGAAACGCCAGAGGATAGTGAAGAAGGGGAATCGGCCAATGCTGGCCATCGTGTGGGGCAGGCCCAGATACGTGGTAATCGTAACTGGGGTCGCGGCCGAGGAGGGAGCACTACTGGTCCTGCTGGTGACTCTTCTACCCAAGCGGCAAGGAGAAAAAAGGAACAAGGGAAAGGTCGAGGGGGAGCAAGTCACAATCGCAGGGAAGGTAGAGCACGAAAGATGGGCAGAGGTATGGCCGGTCCTCCAGCACAGTAGCCATGTGATACGGCTCATGATAGCAGCACTGTGCGATAGAGGACCACTATGGCTGACGAACCATGGTTGAAGTGAACAAGGCTCCCTAACCTTAGAGACCCAGCCCTGTTTCCCTGTTCCTGGGCAGATACACCGAGTCATAGAACCCATAATAGCAAGCACCGTCTGACGCACGAAAAGGGGATGAAATGACCGGCTAAGTTTCTCTTCTGGGCCACTCCACCCGCCACCCTTGTCACTGAATTGTTTGCTGGCTTTGGTGAGAATGAAGGACCCTTTGACCCCGGTTTGTATCGTGTGCCCTCCGTAGCAAACTGAATAACTTGCCAACCTGGGATTATTTATATGCAGGATCTCCTTCTAAGGGTTTGACCACCATATCCACGTGACCAACTACCTAGAACCGCCATCTGGCCTCCATCTTTCGTGCTTCTTCGCACCTTTCACCGCCAGGCGAATCTTTCTGCAAATTCCAAGAACAGGCTCCAAAGACTGCCTGGAATTACGGAGCTGGTTCCGTTCTTTTTGCGAAGGAAGACTATCTAGGGGCTTCGATCCCACTCAGCGCAACCTCACAGACCAAAAGTGCACGACATCACAGTCCATCTCAGGGAGTTGTGCTTTGTCTTTCTGAACAACCTCGATATGAAGCGGATGTCTTAAGCTTCTAATTAGGTTTTCAAGCGCAAAGTCATGTCAACCGCACCGATTGCCAATGGTGTCTCAAGTGGTGCACAACCAACCACCTTTGACACTTCGAATATCTTACAAGCATTGGAGATCATCCATAACCCCAGCACCAAAAACGACGTTCGACGGCAAGCATCGGATTACCTAGAACAACTCAAAACCAGCAGTGATGCTCCCCAATATGGTTACATTCTCTCAACGGATCGGTCACAACCGCCACTCGTTCGTCATTACGGATTGTCTTTATTGAATTATATTATTCGTCATGACAGCCACAAGCTTTCCGAAGAGCAGAACGATCAACTTCGGAACTGTATCCTGGAACTCGGCCGCACAGTCGAATCTTCAGATCTTGCTTTCATCCGCAACAAGATTTCTGAGCTCTGGATAGAGATGGCCAAGAGGAGTTGGGCTTTGGACTGGTTTGACCTTGACGAGCATTTAGTCCGTTTGTGGTCTCGAGACCTCATTCACAAGGATTTCGTGCTCACGGTGCTCGAAAATCTCTCCGAGGATGTCTTCGTGCGCGATGATAGCATCGCCATCCTCCGTGGTCGAGATCTAAATTCGGCTGTCGTGGAGATTTTCACCTCAAGTGCAAACTTCGCAGGAGGTATCAAAATTGGCGACGTGACCCGACAAGTGAGGTACGGTGAAGAGGGCTGGCTCAGCAGGATCAATCATTTCCTCACTCACAGTGTCGAGGCGCAATCTAGCAACACGTCTATCAAAGAAGCAACATTGAAGGCTCTGGCGGCTCTACGGTCTTCTTTCATTTGGATCATGACTGCTTCCATTGTCAACTCTAGGGCTCTGATAACCACATGCAATCTCTTGACAGTTGACGATCCGGATCTGGTAATGGGCGCTGTGCAAGCACTCCTTTCGCTATATGGAAGACTTCGTCTTGAGGAAATCGAGGTGCAGGCACTCGTACATCCACTGCTTCAACCTGAGAGTATCGTGACACTAAGGCATCTTTACTCCGCCTCCGTTGTCTCGATTGATGAGGTTGATAGCAGCAAATATGTTCTTTCGAAGAAGTTGTCTGAGCTCATGTCTCTTCTCTCTGACCACATCTGTCATTATACATCTCCTGACCCTAACACCCTGGATCTTGCGCCCTTTTTGCACTTTCTTACCTATATGGCCGAGCATGAAAGCCTCATAGTTTCTATCCCAATGATTCATTCCTGGGTGAAGCTGCTTGAGGTACCATCATGGCGCAAGACGCCTGCAGTCTCTTCTTGTATTGGCCCAATATTACAAGTTGCATCCGAGCGGCTAATTCAATATGATCAACTACCAGAAGACACCCAAACACCCGTTGTGCTTTTCGTGAACGAAGAGATAGAACTATTCCCCGAGCGCCAAGGCTTTTATCTCAACTACCGCAGGCTTTGTTCTGCGGTAATTGAGTGGATTTGCTACGCCCAACTAGAGAATGCGATGCAGGCCGTCTTGAAGAGAGTTGACGATCTTCTGGATGAAATCCAAGCAATTGAACAGCAGCTAGACATCGCCAGATATGAAAGATTTTCAATGACATTTCTAAGGGCGGATGCTGATTTCGCCATAATCGATGCGGCTTTCAAAGGCTTTGACCGCTGGCAATCCGCGCACAAAGACCGACTGACCCCTGAACAGGAACAGCTGGGAAACAGAATCAGAGAGAGTAGTAAGAGCTGGATGCTCAGCATGATGGAAAAGAGAGTCTTCAGAGATCCGCAGATAAGGCATCGTCAAATCAAAAGTGCGGTGGAGGTGTCCAACAGAGCTCTACAGAAGGACACCGAATTTGCCTTTAAGGTTTTGGAGCACATCCTTTCCTCTTTCATCATAAATCATGAGCAACACCAATTGTTTGCGGAAGCTGTTCATGAGCTCCACAGCTATGCTGTTAGCGAACTCAGGAGGCTCTCACTCCAGCATGCTGACTACTTTGTTACTTTCTATGATCAACTCCAAGCCAAGTTCACAGAGCTCATAAATCAGCTTGGCGCTGATGAACGACTTCAGATCGACCTCAAATCAACGCTATTCTCTGTCGTGCAGCGTGCATCGGCAGTTGACTATTCGCAACGCCTGACAAAATTGCAAGGATTTCTTGAGCCACTTGCTACAGCATGGGCAGATCAAGGATTGCAGGCTACACTTCAAGACTTACGTAGCTTTGCACGCTCTCAAGCATTCGATAAAGTAGCCCCATACTTGCGAGAAATAGGTGCTGCGACCATCGAAGATTGGTCCCAAGTAGCCTTTGATGACCGTGGGGCCCAAATTCAGCAGGAAATGCTGAGTGGTTTCGCCAAATTGCCTCTGAGGGAGACGAGGATCTTACTGAGCATATCAACCGAAAGACTGGATCAGGATTCTCCTCTCCACGAAATGATCACTAAGTTGTGGTCCCCGTTGATACCGAATATGCTGACTCATGTGCTGAGCCTGACGAGATATAATCACCAACTTCATGACCCGAGCTCCTGGCCAAATGTTTCGCCGAACATGGAACCCGTAATTCGGCGGCTGTTGCGAGATAGGTACTGGCAATCTGGAATCTCAGCAGGGTCCATGAATGCGTTTCACAACCAGGTCAAATCAACGCGTTCAACTCTCGAAGGATTTGCATCTTCGGTACGTGGCAGGGTGCGAAATAACCTGGAACAATGCTACAGCATTCTTCACACACTCGGCAGACTGGGTGATGCATTTTACAGCTTGCAGCAGCTTCCAGCTATGATTGCTGAAGCAGCCATTGCCACTGCCAACCCTTTGAGTCCGCACCACTTCTCAGTGATGCTGCAGATGCTCCCTAAGCTCATAGACGAATGCCCACCCAGTAGGCGGCAGGGTTTTCTGACACCCATACTTGCAGCGCTCCTAGAGCAAATGGACACAAAGCTGTCTAGCCAATGGGCAGCCATGAACCTACGAAAGCAGACCAAGCACGATGAAGAGAACCTGAGCGACGAGATGCGAGACGACTCGGTCCTCAGACAAACCACCTACAAGGCCGTCAATCTGGTCGCCCATTGGCTCAATCCCAAGCGTGAACAACAGCTCAGCACCAAGAAAACCATCGTAAATGGCGATTACCTGACCCAACAAAACCAACAATCGATGCGCGAATTCTTCCTGTCCAACACGCACGTGCTCGATCGCCTCCTCGTCTTCATCGACCACTCCCTCGGATTCAAGGATACACGATGCTGCTACACGATGCTCGTGGCCGCTCAACGCCTGGTCCCGGACTTCGCGACCGCACAGTACATCTCCGGAGACGCCGCAGACGCAGTGCGGGGATTCATCTCGACAGAAATGTTCAAGACGGCGATCACATGCCTCAACGACGGCTACTTCGCCGACCACCAGCAACACTACGCGCAGCTGATCGCCACCATCTGGATCTCGTACGGTCTGCCAGCACACATCCCGGCGACGGAGTCTGTGCCCGCACACGACCGCCCACCCCTCACCACTGCGCCGAGAGACGTCATCCTCAGCCTGCCCGGCATGACGGAAGCCAAAGTCGACAGCGCTGCGGCCCAGCTGCTGCATGAGGGGCTTGGAGCACGGTCCAAGAAACTCCGTGCGATTATCCTCTCGCTCCTCGAGGGCGTCCGTGGGGTGCGGCTCAGCGAGCTCGGGAAGATCGATATGCGCCAGCAACAGTCGCGGATCTTGGAGAAGTACAAGCAGCGGGAACTTCTCACCACTGCCATGCACGGCACGGACGAGCCTGGGAAGTCCGCTATGGATGAGGCCGGTGCTGGTGGCGACGACGTGGATCTCGGCGGCGTCGCGGATATGTTTGCTTCCTAGCTGCGACACGAGTTAATGGTTTCACTAGAGCTCTTTTTGGGCCGCTCGGCTGCGGAGGCCGTGGAGAGAGAGGGTGTGAGCAGTGTTGATGTTGTTGTTATTGTAACCACGTGATATCAATATGTGTGCCATACAAGTGAGAAAAGAAGAAAACAATACCAAACAATAAGAGTAGACGGAAGACGAAAACTGCCTGCTTGGAGTGCTTATCGGCAAATTTTGTTCTCAAGAAATGGAGATGGACAGAATCCTAGGTCTTTCCATGAGGCTTGATGTACGTTAGATGCCTCCAAAAAAGTTCCAAGTTCCAAGCTCCATGCTTCAAGTTAACTACGGAACAAAGTTCTCTGTCTACGGGGCGGCCTGAATTATTCATTCAATCTCTCCTTTGGAATATGTACAGTAGACTGAGTCAAGAGTCGAACGGATAATCTTCTCGACTTTCACCTTCCATCGTGTAGGTTTCGCTTGGGTTTGATAACGAGGAAACAAAAATCCCGTCCACGATAATACTTTAGACTTGCATTGAATGCTGCAGGAAAACAAGGTGTGTGTGAGAGAGAGAGAGAGGATGCCGGCTTTCTGGATTTCCTTTTTTCTGTTTTTTAATTGTATTTTTTAATTCGTCATGAGCTTCTCCGGGGTGTAGGTGCGTATGTGGGTCTGACGAATCTGTTTGGGAATGAAATCGGGTGGTTAGCTATGTGGTTCTTCAAAGAAGAATGTACGCATTGCCCTTCTCTGCTCAGGCTCTCAATGGCCGTGGATATTGCCCTCGGCTGTCTCTTGTATACCCCAACGACTTCCTCTTCCTCCTCCTGTTTCCCTCTTTCCAAAACCACAAACAACACAAATCTCTCGGAAGGGAAAAGATGCCGGGAACGTACCTATCACTATTATACGGAGTACTCTGGCTTCCCAACAGCTCCTGTTCACGGGCGAGATCGGCATAGTGCCTGCGGACCTGGTCTCTATCTTCCTCGGCTTGCAGGAGCGGAATGAGGTGCAGACGGGCCCAGATCTTCTCGCGGCCCAGCTCGAGCTTCTCCCGCTGGCCGATGAACGTCTGGCGCCAACCGTATGCCATGACGGCGCCGAACGCGAGCATGTAGTATACCGGCCGTAGACCGCGGACGGGGATGTTGCGCTGTTTTCAGAGAGATTGCCGTGTTAATTTAATGATGTTATGGAGAGAGAGAGGCACGGGGATGAGAAGGGAGGGGTCGTCTGAGTGAGCTGGCAGAAGTGTCTACAGGGGGGTTGGGTGCGACGCACTCTATATTGAACTGGTTCGTAGCCGCCAACTGGCGGGAGATCTTGAGGCATTGTTGCGTCTTGCCGTGGTGCCTTGAAGTGGTGTTGGTGGTGGCCTGCAAAGCAACAGTTCGCCTGTGGTGGTGAGGATTGGGAAGCTCACAATTCGATTGCTGTCGATTGGGTGCGCAAGCGCCTAACGCGCTAAATATCGCGCAGGCCAGTAATCGCCCTCGGCTAGCGGGCTAGTGCTACATCTAACGAGGCTGCAATACAGGTCACGTGGTGGCAAGGCTCGCCGTCTTCTCAAGGGTCTATGAGCGTTGTGCCTTCGACCGTTACGTACAAGAGCATCGCTGCTAATACAGGCTAGGTAACCTCTGTCGCGAGTACCACTAAACTATATATACAGACTACTATTTGACAATGCTAGTATGATTTGAGGTTTTTCTAGCGTCCGAAAGGGCTTGGGATGTCAATGATGCTCACAAGTAATGCGGAAGTTCAAATCAGACTACTTCCCACTCATGATATACGAGGGAATAGCGTTACTTTTTCAGATGGCGTGTAGAGGACGACTCGCTCCCGATCTCATCCTCGTCCGACACCTTCTGCACCACCGTTGTGGAAATCGTCTTTCTGATCCCTCCAAATTCATGAGGGGATTGATCGTCTCCCAGGTCCTCGTGGCCATGATATCGGTCTGGCGCGTTGGCGGTGACATGGGCCGAGTATCCCTTTGATCCGTTTTGATCTCTTGGCATTGTTATGGTCCTTCGATTCGCCCGCAGCTCGGTTCCACCGCTTGTAGAGGGCCTTGCATCAGAACTAGTTGCCCTGACAACTTTTGCAATAAGGTCGGCTATCTTCATTTCGATATGAAGCTTCAGAAGGTAGACAAGGGGGTGGAATTGAACGTAGCTATGCCATTATCAGAAAACGAGGCTGCAAATTAACTCTGCCCCACGAACGTAGCCACTTGGACGACAAGGCAGCGGGGATCACTTACACAAAACCATTCGGTAGAGACATGGTTCCGATAAGAGCGACCTACACCGTGTTAGCAAGGCACATCGTTTCTAGGGGGTAGAGACACTCACATCAAGGGACAACGAGAACGCAACCATTACAAGTGTAAACTTGAAGAGTACCATGTACTTCGTCAAGCCATTGGCAAGCAATTTTGCCCGCACCAAATAGATAAAGTAGAGGCTGAGGCCGGAATCAACGAGCAGGAAGATGACTTTCTCGATCCGGTCCCAGATCTCATTAACGAAAATGATCTTCTCTGAGATCTGCAAGCGAGCTGGGATCCAGATGCAGAAGACACTAATGTTGATCGCGCCCAAGACGGCAGCGACAATCCACTTGAGATTCCGAACCCGATGTTGATCTCTTATCAAAAGAGAAATCCGGTTGATGATGATCTGCATAAGCATTTGGATCTATGTTGTTATATTCGTCAGGATCTGCAAGGTAGTAAACGAGTACCGAATTATGAAACCTTACTTGGACAACCCAGAGGCATACTTCGAGGTCTCATATTAGCCACGAGCATTCTCAACCCAGGGGATGAGGTTATCATACCGAGTAGGAAGAATAGTTGAAAACTGGAACCCGGTCTAAATCAATATTTCCCCTCCCCCACTATTTGGTATGTTGCTCTTACCTTGGTTGCAGATTTCCATGAAGATATAACCACGTCAGAATTCCCATGGTTGATGATGCTAGCAATTCTAGCCAAACCATGATGGCATAAGGAGTGAGTCGACGGGATCGCTTCCAACCAACGCTGCTCTGGCGAACAGCTTTGCTGGCACTGAAGACACCACAGCTAAGCGTGAAACCCCAGACAATACTGGCGATATACATGTCCTCGGGGCCTGGTGCCACCGTTTTGTACCATGGGGGAATGAGAAATCCTGCCATCTGCAGTGAGTATCAAAGGCAATAGAAACAGAATTGCCCTTTGAGAGTCAGACTAGCGATGCAGAAAAAGATCCTTGAGAGACACATTGCTGTGAAGTGGCACTCTCATATATCCAAGCACAAAGTTGAATTGGCATCAGAACTCTTCCCTTTTGGACAAACTTTACTTATTAGTCTCCTACTGGTAGATCGCTGGATCCTTCGTCGATCACGTGTGGACTCGTCCATTCGTGACCATGGAGGCGTTTTATATTTGTTCCCCGGCTCAAGCTAAAAGAGGCCGAACTTCCCCGGAACGAGCTCAGCAGGATCATGAAGCTAGGAGCAAAATCCACGCCGTTCTCTGGTAGGGGAGGGATGAATCAAGAGCAAAGGCTTTTTCCAGGGTGCGACATTTTGTTGCTAGGAGGTTGTCCGGCTCATACTCGAACTCACCATCGCTTTTGTGGCTTGTACTGAGATATCAATGGACGTTTCCCCGCGCAGCGCCTTATGTTACAGGACACAGCTAGGATAATCGAGAATGAGAAAAGTTGAAGAGGATGAGGACCGTGGTAGGTTGGTATCCCCCTGACGAGCTCTGATCAAGACCCTAGTCAGCTTGGCGCTAGAAACGCGGAGGAAGCGGGCCCGTCCGATACGAGAATGCGGGATCTCGTCTCGAGGAAGTCAGTTCATCAGTCATTGAATCCACAACCTGGTCCCTGTCAGCTGGCTCCATTCCAGGACAGCAACATCGAGGAAGTTTGGCATTTCATTTACGGCGCTCTTGGCTAGCCCTCCCTACTGCTGTCGCGAATATACAGCGGCTTTTACATAAGGAGTATCCATCAACTGTACACCACCAGGAGAGGTCATGAATGCGTTGCCAAGGTCGATATGGCTAGAATTGATGTGGTGTGGTGTAAGTGACCTTTCACGTTACTTCGTTCTGCAGCCGAGCAGCTCATTGATACTCAGGAGTGAGAATATGATAGCGTCGATCATTCACTACACTTAAGCTCCTCGGCTCTGTCCAGTCTATCAGTGGATTGCTCACAGCAAATGATGGCCGTCGACCCACATTTGGAGGAGGCAAGGTGTAATCATTCGTTTCAACATTAGTGGTCTCTGGTCTTAAACGCCCTAACATACCAGCATGGATCAGAGAGCCTGGCCCTTTGTGACTGCGACGAAGACCTCGATGATGCCGGATCTGCACGAGACATGCCCAGCAGCGCATTAGATTGGACCTCGACCCGGGGTGCGCAAACGAGACCAGGGCTGCATGCGCTAACACGCACTACTCAATATCAGAGACCAGGAACAGGCAAATGTTTGGCGAATCCGTCTTGTTGGCAATCTGGATTCCGGCCGTCCTAGTCCCCCCAATTGCTCGGTTCTTGAACCTATGCCAGAGAGCCATCTGCGCCACCAAATGGGGGCTTAAGTAAGTATTCCGCGTCCTTCTTCGTTCTGGTGAGAACCATAATCGATACCTGGCCGCGTGGTCCAGCCCCTCGAAGCCAGGCGTCTCCACCCTTGCAGATTCAGGTCAATAAACCCCTTCTGGGAAAGACGTTGCAAGTGTGAGTGATCCTAATTCCTGAAACCCTTCCTCTTCCAGATCACAAGACATGACAACGACAATATGAGATTAAAAGGCAGTTTGGGAAAATTGCATGAATCTGCGACGTATCCTACGAGGCTCACAAATGATAGAAGTGGCACCACGAATTTTGCAATAAAAGACCGAGGACTCCGTACGAGGCGGCTAATTGCATAGATCTTCCAGTTCATCTGGAGGCTTTCACAGGCCATAAGTTACGGGACAACGCCTCATGGAGTATCATCCTGTCCGCCAGATCTTTCTCTCTAGCAGCTGGATGGATTTTCGTTGTCTCTCTGCGGCCTGCTTGCATAACAAACACGCATTCGCAGGTGAGGTCCACTCGAGTTTCTGGCGATACCACAAAAGTTGACGATGTTGACACAACTTACAATCGCCTGTGGTCGAAGACGAATTCCCGAGCTATGCCTTCGATCAGGAGAAATCAGCAGAACATCAGAAGCGAGCAAGCCGTTTCTGTCGAAAATCGTCCTGACCGGCGTCAACTTCAGCATCTAAAATGTGAGAGCCTCATGGACTCGAAATGACCCCCGAAGTAGATAATAAAATCCCCGTTGAAGTTGCTCCAGATAGAGGGGTAAGGGCAAGGCGAACGCAAGCGTGCCATCCCACGAGCCTGCACTGGATCTTTATACTTGACCAGACCACCAAGAACCGGCTTGCTGGTCAAGCGGTCACCATCATCGATAGCAACGCTGAGAGGCATCTAGAACGGAATCATTCCCACCTTCGTCACCATGAAGATTTACACACGCGTGAATCCTTCCGAATGTGAATTCCATCTCCTGAAGACGGTCGATCTGCCACTGAAGGAGCCAACTAGGTATATTTTAGCGAGTCATTGACTCGTAGGGTATAGTCAACCTCGCTCCATCCAGGACTGCCTAGAACTTATCCCAACGCACAAAAAGTTTCTCTTGCACCCACCTTCCCAATCTCACAACGCGTCTGTCAACCCTGTTGAAATAATCTGCACAAGAAAACACCACAACATGCATGATCATCGCCCCGGGGAGAATACCCCAACCATTATCCCATCCGAGCGCCTGCCGCACGTCGACGTCGTACCAGTGGCCGATGATCGCGACCAAAAGCGGAACGTGTAGCGCGTATATACCAAAGCTGAGGTCGCCGACATACTGACTCCAGCCGCATCGCAGGGGCGCCTGCAATGCCGGGTACATCTCCAGGCCAAGCACGAGCAGAAAAGACCCGATGCCTAGGTACCAATAAAGCCTATCTTCGCCGCCTAAATAGCTCGGAATCCACGATCGCAAGAACGCCCAAGGCCAATCGCCGAATATGCCTAGGGCATTGGTGTCACCGTCAGGTTCCCCAAGAAGGAAAAACCCGACGGCGAATACTAGTGTCCAAAAGCACTTTGAGGCCAGACTCTGCCTCTGCGGGCTGATCGTATGCTCGGGCAGTGAGGGAGCCGTCACCAGACGCTCAGGATAGCGCAGCAGGCCGATTTCAGCGACTATCATCCCCATCAAGAAGTCCGCGACGTAAAGCGCGGCCCATATATGGGAAGCGACCACAAGCATGCACGTCAACGCTAGGCGCGTGTAGACACGGAGCTTGCACGTCGCCGCAATGTAAATGAAGAGAATCATACTGCCGCGGAGCTCGACGGGGATGGTCCACATGGGGCCGAGGTATTTGTTCTGCAAGCCGTCCATGGTGTAGTAGCCGTGGACTTGGGTGGCGAAGGGGTTTAAGAAAAACACAAGCGTATAAATCCAGTCGTACAGTTGCAGCCATAAGGATTCCAAGTACAAGGGCCAGTTTCCACCATTGTACAGGCGCAAGCGGACCAAGATCAACGCCGCGAAAAGCGCCACGGTAGTCGAGCCATACAGGCGCATACCACGACGGAAAGTGCTACTAGCGAGGCCGGACAGTAGCTTGTCACCTGAACAATTGCGTGTATAGATGAGCAGGCGGTAGCTTAACACATAACCGGAGATGACGAAGAACAACGCCACCATGGCTTCGCCGGCCATAAGCGCTGAGAGGAACGGCTGGTGCTTATACCAGAAGTGAAAGTCTTTATAACCATGAGCGAGAAACACATTCCAGGCCGCGTAGCCACGGAGAGCGTCAAGGTATGCTGTTGGACCCGGTGGGGACGTCAAGCAGAGTGAACTTGGCCTGAAGAGCCGAGGGAGGGCTTCTATGAGAGTCTGCTTGAGGTCGTGGGTGGTAGGCCGCCGGGTGACGGCTTCCCAGTTTACTCCGCTTAGGACGCGGACAGAGATGACGCGCCAGGATCTCGAGGAGGCACGCGGGATGTAGCCCTGTGAGTCAGCGTCGTGGATGGATGGATGACGAGAATCATCATGGTACTGATCTTCGAGCGGAATTCCACGTTGCTCTTCGTCATCGTAGTCCTCTGACTTTGCGTGAAGAAAAGGTTCAGACTCAGCCATAGCGAGATCAGATTTTCTGCTCACTTAGAATTTCGTAGGCTGCAGCATGGTCCTTAATACTTAATATCTATTGTCCCCTGACCAGGCTACCTCGTATCCCCTCCTTTGCTGCTTTCCACAACCGGTGTCAAAGTCTGGCAGGGGAGGTTCCCAAGCCAAGGGCTGTCATCCCTTGATACTGATACGAGAAAAGAAGTGCAGCTTGAGGCTGGACTGACACATGCGGCGTTGACGAGGCCCAGCGATTTGATCAGCGATTAATGTGATGAAAGCCATTATTGGCAGACACCCGGATGCCGTGGGCACACAAACCACCACCAGGTCCAGGCAGATGTAGTCAACTCTTAACGGCCACAAGAAGCAGCAAGCATTCCTCTTGTACGCCCCCCTGCAGCTGGGTGGCGCTGCGGAAGCACAGGGATCCGCGACACACGGGGACTAGATCTTTCACAAGTCACAGGTCACGAGTGTACTGTCTTACCTATGCTACTCGGATACACAGCGATAAATCCTCGGGCTGGATTTGATGCTCGCAAAGCAGTGTTGCCCTGCTGCTTGAAGGCTAGAATGTCTGATTCACTGTATCAAGATAGAGACACCGTTGGGCATGGGATGCACAATGGTGATAATGCTGAAGGGATAAAATGAGCAGATGGGTGGCTTGAGCACATTGGCGAGTCAGGGTCTAAAGGGGTAACGCGCTGGCTTGAATCGCGTCTCACGTGGGCTCCGGACTATTAGTCGGCGTTCCCCACCAAAATTCAACCAGATAGAGGAAGTCAGCCGAGGCGATTTTCTTCCAGTGGTAGTGGTAACACAACTGGTTTCATTTTCACCAATTCGAGTTACAGTGGAGAATCTAGCTGAATCTGTGAGCGTCATGGCTACCGAAGAGCGGCCTAATAAGCTCAGGAGGCTCGAGAAACCGGAAAACGAAGTGCCTGAGGACGAAGCCACCACACCTCTCCTGCGGCAGCCATGCGAAAATGTCGCTTCAGAGTCCGAGAACAGTAAGCCATACGAGCATACTGCTAATGATGTAGATGGAACCGGCGCCGGGCCAGAGGGTGATTTAGACGTCCAAAACCCACCAGGATCGCAGATAGAAGCCAAAACGGCGCCACCACAGAATGGTGAACATGCACAGCCCATGTCAAAAAGCCAGTTGAAGAAACTACGCAAACAGCAAGAGTGGGAAGCAGGCCGGGACTACCGCAAGGCCAAGCGGAAGCAGAAGACACAGGAGAAAAGACAAAGAAAGAGAGAAGCGAGGGAAGAAGCCGAAGCTCAGCAGCAGCAGCAGACCAGCGCTTCGAAGACCCCACCAACCAACCATCACCGGCCACGGCCGCGACCAGTCGTTCTCCCTGTTACGATAATGATAGACTGCGGCTTCGACGATCTCATGACGGAGAAGGAGCGTATATCCTTAGGCTCTCAGCTCACGCGCTCGTACTCGGACAACTGGCACGCCCCCTTCCAGACACACCTGTTCCTCAGCTCGTGGGGAGGTCTCCTTAGGGAGAGATTTGACACTGTGCTCAGAAAGCACTATCTCAACTGGAAAGGCATAACTTTCGAGACTGGAGATTTCGTGCAGGCGGCACAGAAGGCCAATGAAGTCATGAGAGGGTCGAACGGTGGGAAGTTGTTGGGTATCTTTCAACCAGCCGTGGCACCGAGTAATGATCCTAGACCACAGGAGATGGAGCAGATCGACATTAAACAACCTCAATCCTCTACCAACGGAGCATCTCCACCCTCCAATACTCAACACGACACGGCGCCCTCTTTCAACAGACCCTCCACCACCGCTGCAGTCAGCGTCGATTCCGCACAACATCAGCCAGTACCACCTCCTCAGTCCGAGGTATCGTTCGCCTCCCAGGCGTGTCCAGACGACGGCGAAATCATCTACCTAACCTCCGACTCTCCAAACACACTGTCCACTCTACGCCCCTATTCGACGTACATCGTGGGCGGGCTAGTAGACAAGAACCGACACAAAGGGATCTGCTACCGGACCGCGTGCGATCGGGGCGTCCAAACGGCGAAGCTGCCTATCGGCGAGTACCTGGAGATGCAGTCTCGGAAGGTGCTGACAACGAACCATGTCGTCGAGATCATGATTCGCTACCTGGAGTGCGGGAACTGGGGGGAGGCGTTCCTGAAGGTCATTCCTAAGCGGAAGGGTGGTAGGTTGAGGGAAGAGAAGAAGGAGGGCGATGATGGTATAGACGACGAAGGAGAAGAGGAAGAAGATGATGGTGGTGTTGAGGAGGAGGATCGAGATCACGGCGAAGTTGTTGATGATGATTATCCGAATCCGAATGGTCAAGGTGGTGAGATTGGTACCGGTGAACATGCCGAGTCCTCCTACACCTCGCATGCTGAAGTCCCCGCCACTGCGCAGTAGGAACTATAACCCATTCAAAATATATCGCATCCAAAAAAAAAAAAGGACATTGGATCAACGACGCTCAAGATTTGCTATATTCAGACTCACAATATCACGTTTCCCCCACCCTTCTTTTCACTAGCAGTGACAGAACACCCATGCGCCAAATCACCGCACAAAGGCATCTTATGAATCATGCTAACGTCACATAACCGAGCAATTCTGAACCGTTTTAGTCATGGTCTCGAAATACCCAGCTTCAGCATCATCGTCCACCTCGAGCGAGCCGGCTTTCCTCACCACTCCCTTGACTGTAATGCTCTGCTCACCGGCCCCATGCCACCACTTCATGACCTGCATGCCCTCGCCGTCAACATCCAGAACATCGATCCTCCATCGACCGCCAGTGACCGTTACATCCGTCTTACCTGACGGGAAGTGGAATTCTGGCAGGAAGATCTCGGTGGGGACTTCTTCTGTTGTTGGCTTCGAGGCCACGAGGCTGAACTTGAAAGTCACGCTGCGTAGATCAAAGCCATAGCTGACGACATCACCCACTGTGGCGATGGGTGAGGGTCGCACATAGGCTTCGGCTGAGCGAAGGGCACCTGGATTCGAGGCTAGGTCAGAGGGTGCAGTTGAACGTTCTTGTGTGATCGAGGGTCGCTTTAGGGCCATTTTGAGGTTTGCAGGTGTCACTGTTGGATCATTCAAGGTTGTGTCTGAGGAAGACAGACGGTTCTGAGGAAGTGAAAGTGTGGAAGGATTCGCCGATGGGAGAGTACTCGAGCCACTTGGCAGTAATTGATCGTCGACAGATACGATCGAGAGGTCTTCACCATTCCACTTATCGCCCCATTGGTGGTTGTTCTGCAGTGGTTAGTCTTTGATCATCAACTTCGGAGGTGTAAACCATTACCTGGCCAACATACGTCCACCATGTGAACCCCTGAGCACCTGATCCTTCCACCGCAAAGTGATTGGCATCACAAGATGAAGTTTGGCTTGAATAATCCCCCGTCTTATACGCATATTTGTCGTCCATGTCATATGGAATTCCAATCTCTGTGAACAGGGTGGGATGATCGCCCAGATATTGCATGCCTTCGTCTCTGATTGCCCTGAGTTGATCACGGAGGCAATTTCGAATAGCTGTCTCCCCAAGCCGCACGGCGAACACTGGATTCGAGTAGCGATGCCGCAGAAGGCCGAAGATATCGACGTTGTAAAATTTGTTCCAATGCTTTTGAATTAAGGTGACCCCATCGTAGTAGTGCGTCGCAAAGATAAGCCGCTGATCATCATCAAGTGTACCTTTGATGGATGGGGGGATTTCCAGGACAGCCGACTGGACCAAAATAATACAATTCTTGTGGATTGCCCGAATCGCGTCTCTATACTTTCGGAAATGGTGCATATAGTAGAGGTTGGTGAACTTCTCGTAGTCCAGTTTCTCCCCCGATTTCGGTATGGAAGCGAAGTAATCCTTCTTCAACAATAGGTCTTGACTCGGGTCCCATACGCCATTTTGCGCCCAAAGACACTCGCCGAGCTTCCAACCAGGATCTCTTTTCCATCCGTATTTGGTGTCGTCGTGATCCTCTGACAACCAAGCCTGAACACCTTCCGGATCGATCAATTCTCTCCCACTTTTATATGGTCCAAAGGTATTGAAAGAGTATACATCGACCTCCACAGCTCGACCAGCACCCGTAAGGATGGCCTGCCAGGGTGTAGGACATGTACCCTTTCTCATCTTCAGCTCGTCTGGAAGGGCGTCTAAGTCCTCCCAGCCAACCAATCCTCGATGTGGCTCATTCATGGTTTCCCACCCAATAATGCACTCATCTTCCAGCCCACCGGCATCGTGGATCCGTTGCGCGAGATGTGCACATGCAGCGATAAAATGATCCGTCAGGTAATCTTGAATATTCTTACCATCGATTATAGCATTTGGCGCCAGATCACGTCCAGCATAGAAAAGAGTGAATGTCGTCTCACACGCCAACCGCGTATAATTTGTCGGCCATAGCATCTTTGGGTACTCTGCCGGGTCCGGCCAGGTGTTGTGAACGACAGCGGCCTGGTTGGCAGTAAAGGTTCTAGGGTTCAGACCACAAGCATATAACGTCCAAAGAGGAGCTCCGGAGCCTCCACTGAACCTTGACCAAACATCCTGATGTGGATCCATAAAAATATAGAGGCCGTAGGATTTTGCAATTCTCAAGATCTTAATCGTATGCTCGATGAACGGCTCGTCATATTTGCCAGGACCAGCATGTTCTAAAGCCTCCCAAGTGAAAATATATCGAACAACATTATAACCCCACCTCTTCAGCCTGGCAAAGTGGATGTGTGCCTCCTCCTCAGTGAACGGTCGGCCAACGAATGAGACACTCTCAGCACCCTCGAAGAAGTCATTGGGATCATGGGAGGGCTGGTCCGGAACGCGAGGGAATTTGCAGTCCCCAGCAACGTTGATACCTCTGAAGGTCACTTCACGATCTTTTGAGTCCCGCAGTCGGATACCATCAATTCGAAGGCCTTGGAGGGCCATCTGGGGCGGAGGGATATGGAGAGTCCGACGGCAGCATGCGGCAAAAGCGGATGACGACGCAATGCAGCTTGCTAGGTTCGACTTCAAGAAGAGTCGAGCGCAGGATTGGGTAGGACGAATGCGATAGAGAGACACGGTTGGTGGTCGTGGTTATATAGTTGTTTAATTTCAAATAAACGAGGTTGCTACATGGTGGCTTAGTTCAAGTTGCGGTGCATTTTCGAGGCTCGTGGAACCGAAGAGTACGATGATGATGGCATCGGCGACGGTAGTCCGCTCAATGCCTTCCTGAATAATTGTACTACGCGTACCGTATTCGTACCTTTTAGCTGTATATGGTACCATACTGCGCCTGACGTATCAATACTCCGCCACATCTGTACCATCGCACGAAATTGCCACTTTAGGACTCTATCCACGCTCGAAGCCTGATGGCCTCTCACAGAGTGCTGGAGACTGGAATTTGAATTCGCAGTAATTGACCTGGGAATGCCCACTTCACTACGCCTCGGAATCCACACAGTGTCGTTAATTCGGGTTACGCCTTGAGATGCCAATTTCAAGACTCATAAAGCCTGTTCAATCCACAGCCTGAAACGTGGCTCTTGCCAATCAAATGCCGACATGGCTTCCGCAAAGGCAGCCTTGAAAGCCATCAAGGCTTCGCTTGATGCTGGTCAATTTGCTAAGGCCGCAGAACAGGCTGAAGAATTGATCAAAGGGGACAACAAGAATCACACTGCCTTTTTATTTTTAGGGTTTGCAAGAGAAAAGCTAGGTGATCTGGATTCTGCAGAGAAGGCAATTGAGAAGGCTTCCCATCTCAAGCCACATGATCCCCAGGCTTACAAAGGTCTGATCACACTTTACGAAAAGCAAACCAGCCTGAAGTTGGACCAATATCATGATGCCGCTTTCAACCTGGCACAACTGTATGCCCAAGCTGAAGATAGAGTCCAATGTCAGTCGGTGATCGACAAGTACGAGCTCTTCGCGAAGAAGCATGGAAGCCAGCGACAATATCGAAGAGCCCTCGAACTTATTCTGCCAACATCAAGCCTCTACCCTGTCCTCGAAGGTCGAGTCCTTCAACCTAGCCTCGCGTATCAGCGAATTCTCGAATCTGCACAGGCCGAGGAGAAGGAATGGGTCAATTCGCAGATTGGAGAGAGACGAACACGAATTGGTTCAAAGATTGATCAAGTGACTCGACAGGTCAAGTTCGAGGCCATTGGCAAGTTTCAAGTGGAGGAGAAGTACGCTGCACTCATTGATTGGACCAGAGATGACGACGCCCGCCACGATCTCGAACAAAAGCTTTTCCAGCGTATGTACGACAACCTCCTCGTGCTTCCAAAAGAAGCAAAGGAGGAGCATCGCGATAAGATCATCAACATGGCAAACGGCATGGTCATCATCAAACAACCATACCCGCTCGCCTGGAAGATTGCTCTCGAATGGGTGGACGCCGAAGAAATTAACGAATGGGATGTCAACGTGCTCCGCGAATACATTGAGTATTTTCCTGACGAAGGCTTAAGTAAAATTCTCAAGGGTTTCCTTGACAGCGATTCTTCACCCTTCCCCCATTTGCCCGTGGAAGAGAAAGAAGCAGAAAATGCCGCAGAAACACACGCGCGTTTGACCGAAGCGGCGCAGCTGATCCTCATGAATGAAGGGCTAGAAGAAGCCACGGATTCTCTTCTCGGTCACCGCGTCCTGGCATACACATATGGGCAGCTTGAGGAATGGCAGAGCGCAGTTGACACGGCTCGCAAGGCTCAGACTCTCCATGCCAATGCACAGGCGCAACTCTGTCTCGATCTGCACAACAGCCTCGATGGAGTCAATCTCATCCTTGCCAACGCGTTGATTACCTTCCAATCACCGCGGCATCACCCCGAGGCCAAGGAACTATTCCAAGATATTCTTCAACGCAAGCCACTGCTTACCCCAGCACTGCTGGGCATTGGGCTCATCTACGAAGACGATGAACACTGGGCGGAGGCGGTCAAGTTCCTCGGCCAGGCTGCACAGCGTGACCCTGATAATGCCAGGATCAAGCTGGAGCTGGCGTGGTGTTGGACACAGAACGGAGAGCTGCAAGCCGGCCTGGACGAATTGCAAAGTGTCTTGTCCTCGATTGAAGCAGAGAAAGTCAAGAATCTAACCATGAAATCCGTCACTCTGTACCGGATCGCGTACTGCTTGTGGCACATGAATCCTTCGCCAGCTGCTCGGAAGGACAAGGCCGGTCCCTACCGTTATCTCATCGACGCCATCAAAGCCAACCCCAGCAACGCTCCGGCATACACCTTGCTCGGCGTCTATTTCCAGGACTATGGCAAGAGCAAGCAGCGTGCACGAGTGGCATTACAAAAAGCATTCGAGCTATCCACATCGGAGCTAGAAGCCGCCCACCGACTAGCCAGAGCATTCTCTGACACGGTGGAATGGGACCTGGTCGAGCTCGTGGCACAGCGTGTGGTGACCTCAGGGAAAGCCCGACCTGCACCAGGATCGAAGAAGAAAGCCTACAGTTGGCCCTACGCAGCTCTTGGCGTCGTGCAGATGAACAAGCAACAGTACTCCCAAAGCATCGTTTCCTTCCAATCGGCCTTGAGAATTGCCCCGAACGACTACTACTCCTGGGTCGGCCTGGGCGAAAGCTACCACAACGCGGGCCGCCATATCGCCGCCACGAGGGCGTTCGCGAAGGCAGAGAGTATCGACCACGGCCTACCTGCCGACGAGACCTGGTTCGCGAAGTACATGCTGGCCAACGTGCAGCGGGAAATGGGTTCCTTCAACGAAGCGATCGCCGCGTATGAAGACGTACTCGCGCTGAAGCCAAGAGAGTTCGGCGTGCTGATCGCCCTCCTTCAGACGATTTCAGAAAGCGCCTGGGCAAAAGTTGCGCTGGGCATGTTCGGCGAAGCATCGAAACTTGCTGCTCAAGCTCTCAAGGTCGCCGCGGATATCGCACAGCAAAACACTGTTGTTTTTAATCTATGGAAGTCAGTCGGCGATGCTTGTGCAGTACTGGGGCACCTGAAGTCATTTGCCGGTGATGCCGCAGATCTCGAAACAATCTACTCTCTGCTGCTTCAAGCCGCGGACGGATCCAGCTTCGAAACTCTCAGCGAAGTGGATAAAGTCGGCATCCACCTGTTGAAGAAAGGCGACCATGCGCCCGACTCTGAAGAAACGACACTATATTCCACCAAACTCAGCAGTAGCAGCATAGCAGACCAATGGCTCATCGGCTCTATCCTTGCGCACAAGCGCGCAATCTCCGCATCCACCAACGACACACACGCTCGTGCCGTTAGCTGGTACAACCTAGGCTGGGCCGAACACCAAGCCCACACATCCCTATCCGAATCTGGCTCTCCTTACGGCAGAGGTAAGAAACCACAACGTTTCCTGCGCGCGGCGATGAAATGCTTCAAACGCGCGATCGAGCTGGAGGCTGGGAACTCGGAGTTCTGGAATGCATTGGGAGTCGTGACTATGACACTCAGCCCGAAAATCTCGCAGCACGCGTTCGTGCGGAGCCTGCACTTGAACGACCACAGCGCGAGGACATGGACGGATCTTGGGGTGCTCTACTTGATCAACAACGACCATCAGCTCGCGAACGACGCGTTCACACGAGCGCAATCCGAAGATCCAGAGTATGCAAATGCGTGGATCGGGCAGGGCATTCTCGCAACACTATTTGGGAACGTGAAGGAGGCAAGAGGGCTGTTCATGCATGCGTTCGAAATCGCAGACTCGTCTCTCCTCCCGGCAAAACGCCACTTCCCGCTGTCTGTTTTCGACCACCTGCTTAAAGAACAAGCGTCGCCGAGGTCATCGTCCCAAGAGGTTAGCGCAGCACTTCTCCAACCTTTATTTGCGCTGCGTCAACTGCACACCCAAACACCACATGACACGGTCGCAACGCAACTCCTCGCGCTTTTCGCCGAGCGAGTAGGCGACTTCAGCACCAGTGCAGAAGCGCTAGAAGAAGTGTGCGGCGCTGCGGAACTTGCATACGAGAAATCCGAATCCAACGAGTTTCTGGTGCGATTCGCGCAGGCCAAAGCAGATCTGGCTCGCGCTCTGTTAGGAAAATGTGAGTTCGAAGACGCAATCTCCAACGCTGAAACAGCTCTCGACCTCTCCGACGACCCAGACGAATTCGGGCCAGCGTACAGCGAAGCCCGGCGTAAATGGAGACTGTCTGCTCATATCACATGTGGGCTTGCACACAGCCACCTGAAACAAATCGAGCCCTCGATCAAGATGTTCCAAGCGGCGCTCGAAGCATCAGGCAACGAGCCTGATGTGGTGTGCATGCTGGCACAAGTACTCTGGGCGAAAGGGGGCGAGGCGGAGAAGGAGGCAGCGCGATCGCAGCTTTTCGGTGTGATTGAAATTCACCCGGGTCACGTGCAAGCCGTGGCTCTGTTGGCGGTCACGGGGCTGCTGGATGCGGACGAAGATGTATTGGATGCGGTGGAGGAGAGCTTGAAGGCCTTGAGGCAGAGCGATAAGGTCGGTGTGCTCGATCAGATCCAGGTTACGAAGTTCCTGGCTAGGATCGTTGTCTGCAAGAATCAGCAACAAAAGGCTTCTGAAATGCGCCGAATGGCCGTGGTTACAGACGCTCTCTATGGCATCATGCTCGCCCCAGGTCAACCGCAAGGCTGGCTGGAGCTGTCCCAAGCCACTGCTGTGGGAAATGACGGCTCAGACTTCTCGTACGCTGCGGAGATGGCAGTTCTTAATGGGAACAAAATGATACCACCAGGCGGCAATCTCGCGGCAGATGACCTGGCCAGAGCCTATGAAGAAACAGGCCGTGTCGAGGATTTGCTGAAGGCGAAGATGTTGGCACCATGGAGTGTGGAAGTGGCAGTCGAAGCTTGATGGAGCTCTTCTAGCTCCGCAATCAGCTTGTAACCCAGCATAGCCAGGTAATCGAGTAGGTCGCCCTTGTACGACGCAGGAACCCAATCAAGCCCGCATGATCCATTTTAACGCGCGTGCTCTCTCTTCACCCTTTGATCTCCATCCTCATCCCAATCCACCAGGACCAGCACCAGCACCATCACCCTCAGCAATCAGCGCAGTCAATCTATCCTTCCTCTCAGCCTTCCACTTCCGATCCCAAGCCTCGACCTTGCCACCCAGAACAGCAGAGTCCTCAGGCGTGAGCATGACAACACCCCTCCGCACGACGGTACCAGGCTTCAGCAGCAATTTACACCCGATGAACATGCCCGGGTCGTCGACGACCTGTAGACTCTGCTGAGGCGGGTTGCCAGCAGCATTGGCGGCAGCGGGAGGGGCCGCCACCGAGGCGGGATTGGAAAGCGCGATCTTGGGGATCTTGACGAGCTCGAACGCCAGGACTTGGGTTCCTTTCGCGTCTTGGACGAGGAGCTTGTGTGGGCCGGAAGTAAGTTTCTTGTCACCGGTCGCCGACATCGACGCCGCTGTAGGACCGCCAGCACCACCGCTGTCCTCGCCACCACCTGCACCGCCCACGGACCGAATGACCTCCCGCCCCCGAATCTTCTCCCCGCGCTCCACCCTCTCAATAGCCTCAACCTGGGACCACATACTACTCCCGATGTCAATGACATCTAGCACTTGCACAACGACGGCACCCTTCAGGCGGCGCTCCTTGACGTTGACATCTGCGACGCCCTCGGGCAGCAGGTTCTCCGGCGCCGGTGGTGCAAGAGAGTTCCGGATGTCACTAGCCAGCACGCGGAACTGTGCGGTGGATGTCAGGGCCAGCAGCGGCGCGTTCGGGCCGCGCGAGGACGAGGACAGGAAGTCCGCAAGCCACGCTGGGGACACGGAGAGGTTGTGCCGTGACAGGAGCGAGGCGCTGAGTTGTGCTTGCATGCCTGCCGTGTTGTTGGTGGTCTGGTTGTTCATAGATGCTGGTATTTCTGGGAGTACTGTATTGTAATGTTTCGTTGGGTGGCTTTGTTCGTGGTTCGCCGCCGCGAAGAGCGTAGTGTGCCCCGATATGTAGAGGTGGAGATCTCCTGTCTTGTCCTTCCTGTGTTCCTTCCTTACTCTCTTTTTCAAAAAAGCCGTACTCCTCAACCATACATAGAGTAAACGGCGAAACGAAGGTGAGCAGAAGGTAACATTCAAACCGCATCCGTCCTCCTTGCCATTCCACTTTGCACCTCGCCAGTTGTTATCCCAAATCAGTCCTTGACAAGTCCAATCGAGAACATCCGCGCCGGAGATGGGTATTATTTCTTGAAACCGAAAGACACCGTATGCGCACGCTCACCCGAACGCATGGACAAACGCAACCATTTCAATGTCTCCAAACTTGAGTGGTGATGGAATGCAACGAAGAGGCTTGCCTAGTCAGCCTTGCCAATAAGAATCCAAGCTCCAAAAGAATTGGACAGGGCTTCGGATCCAGAAACAATGTGACTCGGGGCTGGCCCGGTTATGCACGGAGCAAGGGACCGTGCTGGGTGATGTCATCGGGCCTCAGTCACGTGGTGAGTGGTTGCCCGCCGGACCTCTAGAATGAAGAAAGACAGACAGACACCTGTTCGGTACAGGCCAGTTTCGCTTTCAAGAAAGGGGTTTGATATCATTAATATGATGCTGCGAATGCTGCGAATGCTGAGAAAGGCTTCTTCGTCTTCACAATAAAACCAATGCTAGTTAGGAAACGGTACGTGATCTCCTTTTTGGAGTTCTACATCCTAGCCATTTGTAGCTTTCTTTGAAACAAAGCAGAATTTTTGATGGGCCCTCTTGGAGCAAATCCAACTTTTATGTGCAGTATAATCCCCGTTATAGTGCAAGTTTCCTCTAGATTCATAAGATAAATTCATGGTCATCGTGTCTCGTCAAACAATCTGAGAGGAAAGTCCAGTCTCTCCCGTTTCTCAGGCCAGTTATTCTTAGTCTCGATTGTCAAAAATAATTTCGTAGGCAGAACTGGAAGGAGCCCCTGATGTTGTTCCTCTAGAGTTTTCGCTATTCCTCAGGCCTTGGTGGGTGAGTTGGCTTGCCCCACTAACATGGTGCATTCACCTGTTCTGTTGTGTTTGCATCTGAACCTGACGTAAAAATGACACAACGAGAGACTTCAATCTATGGCCGACCAGGCAATTCCGAGTCCAGCAATTGTTCTCCGTTCATTTCGCAACATGAGATGTTGACACCTTACGCCCTTCACGCATTTTCCTGGTGAAGCATTTGTATGTCCGTTGGCAGACTGCAGATCTTGTGTCGATGACCAAGGAAGATGCAGCGCCGTGTTCGGGCCGTCTCCCACGCTGCTATTGATAACGACAAGTGTATTCTTCTGCTGACAGACATTGTCCAAGGCGGCGGCCAGCCAGGAAGCCAAAGGGCTCTCAGCATTCATACTGCTATGGTAAAGGTGACACGCCGACACAACGTCATGGGATTTGGGCATAAATTGTGACAGAATAATGTGTCAAATCGGAATATGTAATTATGCGGCACCAGCCGAGGTTGGGTTGGATGGAAATTTGAGCCGAGGGATCCAATCATGGCTCTTTGTTTACCGAAACGGAGGAGTCAGATGGAGGGCGGTGCTTTTCTTCCGAAACCACATCGCAATGCTCCACCTTGCCCTGCATAAGCGCAAGAAAGTTTTCCCCCCCGATTCCCCATTTCTCCATTTTGGTGTGCGTTGCCAATGCAGCATTGGCGCTTTCGCGATCTCCAAACACAAATTGTCGAATCTCCGTGTGGGTGATCGTCAATGAGGGCTTCGACTGACCAGCAGATCCCCATATCGATATGATCTAAATGACAATGAATGCCATGATCTGGAACATGCCAAGGCGAAAAAGGGTCCCTGCTGGGGAAAGGAGGAGGAAATCAGTACCACGGAACGCTATCCGCTAACTGGAAAGATGTCCGTGAGCTTGTCGATCATGCTTCTTCGCATCGATAGTGTGCTGTTCCCATAACGTCCAGTCATCAAACGTTAAACCGAGGCTTTGAGTGGTAGCGTTTGACCCACCATTAGTTTGAGATTATCCTTGAAGGGAGGACAATCTCCTGCCGGGGGAAAGCAATGGTAAAAGTTCGATCCATGGCCATCGAGTTGATACGGTGATAACAGCGCATCTCCCGTATTTGCTGGTGGAATAATAATCAAAGTCAAATGACGACGAATTTTGGCTGAGTGGGCCTCAACCAGGAGACTGTTGCAGTTTCGTATTCACTGATCCGAGTGTTAATGTAGATTCGTCCAAAACTCGGTGGAGAAAACAAACCTCCGAGTAATATCTGACTGCTAGGAGAAACGGATGATATTCCAAAGCGATCAGGTGCAAATTCTGGCTTCGCATCACTTAGTCGATGCAGCTTCGGTGGTGAGAGCTCTCGGCGGGTCGGATCAATGAGCTGACCGTCGGGTGTAATTGATGGCAGCCGAGGTAGTGCGTCAGGCGAAAGTCGCGCCTGAGACGAAGGTATACCTGCACCAGGACTTGGTACAGTTGCGTTAGATACAATGGTAGGTGGCGAGACCGGGTCAAAAGGCCCTTGAGTGACTGACAATCTCGACGAAACCGAAGTCAGAGGACTTGGAACGGGGAACGGAAGGAGTATTCTGCTGGCTGTACTGGACATGGTGGACGACTCAGATTGGAGGGAGGGAACTGGCGGATAGCCTTGCTCGGTTTCATTCGTCTCAGATCCATTTGAATTTGCGGCGTCCTGGGCCAGACGGATGAGAAAAGTAGATAGCGGTTTGGAGCAGACCATATGCTTACCTGGTCACGCGCATCTTCAATTAATTCCCTGACTTCCAAGGAGACCATGGGCAAGATCTCGGCTAGAAGAGCCTCGTAGCGGGCCAAACGTCGCGACGTGGCCGTGAGATCCTCAGCAGTCCTGCCAAATGATAAAGAGTCAGCTCGATGAAACCGAGGTTGCAGAACTGGCAGAAGTCGCGGATGAACGGCTTGAAAGGGCTGCAAAGGGAGGATTTGAATATGCGCCGACTGACTTTCGTTTTCTCCAACCTTTGCCGTAGCCATAATGACAGGAAGTGCCTGTATGTGAACAGCGGCGGCAAGAAGGACGTTCACCATCACATTTGGTCTTGCGCTCACGACAAGGTTCGCAAGCATGACTAGTACGGGCACGCTCAGGCTTCTCCCATGTGGAATTGTTTGATCTCGAGATTGGAAGTTGAGGGGCAGATTTCGTCACGCCCGCAGAAGGAGAGGCCAACGGTGGTGAGAGGCTGGCTGAGATGGTGACGGACTTCATAGTGTGTCGCCGAGGTCAAGAGTGCTGACGTCGTCCAACATCCGTGAATACTTGGGTAAAAGGGACTAGACCCACGGAATACCGAGCAGGAAGGACTGCTGAGTCGTCTACCAGAAGAGTGATCCGAGACGAGGGGAGAGCAGACGACGGAGTGAAGGGAGCGAGAAAAGAAGAAAAGCGAGTATGGGCAGAGGTAGTAGTGGGCACCCGAGGTGTTTTTGTCTAGATCGAATGATGTGTTGGGAGAATATCGGGAGCGGGAGAAGAGTGGAGATGGGAGCAAGTCAATCTCGATCAAGTGTGGTAGGGCATAACTGTCGATGGTGGCAGTCGGAGGTCGGTGGTGGGTGGTGGCATGAAATTCAGAACTCTGGGTGGTTGGCCATCTGGATGTGTGTGAGCGTGTGTGTGTGTCGAAGCAGGACGCAAAAGGGTAATGACGGCCAGTGTAGGAGAATGAACAATAGTACCTGTCCATGGGATGGTGGTAGCCTACTACTGAGTAGTAGATTGTAGGCACGCACTCATATGGTAGTATGAGAGGTCAGATCTACTCGTACAGGGAGCCGTGGACGGTAAGAGGGAGTTTTTAGCGGGCACTCGAAGACCACAAACTACGGAGTCGAGAGTGGGCCAGTTTCGAGGGCGAGCGACAACGGGTCAATGACAAGCGGTATTCGGGAGGAATGGAGTTTTCGAAACATAAGTGGACATAGGGATCTTCCGATGGACAGGAGGCGAGGAAGGATAGGCTAATCTAGACCAATGCGGAGAATCTCAAGACCAGAGAAGAGGTTTTCAGGATGACTGCCGATGCCGATGGTATAAAGTGGGCAGGCCTAGAACTTGACTAGCTCGACTCACAGACAGTAACAGTAGCAGCAGCAGCAGCACTCAGAAGCGGTGACCAGCCATGGCAGGTGGACGGGTATGGAGCACAATCGTCCATTTTGCGGTGCATCCCGGTGCATTGCGGGTGACGGGGTGGACGGGCAATTAAACTGTTGCGAGTGTGAGAAATGCGTGGTGAGACCGGGAATGGTACGGAGTTATACAGTCTACGGACGAGTCGCTCATGGTCTGTTCTAGGAGGCTACGACGCTCTGCTGGGGGTGGGGTGAAATCTGACTCACGGTAAGAGTCGGTGGTGCAACCGATACAGACGCCGGTGAATACATTGGCTGGCAAGGATAAGAAATCCGGCATGACTCCGGATACAATGCGGAATAGTCAAGAGTGGTACCAATAAGGACAACCTCATGGAACCGAAGCCGAATCTTTCGCGACGAACTTGAAGTGAGGAATTGGTAGACGAGGTGGTGACAAGCAGCTAGCGAAGAAGCGAGGAAGCGAGGAAGCGAGCAAACAAGCCAGGGGTACGGAACGGTTCAACAGCAGAAGCAATGGCAGTTGTGCAGATGGGCGGCTGGGCGGCTGCGCGGACTGTCAGACTGGGACGGAAGACAGGATGCAGGCAAGACGGGATCGAGGATCGAGGATCGAGGATCGAGAATCGAGAATGAAGAGAAGAAACCAGCATTTGAAGGTGCTGGCTGGTGCTGCTTAACGCTGGTATTTCCTACAGTGCTTACGAGTGGTATCGAACCTTGACTACAGGAACACTTACCCTCCCACAGACTCCAATCCTCCCTACACTGTCACAGCGCACCCAAAGGGAGCATTCTGCGGCAGATCAAGCGAGGCACGTGCTTGCTCTTGCACCCACCCACGGGCCACCACCCTGAACCACGGGTTCCATAAAGTTCTTCACGATTTCCCTCCTTGATAACCTGGCTGCACCTTCCTCTCGAGTGGGGGCAGAGGACTTTCCACGGATATGCTTATCCCGGCGCAGAGCTTCCTCATTCACTTTAGTGTCGGAACAAGTGTCGGGAAAGGAGGGACACCTGCCTGCGCTAGTCCTATCTAGTCCTAGAGGTCCGGGTGCGTGTCACTCGCTAGTACTCCCTGGCGCGAAGTCACGAGTCACGAGTCACGAACCTACGACAGACTCACGTCTGACATGCCAGGGCCAGTGTCAATCTCTTTCCATTCTCGACGCTCAACCACTTTCGCCGGGTAGTATTGTGCTAATTAATTACTCGTACTCAATCGACGAAACCTTGAGACGCGCGCTCGAATGCCCCTTCCCTTGTTGGTCGCAGACTTTGCGACTTGGGAGAAAACTCCATGGTCTCTATACATGTTCCGACGTGCACGGAACAAATGGATGCAACGGAGTTGGCCTCTTTGGCCGCAGCCACAAACTTTGCCGCCATCATGCTTAAAATAATCTTGAGCGGTGAGCAGAACATGACAACTTGACAACCATTCGACCCGAGTGTCTGGGGAGGTACGAGTACCTCAGGTGTTGTACATGTGTTGGAGGTGTCATCACCACCGTCCAAGGTTCATCTCGAGTTTCTTTCCCACTGGCGCCTCATTCTCGGATCGGCACCTGCAATTCAACCATAAATCGGAAAAATAATCCGCATCGCATGCCTGGTACTCCGGAACCGGACTAACTCGACTTGGGGGAGAAACCACATCGACGGTCAGACTCACCATCAACCCCAACAACCCCGCCACCACCGTCACCGCCACCACCGCCACTTCCAACTTTCTCAACCCAGATACCCAACCCATCCAAGGTACACACAACATACGCTTCACGCCAGGCATTGTTCACATCCGCTGTGAGGTAGATACAGAGTATCTCGTATGCAAGCTGAGAACCGAGTTCGTCATTCTCGCGAAAAAGGCTAAGACCATATGTCCATTGTCCAGTAATTCTATAAGTGTCAGCCTCAGTGGCATTCTTCCTCTCCTGACGGAAGGGCTCCCTGCCGTCTCGAAGAATACCTGATTCAACAATTCATGCTCATCAACAATGCCCTACAACTGCTGGCATGCATCGCAAAGCTATCAATCTGCAAGGCTCAAACCCCAAATCCTCCATACCCACTGCTCCTTTCCTCCTCCTCCTCCTCCTCCTCCAGTCCTTCCTCCACAATGCAGATACATACCCGATATAGATGTCTGTCTTTGCCCCTGATGCTCCGCCCAAGCTTGGCCGTTGCCTTTGCCCTGCATTTCCAACCCCCAGGTGGCCAAGAACCTGGGAGAACGAATTGACCAACCCAATCACAGAGGGCGCACAATTAAGCACACACCCTTCTTCTACTGTACGCATGATATGTCGATATCCTCAACTTCCGTGTTACTTCAAGGAACCCCACCACAGAGAAGAGTGGAGTGGCGGTGGATTTCGGCGGAATGGCGCCCGAGGGCGCCTTTTTCCCCTTCTGCGTTTGCTGAATACGCGCAGCTACCATCTCACAAACCAACCGCCAGCTTACGAGGTATCCGTTCCTTCCGATTCTCAGCCCTCAACCCTCCGCCCTCCTTGCCTCGTCATGCATTCGGTTGTACACTATACAATTTAATGAGCCACGTCATTCCAGAGAACCGAATGATTGATTATTCAGAATGACTTGCCTCCATCTCAGCCTGTGGAGTACTACCTACATACCTGAAATTGCTATACCAAGTGCATGGAGCCCCCCGTCGAGCCTTGCGTTGCGCCAAGCTGATTGACACCTCTGCCGCGTGGCTTACGACAACTGCCTTTCGTGCTCTACAGTACACAGATAGCACTATAGTAGGGTGGGAAGAACGGCCGGATACCGCGGCGCTCCGTCCTCATACTGCAGGGTCGCTCCTGCGGGTCCGCCTTTGGGCACCAAGTACAGAATTCATTGACTAATAATGTGTACCGAGTGACAAACTAATTCGCCGATGGAAAATACTGCCGCGGCCTTGGAAAACCCAGGGGGGATATACTGTATATGCTACGGAATGCTTACGTTTCGCAGTAGTGCGACTCCCAGTACTCAGTACTGGACATAATTACTACCTACCACTGTACTTGCGTGGCTTAAGATCAGATCGGATTTCGGTCTCGTTTGGTTCGCGGAAACAACCATCATCCTCAACGGTGTAAACACACAATCGGCAAGGATTCCTTACTCAGGAGTGCTTCTACTGTACGTGATATCGTCGAGTCATTCTTTTATCTTTCGTCTTTCATGCTTCGTTTCATTACATGGTCTTTGCTCTGCGCAACCCTAGTCGGACCAGGCTGTCTGGCATGCAATGCACCTAGTTTCGTTATTCCCAGAAAACAACGCCAGTGAGCTTCCCCGAAAAAATTCTACTGGGGATCTCGTGCACCTCAAATCGCTCAGTGAAAAATCCTCTAGTTCTCGATAATCAGAGCACCGGCGCAAACAAGATCATCATCATACAACGTACACCGTTCACCGTCCGCCGTCCGCTGTCCGCTGTCCACTCCAAGGGGTCGGTCGTCGCACCAGCTCATTATTATAATCTCTTGATACTCCCTTTCCGCAAGGGTTCAACACCTTGCATTGCCCGCAAACCCGCACGATCCAAACTGACCCGTGGACCGCGTCCGCGGGAGGGTGCTTCCCAGTCTTGTATGCGTTTCTGTAACTCTGGGTCACTCTCATCACCAATGAAGGTCCAATTCTCCTCGATCTCATTTCCCTCGTCGAGATCGGTTGCCGCGCTCGCTAGTGCTTCTTGCGTAGCCACACGGGCCTTGACGAGACTCTTGGCGTATTCCAAGTCTCTGTAGATGGCTCGGATAGCGTTGTGCACACCATCCTCCTGTAGCGACGTTAGTTGGAAATCCTCCACCTGTCATGTGTAATTTTAAGAATGTGTGAGCTCACCTTCCGGATATGTTCTCCGAGTAACTTTGCTTTGACAATCATTCGCTCACTGTGGACGGCTTCCCACAGTGCCCGAGAGAACACACTGACATTGACTTTCTTCAGACAAATCCCGACACCCAGGTCTTCCACTCGTGATCCAAAGAAGAATTGATCACCGAAGAACGGTTTGATGACCGTTGGTAGGCCAGCCCGCAGACTCGCACCTGTCGTTCCTGCCCCACCGTGATGCACTGCGGCGTCGATTTGCGTGAAGAGCCAGTCGTGTGGCGCAGACTTGATCTGATGAATATCCGGTGGTAGCGGCACCTCGGTCTTGACAGCTGATGGATCACCAAGCCGATCACTCCAACCCTTAGAAAGAATGCATCGCACATCAGCTTTCAACACAGATTCGACCACCGTCTTGGTAAGTGCAGCCGGGTCTGATACCACGATAGATCCAAACCCGATGTACACCAGCTTCTTCTTGTCATACCTCGCCTTCTTGATGAACTCCGTTAGCTCCGGGGGCGGCGTCCAGCCTTGTGCTTCGTTCAGAAACCAATATCCCGTCACCCGTACCCAATCACTGTAGTCTAATGGCGGTACAACCACATGAGGCGAAAAATTGTACAAGAACGGCACCTTATTAGGTTGCATCTTGTCCAAATTGGTGCTCCGCAACCCAAGTTCCTTCTTGCGCCAACGATTGACTTGACCCGCAATTGCTTTCCAAAACACATTGTCAAACATGACATACGTATAGTAATTGTAAGCACCCCCTATCTTGTGCTCTGGTACCGCGAATGCGTGAGGGTACGCTCGGGTTCGCGTCCATGGCATCGTGAATGCTCGAAAATAGGGAATGTGCAACGCTTCTGCTATGTGAATACCTGCCATTGCGCTGGGTGACTCGATCAAAAGATCACTGTCCTGGCATGCCTCCCATGCCGACACTAACAGCTCATCAATCCAGGTGCGGAATTTCGCTGAGGCTTCTCGGAGGAAAGAATACGTGAACATGCCATTCTCCACGCAGATACGCATCAGCTCGGCTGGATCACCATCGACTGGTTTGAAATCGATCCCATGTTTCATAACCCAGGGGCCAAACTCAGCATGGGTTGCAATCCTTGGCTTGTGTCCTTCCGCCAGTAACCCCTTGCATAACGCAATGTAAGGCTGTACGTCCCCCCGGGATCCAATCGTTAGGCAAGTAATGCGTAAAGACTCAGCTGGCTTGAAATTGATAATGCTCGCACGAGGATCCTCGAAGAGAACGGCGGAACGTTCGACGTGGCTATAAATCGCCTCGGCGGTATCTGGCAGCACAAGCTGATGGTCGGCAGAAGAATTTCGTCGTGCTTCTTGAAGCAAACGATGTTCTTCCTTTGCGACTTCGGCATCGTCCTCGTCGTGATGTGTGAAGATACTGGATTCTCCCATATAGCGGACGCTTTCTAGGCTATGCAACAAAGTGATAGTACAGTCATCACGGTGCTCTGCCGAATTGAACTCGAAAAACAGCTCCTCGTGGCCTCGGATGACCAGGACCAAGCCGTGGTAACCGAATCGGAAGCCTTTCTCCTTATCCACATTTTCAAGATCCTTGAGTGGTAACACCAATTTGGTTCTCGTACCAGGGAGCAGGCTCCGGAAACAGAACTTGCGGTTGCTGATGTAGATCTTACCGTATAGTGGGAGCACACGGTGCAGGAAGGCAAAGTAAGTTGCCTGCAATTTTTCCGTGGCTGGTAGAGCAAAGTGGCTGCGAAATCTGTCACCGTGACCGACATTTGCTTCCTCATCTTCGGGGTCAATACCTCGATCATCAGGTATCACTCCCTCATTCTCGCCATAATGCTTCCGACCGCCTGTCCACATCCCTGACACCTTCTCCAGGTATGTCATGGATTCTGTGGCCAACAATTTCCTCATATTCACGGAGCGATTCTTCAGATAGTCGGCAAACGCTCCTGCGCGCTGCAGAGGATACGAGCCGGCCTTGACAAGGTCCTGTAGAGTTGGGGAGCTTGAGTACTTCTTGTCATGGTCCAGGTCTCCACTCTCATCTTGCACAGCAGTACGGCGATCTTTCGAGGGCCGTCCGCCCGGCTCAGTCTTGCCACCTATCGGTATTGGTGCGCTACCATCTGCTTGGGACGTGGAAAGTATTGTCCCGACTTCGGAAGATTTCCTTCCTGCATCACTCGACATTGAAACAAGGGTTTCCATACGGTTAATTGCAGGAGGATGAAACACATCACTCCGTGTCAGAATCTGACTGGCTGACATTTGTGCTTCAACTGTTGGTGAGAGAGGTGCCGTAGACGAGTCAGTTTCCTTGTCGATTGACTGAACGTATGAATCCTCGGAATCCTGATTTCGAGCCAGAGGGGAGCGTCCAGTACGTCTCGTTTTGCTCACGTCAAGTCGGCTCGTACTTCCACTCCTACGGCCTCGATCAAAACTTGCTCGTCCATACTCAGCACCAAAATCGCCACTAGATCGCGATGGACTGTTTGTACGTTGAAACTCTCCGCTCATTCGAGGGGACATCCTGCCATCCTCTCCGAGTGAGAACGGCATTAGCGTCGCCTTGACGGGCTCTTTGAGAGTTGGGCTGGTTACGACTCTAGGATTGCTGACTGCTCCTTCTGATGTGGTACGTTGAGGAAATGGTCTCCGTCCTGGACTTGAACTATAGTCTCCTCTGCTTCCTAATGATTGCTCATCGTCGGGTGATCTCCCACCTGGGGCTTGCACGATCAGATCTCGAAGTACGCTGAGTGCATCTGCACCAAAGCTAAAGAAAGAAAAGAAGTACTATAGTCTTGTTAGTCACTAGCTCCAAGATCCTTTCCAGATTTTGCTCACCTCGTCAATGGCGTATGAATCGTCATTCTCAATAACTCTGAGCTTGACAGTTTCGGCAAATTCCACGACCGGGCTCTCTTCAAAATCGATTATGTTTTCCAAGGGGAGGGAGATCTTAACGCTATCGCCGTCATTGTGTGACCGAAAGATTGTCTTTTGCAAGGATTGAACCCATTCTTTCGCACTCTGTGGAGTATCGCAGCGAAAATTGTATGTACGGTGGTCGGTTGTGATTGAGAAGTCTCTTGCATCCGATTGCTTACCTTTCTCTGCCGAAACAGCTGCAGCAATGCCGTATCTTAGATCGATATGGCCGGAAGGAAAGTAAAGGCTCGACGGGTCTGAGTAGTAGGACAGCACGTCTCCTTTCAGCGAAAACCAGTATCTCTTGTATTTAGAATTGGTTCGACCTCTTTTTGCAAGATATCCGGTCTTTGCGACTGAGTGTGATTTCTTCGGGAGATATGCATAAAAGCAAAGATGTTGTTTCGTGATGTACAAGTAGCCCTGTAAGAGTACACTCTTTAGCAGCCAGCAAGGATATTCAGCAACGACCTTCTCAGGTTTTGCGAAACCAAAGATGTCCATCAGCCTTGTGGCAAGCAGCGTCTGTGGTGAGGAATCGCCCCTGCTTCTGGTGCTTGGGACCTCTAGGGAAGATGCAATCTCGGCCGAGGCTTCGGCATCCTCTTGGTACTCGGCTTCAGCTGTCAATAATCTGCTTAATACCGGTGCGTCTCGAGGATTGCTTCTGCTGGATTTCGAGGTTGAATCGCTCTGGGGGCTGGGGCTGGGTTGTTGAGTTGAAGTCTTGGATTTCTTTGTCAAAGATCGTGCAGATAGACGTGGCAGACTCTGAACAAGTTTCCCAGAGAGACGCTTCATCTTCTTGTCACTGGATGTCTTGGGACCTTCTGGTGTCACCGTCGCGGTTGCTTTTGCTGATGGCTCGGCGGCCACAGCATCTCCCTGCTCTTCCTCAATTGCCTCCTCTTCGCTGTCACTTGATTCGTCGAATCTTGCATTGAAGTCGGTGCGGGAGCCGGCGGCGGCAATCATAGAGAAGACGGATTGATGCATATATTGACCAGGGTTATTGGTGCCTCTATTTGGTGCAGTGACATCCTCCTGAGCATCATCACCAAGACGCAGGCGAGCAGGAATATGGGCAGACGGCAACCGTCCCAGCTTGGGGTTTCGTTTTTGTAATTTGCGGCCTGTGGCCTTCTTTGGAGGAGGGGTATCATTGTTGGCCATGGCGGAATGTGTGGTCGGGGCATTCATAACTAGCAAAGGCAGTAACACTCAGGATCTGAATGGTCAAGGGGACCAACAATAGGTTCAGGGCTGACAAGGCATCGAATAAAGAGGATGAAGAGGGATCGTTGAACCGGAGTGGGAGGAATCACAGGCTCAGCGTCGATTGCTCACCTGACGGAGTGACGGGGAAGGATGTTAGCAGGAACAGCAGCAGATGAGCGACAAAGACCAACTAGTCGAGCGTCTGACATTATGGGTGAACGCCGAGGGGCTAAAGGCACACGCCCTCAAAGCAGATATTAGAAGGGCACAGGCTTGTTGTGGTGGAAGATACAAAGATATCGCGCGTACCCCAACAACAGCGAAGGCTCGAGGGACGAGGAGCCAGAGGCGTTTGGCAACCAAAAGGATTCCAGCGCTGCCAGTGGTATGCGGGATGCTGGGATCCTTTGGAGACGCCAGGCGCCAGCAGGCATCTTTAGGCGACAATCGCTTCCACCTGCTCTGGGACCTGCGATCACGTGCAATATAGGAAAAGGGCACGTGTGACAGCGCGAGGTCTGCGGCATCACTGAGGTAGATTGAGAATGAGAATTGTATTCGCTTTCTTAGGAGTTTAAATGCTGTGGTGTTTGATACCAATACCTCTTTGCGTCCCCAATTTCAACCTTTTATCGCCCTTTAAACTGCTCGATCTATTCCAAATCTATGCATGCTCTCATTTCCTTGCGTTTAGCCTAGCAGCATTCTCAGCAGTCTTTTTCAGCGGAACAGGAGCATCATCTCTCGGCATGTACAACTCAACTAGTTGTAAGTAAGGCGCGCTCGCAAAGTTTTTGTCTTGGAAAAGGGCGTTTACTTCGTCTGTTGTCTTGACCTGGTAGGTTTTGAAGTTACCCTCCTTGGCACCAAAGGCAGGTAGCAGATCTTTATAGTTCCAGTTTTGAATGTCATTATAGCCTGCATCCATGCCGTGAATGAGTCTTTCGATCGTGTAGCCATCGTTGCAGATGATGAATATTATTGGATTGAGATTGTGTCGAATCATTGTACTGACCTCCTGGCAGGTGAGTTGAAAACTACCATCTCCAGTAAACAGAACTGTTCGACCTTTGCCCCCAATATCTTTGGCTGCAAGAGCAACTCCTTGGGCTGATGCGGTCGCGTATCCAATACTGCCCCAGAGGATTTGGCTGATGTTGGTGACATTCTTGGGGAAACGAGTGTCGAAGATACCATAGTTCGAAGTCCCTGTTTCGGTGAGGACAATATCACCCTCCTGCAGGAATTGGCCCAGCCTTGGCCAGAACCAGCCGTGTGTAATGACCGATCTAGCCTTGTCTTGGTCTCCCGGAAGCTTGTTCTGAGGGGGTGTAGGTCCCGGCTGTATATTAAGTTTGGGCAGTTTGCTGATCAGGTTCTTCAGCACACCCTTCATGCCAACCCCTGGATACTCGGAATACCGCACCCGGGTAAATGTGCTGTGCAAATCGATTGTCTTCAGCTGTGACGTCCTGTACGTGAATCCCGCAGTGTTGAAGTCAGATTTGACACTACCAATTGTTATAAGCAAGTCGGCTGCCTCAACACGCTCCTGTACACCAGCATTGGAGCCATCACCGGCATACACGCCTCCAAATTGTGGAATGGTCTCATCCACCGCTCCCTTCCCCATGGGAGCGACGAAAACTGGCAGACCGGATTTCTCAATGAGTTCGTGTGTCTCCTCTAGGACCCGGTGGCGTATAGCACAGCTGTCAACCAAAATGACGGGATTCTTCGCTGCGGTGAGGTATCTCAAGACGACGTCAACCACATAGTCCTCTTTCTCCGGGTCGTTCTGGTGCGGGCTAAGATCGATGTTTGTCTTGAGCCTCTCGCCTTCCACTTGCTTTTGTACGATATCGGTTGGGAGAGTGATGTAGACAGGTCGACTTTGGAGATAGCACTCACGAAGGATGTGATCGATTTGGGAAGGAATATCGCGTGGTTCGACCAATTTGGCAACGTCCACGGCAAGATAGGCAGCCATGTCGGCAAAGGTGTGAAAATTCCCATTGCCCAGGGTATGATGAAGCAGCATTCCATTTGCCTGAGATTTTGTGCTTGGTGTACCAACAATATGGACGACGGGAACGAATTCAGCATACCTGTTCACCAAAACGTGTTCAGAACTGAGATCGAGATGGCAATGGTGAGTATACTTACGCCCCGGCAATTGCATTGGGAAGGGACAACTCTCCTACACCAAACGTGGTGATCACTGCTGAGATGCCCTTGACGCGAGCGTAACCGTCTGCTGCATAGCCTGCATTGAGCTCATTGCAATTGCCCACCCATCTGAGTCCGAGCCCTTCCAGATAGTCGAGAGCCACCAGGTTGAAGTCTCCAGGCAGACCATGAATAGAATCGATTCCTATCTGTTTGAGCCTTGTAAATAAGTAAGTCGCGACGTCAACGGGCTCTCTCAGCTCCGCGGTGCGAATATCAGTGCTAGAAGCCATATCGAATATCAAGAAGTGCAGAGTGAGAATATAGAACGGAGGGCAGAGTGAGGAGCGAATGCGAGCGCGGAGGAGGGTGTTCAAGTCAATAAATATGCATGTGAGAGCAACGTCATCTCTCCACAGCAGGAGACGCAACAAGGTTCACGTCATAAATGAACTTCCTCCTATCGATAAATGGAGGCTACCTTGAGGCAACATTGCAGGAAGGCTCGAGCGTCAAGATACCTGAGGGCAAGGTTCAAGAGACAGACCGAGCAAGGGCAGAAAAGAGGCTCCAATGTGAGTCTTTAGCCAGGCACAACGGATGCGGCCGTGGTCTGATGGTGGAGGCTTATCAAAAGTCTCATGTAATCCACAGGCTTCGATCACGAGAAGATGGCTGCATCCCGACTTGATGATGCTCCTCCCTCTTGCATTTAGGTCTGGATAAGAGACATGGATTGTGGGATATTGTGAGTAAAATAAGACATTCCCCGGAAGATTGGCCCGCGTCTGCACGTGTTGTTGACGAGGCACTTTCTGTTGAAGTAACGTTAAGTTTGGAGAGTTGGTCCGCTTTTTCACAGCGAGCCTTTTCCTTACCGACGCCACACATACTCGTAATTACGAGTACTAGAACCCTCGTATTCTTTTATAGACATCTTATCTTATCAGTACCTCCGGTATCGTCTTTCATGGATCGCGGGGTGACCTGTCGACCCCTCATGAGTGACTCGGCGATCGCACTCACGATGTTTTATTCTGCGACAGGGTATCCGATCTCGGCGATGATTTACGTCCATTCATGACGGATTGAATTCTAAACACATTTATAGATGAAGGACATCTCACAATAATCAATATATTGGACGACAGGGATCAATCGCTATCATACATCCTCTTGTGATTATCCATCAATATTTACAGGTCAATATCAATCGGGGCAGGAGTATTGAATCACCCAACATGCCGACCTACAAGATTGTGGTCCTCGCTGGTGATTATGCCGGCCCTGAAGTATGTCATTCACACAGGCGTCAGATCTCCTTTGCAATTCCCGTACTCTCTTCTGAGTTCTGAAGCTGACCAGGAACCAGGTAACCGCCGAGGCTGTCAAGGTTAGTTGGAATTCGTTTCCAAGAATGCCCAAACGAGAGGACACAGACTCGACTTCGAGAACTGGCTTCATCTTCGCCATGTTTGAAGGGCACCTTTATACTGACAGAACCTATTCATGGGTAGATCCTGAAAGTGGTTGAGAAATCCTCAAAGGACATCCAGTTCGATTTCCAAGATCATTTACTTGGAGGCGTGAGTCTCCCTCTCAACCATTTTGCATTGTCAATCCCTGGTCAAGACCCCCTTTATGATCCTCTATGATCCACTGCTGCAGAACTATGACTTCGTGTTATTAACGCCAGAGTCAGGCCTCGATTGACGCTCACGGCACCCCCTTAACGGATGAAGCCCTCTCCGCCGCCAAATCCGCACACGCTGTCCTGCTCGGCGCGATCGGCGGGCCCAAATACGGTGTTGGCAAAGTCCGACCAGAACAAGGCCTCCTAAGACTACGCAAGGAAATGGGCACCTTCGGCAACCTACGACCCTGCTTCTTCGCCTCACCCAGCCTGGCGAAGAACTCGCCTCTCAAGGAATCAGTCTGCCAGGGGACCGACTTCATGATCGTACGCGAACTCACCGGTGGCATCTACTTCGGCGACCGCGTCGAAGGCAATCCAGAAGACGGGGAGAATGAATGGGCGGAGGACCGGGAGCCATACTCACGCAAAGAAATCGAGCGGATCACGCGGTTGGCGGCGTACCTGGCGCTGGCGAAGAGCCCGCCCAGCAAAGTATGGAGTCTCGACAAGGCGAACGTGCTCGCGACGAGCCGCCTGTGGCGGAGGGTGTTCACGGAGACGATGCAGAAGGAGTTCCCCCGGCTGGAATTCGAACACCATCTGATTGATTCCGCGGCGATGATCATGGTGAAGAACCCGCGCGCTCTAAACGGCGTGATCGTAACGTCCAATCTCTTCGGCGACATCATCTCCGACGAAGCGTCCGTGATCCCAGGCAGTCTGGGCCTGCTTCCCAGCGCGAGCCTGAGCGGCGTACCAGACGGCAAGGGCCTGTGCAACGGCATCTACGAGCCCATTCACGGCTCGGCGCCCGACATTGCAGGCCAGGGCGTGATCAACCCCGTCGCGGCCATTCTCAGCGTCGCCATGTTGCTCCTGTACAGCTTGAATCTGCCAAAGGAGAGTGTGCTGGTCGAGCAGGCCGTGCGCATCGTCATCGACAAAGGCATCACCACCAAGGACATCGGTGGAACCAGCTCAACAGTCGAGGTTGGCGATGCCGTTGCCAAGGAATTGGAGGCTCTGTTCAAGCAGTAGCAAAACCCGTGCCTTGAGTATAGATGAGGGAAGAAGTATTTCTGGACCCATGATCCTTTTATTTGCATATGTAGCGGATTTTGGTGCGGACAGTGGATAGATAAAACCAACCACCCCTTCAAACGGTACCTGCCATCTCGAAAAGGCAATCAGAAGCACCAGACTCAACTGGCTTCACAGAGAGATGTCACAAATAAAGAGGAAGAAAAGGAGGAATTTTCCTGCACACAATACCCAAGTAGAATGACCCCAAAGAGTATAAAAGAATTTCATCATTATTAACATCACATGAGATCGTGAGGGTTTCCTGCCAAAGCCAAAATGTAATGAAAAACATATGATTCCACATTTACACATCTAGCCACAAAAACGTAGATAGATAGCTTTACTCAAGGCCAAAGGATGTCGTAAACAATAAAGATCGTTCTCATGAGTACTGTCGTCGTCAAACACAAGGATGGAACAAGAAAACGCAAGCAAGCTTGGGAAGCCAACACCATCACTGTTCGTTCGTTTTGAACCAACCCCATAGCGCTGGGGGAGATCGGGGCTCTCTGACTCGTACCCGTTCAAAATCCATCGCCGCCTTCTTTCGCCAAACACAATTCCCATAAATTTCCATCCAAGGGGAAGGAAGGCTCTTTCCGTAGCCAGTCGAAACAATCCCGGAGGGAAGGGGGGAGCAAAAATCGAAACCAAAGAACGCCCATTGCTTCTCGTTTTTCGATTACATACCGTATCAAGAAATGTCGTCAAATTTCGTAAATTGGCTAGACAGCAACGCTATTCGCCCAGTCCTGTAGGCGCCTCTGTTGGTCAGCTTCTCTGGCGTTTCTGCGACGAGTCGCGGTTCCGCGTCTCGAGGGCAACGGCAACACCGCATCTTCGCTACTGTCGTTTGGATGGGCAGCGGCATCGGCAGGTCGTGGTGGCTGTTGTGCTTGCGGCTGGCCCCTAATAGCCTGCAAGACCGCTGCGATGTCTCCAGGATAAGGTGGAGGACGATTGTCTCTGCCGATGACATAGTTGTTGAGAAGGTCGCGCGCTGCTTGGCCTGCTTGCGCGTAGTTGGCCGTCAATGCCTCTCGGGCTTGCTGGATTAAATTCGGATTGCCGGTGGCAGCATTAACCCCAAACGCAAAGATTCCGTTGTGGCCCGTGCCGGCATCGAACATGACCATGTGCTGCATGCGTCGAGCGATTTCCTCGTCGCGGGTTTCCTGGTCTCGACGCCGGTCCCGTTCTACCTGTGCGTGTGCTGGATCGCCTAGGTGCGCGTCCACGGCTTCGTAGTTGAACCATGGGCAGTCGCATGACTTCCACTTGAGCCCGCATACCATGCAGAACTCTGCGGTGCAGCGGCACGTCATATGGTTGCAGCCCTCTTTCAGCTCGACCATGGCGGAACAGCTGTAGCAGCGTTGCCAGCCAGCCTCCTTCGCCACTTCCACGAACGCTTTGGTCTCCGGGTCTTTCGGGCAGTCGCGTGTGGTGTGCATTTTCTGCGAGCAGATCGCGCACACTAAAGTTTTACAGTACTTGCAGCGACCGACTTTGCGACCTTTCTCTGATGTGATGTATTTCGGCTTGATCCACGCGCCGCATTTCCGGGCGGGGCAGTAGATGCGATTCTTCGTGTGATACTCATCGAATTTGCGATTCCATAACACTTTGAACTTGGCGTCGAAAAGCTTGTCAACGTGCTTCAGATCAATATGTTCCTCGGTACAACACCTCGGAGGCATGTGGGCTGGATCCTTGACCGACATTGTGAAAATCCGCTTCAAGCACGAGTGACACATTCGATGAGTACATGGCAGTTTCGCAGAATGTGAAATGAGCACATCATCAGCCCCACAAGTCAAACATGCAACCTTTTTCTGTGGTACGGGCTGTATTGGAAGCAGAAATCCGCCAAACATACCAGAGGGTTTTCGACTATGAGAATCAGCACCTTCTGGTGGTTTGCTGCTGGCAGGCTCAGTCTTCGGTTGCGCTGGTGCGGTCGCACTTCTCTTGACTGCTGGCCTCTCGTGCTTGCTGGTGGCTATATTGTCACGAATCCTAGTTGAATTGGTTTTGTAGACAGCGGCGGGAGGGCTAGCAGTAGAATTAGTAACAACGCTGGCGGAGATGTAGAATCAACATACTCTTCATCATCTTGTCTACGTCTCGTCTTCCCACGTGGTGGTTCCGTATGACTGCGCTCGGAACCGCGCTGTGTTTCCACCTTCTTCCTGGTGATCGAATGGCTTGTTGATGGCCGCCGCCGTCTAGAGGTGGAGGACTTTGGTTGCGCATCGACGTGAGACCTTTCTGCGCCCGGGGTTGAATAGACATACTCATACTCGTCTTCGCTATCATCCTCATACTCCACTCGGCGTTGTTCCTCTGTGCGATGAGTAGTTTTGTGGGATGTTCGGGATTCCTTTCGCTCCGGCGTGTGATCTCTAGTGGACTTGCGACGGCTTCCTTTGTCTGCGCTGACATGCGCCACCGTCTTTGTGCGTTTCTCATATACATATTTCATATCTTCTGGGATTTCCTCAGGGGTATTGTCGATGTGGGCAAGTCTAGCTCTGCGCAAGGCATTTATATTGGGAGAACGGCCGTTCGCAAGAGCTGGATTCGTTGTAAGGTCGTCATTGTTAGGTTTGGTGCGTGTCTTGGAGGATCTGTGTTCACCATGTTTGCGATGAGTGGTCTTCTTTCTCTTCACCTCGTCCCCAGCCATGAACGCTTGTTTATCTATGTCAGCAAACCAAGGGCTGAATGAGCGAGGCGAAAGAGAAGACTTTTGGGCCGTATGCCAGCTGGGTCAACCAATCAGTTGGTAGCATGAGCCCGGCCCCTGCGAATGGAGTGATGAGGGGTTTGGCGTGCTGTTAAAGTTATGCAGTAGATTTGAACAAGAGACAGTTTGGCCAATTTGCTTGGTAGCATTCAACAGGGCAGCCAATGAATGGGGGCTACGTGGCTTGACGCTTGAGGCAATTCGAGGTGGCCATAGAGTGGCGGCGATGCAGCCTTGGAAGTGACGAGGCTTGGGATTTAGTCAGACTGTCATTTTCATGGCTGAACAGACGAGCAAAGAGAAATGACCCTGTCATAGCAGATAAATGTCTCATGTCAGACTGACCCAACATTCGCCTTACTGGGAGAGACTTGGGGAGGAATGCTTTGCAGGGGAACGTTAAGAGGAGAAGCGTGTATCAGATCAGAGGACAGACCCGGAGACTATAAATGTATGAAGTGGACAATACAGACATTGAAGGACGCCTCCCTCTTAGAAGCATGAGAGTCGCGAAATTAATCCTTCAGCATTACCCAGCTTTTTCCAACGAGAGTTGAGGCTCAGACAAGAGCCCTCGCTTTATCAACCTTCATCTTAGGAACCATTCCAAGCTTGCCCATCTCCTCGTACATTTCAAATAGAGCCTGTGGGCTTTGGTTAGTCCTGATAGCCACCATCTCGACAAACATGGCACGCGTTGGTACTCACCTCCATGGTATCCACAAATCCAGTCCAACCCAATCGCTTTGCCTTGTTCATATTTAGACTTCCAAATTTGACGAGCGCAGCATCTCCAAAGGCGAAATTGGCTTCTACATCCTTGAATGGATTGTCGGTCAATTGACCACCAGAAGCACTCATTAATTCTTCCCATGCCTTCGCATTCTCAGGTTTCTTCGCCCAGTCAACAAGGCTCCACAGGGTGCGGATTTGTGTTGCAGGCCCGTAGCTGGTGTTGGAAGTTAGTATCCCTCACAAGCAGTTGTGTGACATCATAAGAGATCTTACCCCATGGGTGTGTCTTTGCCTTTGTTTCCCTCGATGACGGTGAACTTGGAAAGATCTTCCTCCGGATACACAATTCCCTTGTCGACGCCGAACCACCTTACCAACTCCTCATAGAAGCGGTCCCATGTCATGGGTCCTCCGTCCTGAGAATTGAATGCCTCGTCCTTGCACTTGTCTTCCAGGACGGCCCATTCTGAGAGATATCCAGTTAGCATTGCAGATGAATGGTGTTGCTCAAACTGCCAGGTATCGAAGTCGCCAGGGAATTGAAGCGGCTCCCCTTTTTGCGCATTGACAGCGGAGTAATATGCGAATGGCAGTAATGCATTCATCTGTGCGTTATTTACGGCGCCGAGGATCCACGCTGGACGGATCACGTTCCAGTGGGTGTTGTTGGCTTTGCAGTACTCGAAGAGTGACTTCTCCTGTGGGTAGTAGAAATTGGGTTCCAGGTGAGCAGGTTGTGGGTCTGATTCGATTGCAGGCGTTCGGGCTCGACCGATATGTATGCCATAGTTCTTCGCACCCGTCTGCAGTAGAAAGCGCTTGGGCGTGATCTTGGAGATGCTAAGAGCCCCGAGGAAATTGTCCAAGAGTGCACTGTTCACTTTGACGAGCTCGTCGGCATTGGACCATACCGCGGTACCTGGAGGGGGTTTTGGCTGCAGATACGAGTAGAAGAAGATATAGTCTGCTTTAATATTTGCAGACTTCATGGCGTCTGCAATTTTCTGCGGTTCTCCTAAAAAGTCGACCGCGATGTGTTGGACGCGAGAACGCTGTGATTCGCTCAAGAGGCCCATCATCTCCTTGGGAGGTGGCCGACGTGACAACGCGTACACCTTGCTCCAGCGATCCGGGCTCTCGAGCAACACGCGCATGGTATGGAAGCCTGATATTCCATTGGCTCCAGTGACTATCGCGGTGAGTCCCTTGAGAGCGGGGTCAAAGGTAGGTAGGTTGTGGTAGATCCCACTGTTTCGAAGGGGGTAGTTTTCAGAGCCCATTCTTGTTGCAAGGCGTTTTTATTATTCCGGAACCGGCGTGGAAAGAATTTCTCAACTCTATCTGTAATGGACATCCATCAAGTTATGTTTTGGTTGTGAAGGGAAGTAAAGCAACACAACGAACGACCTACCTGTCAGAGCACCAACCTTTTAACTGAGGGGTGCTTCAAATGAATATTAGCATGCATAGCAATCCCTCCCTCCAAGGAGCATGGTTCACCTCGGCTATCACCCTTTTGAAGATATTACCCCTTCCGAGTCGACAACATACGCATGCTTGGCTGCCGGTGGAAGTGTAAAAGTTAATGCTGAAGATAGCATGAAAAGATCCGATCAATGGTCGAGAACCCGGAAGAGCGGGGTTGGGATCCTAGTAGGAGTGTTTTTTCACTTTTTGCTTCTCCATTCGACCCCAGGGTTTTACATCATCGGGGGGTCTGCGGTGGGAAGTTTGGGTATGCCAAGTCAGACCGCGTTTGCTAAGTCGCTTAAAACGCATGGAATGTCCCATATCACCAAATCCCAGGTTCTAGGGGTGTTGAAGATTCTTTATACATCGAATCTGTGTCTTGAGCCGTACCAGGAGTTGGGCGTCGCATGCATTAAAGAGGGGGGGGCCAGGACGACCCGAAAGTTGTGTTTTATGGTGGTCGGCTGTGTGCTTGTGCTTGGCCGTAGAGTATACAGTCAAGCATTTAGCCTGCATTGGCACGTCTATCTGTCGCGACTGGCGATATTTACTATTATGATCGCTAGACTTCGACTCGCAGCTGCAGGTGCATTTGTGTAGTTTAATATTCCACTGCTTGTGTCTTCGTCATGATACTCAATTGGCACGACTTCGACGCTGTGTTTCAACAAAAACCGGACTATGCACCAGACCAGAAAACGGTCGAGAACGTCATAAGGCATCGTAAAGAGTTTGGAGACGAATTGTTCTTCGATCGAATCTGGAAGTCCATTGGGCTAACACACCGTAAGGAAAAGAAAACAACTCTTCTCACTTTCGACTGATCTAGTACAGCCTCGAGGAAGAACTACCCAGCGAGATCCAACCAAGATCTGAGAAACCTGTGGTCTAGGATCGTTCATTCCCCCGCGCCAGATGAGCAGAAGCTAGCTCTCCTTTTCTATGTCCTCCTCGACTGTCGTGGGTTACATAACGCAGACAATACCTTCGTACGGAGGACATATCTACCGCAGAAATACCAGCTTCTCGTGCAAGGACTATGGGAACTTGACCATGCTCAATTCTCCAGAGCCTTGGAACACCTGACCGACCCTTCGCTCGCTCTACCGTTCGCTGACGAAGTCCTCCTCACTCTCCTTAAACATCCCAAATGTGACTCGTCATTGGCAGCCGCTTTCTACATCAGCGTGTCGCCGCCACTGAAAGAGCAGAAGACATTGGATGCATATTTTGAATTACTATCCTCCAACAATCTGGTAGAAGCATACTATTTCGCAAAGAGACAGGACGAGCTGAATCACAAATCCTTGTTTGAGAGACTTATTGCAAAAGTTCACCAGGAAACAGCGGGCCATGCCCGTGCTGCTCGAGCGACCCTTCTTGCAGGACTACCATTTAGCTCCGAAGAGGAGGCGTGGTTCGAGAACTTCTTACTTGATGGCAAGGGATCCAAGCTTCCCGGTGCCAAGGACACAGTGATGGTGCGTCGCATTGCTACAGGCAGATCGGCGACCGCGGCGACCGAAAGTGCCGCGCTTAGTAGACAAAAGGGAGAAAACATAGATGGGGTTAGCTGGGAGACAGTCCGGAAGTCAATTACAGAAGCTACACCTAGCTGAGCATCGTCCGAGAAAGCATCATTAGTGGAGCTCGTTGCGCGGTTCAAGACAAGCACCAGCCATCAGAGTCCTGTTTATACAGCAAGCAGGGATCCGGCTTATTTCAGACTCCGATTACGGATATTCGGTCGCGTGTGTTCGAGGCTGGCTGATTGTCACCATATGATTGGGCCGGGTTCTGAAACGTTTTGATGCTTGGTCAGGTGACGAGTATAAAATGTGCTATACGAGGTAGTGGATATTTGTTCAATGCGGAATTCCACCCCTTTCCCCGCACCTACTTGGTGCTCAAGGACACACGGGAATCCGGTATAGATACCGTCGGAATTCGTCTCCACCTCGAGCAATTTCAAGATTGGCCCGGGCCCATGACAAGTGAACACATTCTTCACAAGCTTAGCCAAGCATTGTTTGATCTTTATCGACCTTCTCCACGCACGTCAGTGCCTCGTCACTTTCAAACTAGCTCCTCAAACTCTTGCTATCCATTCCGCTCCAGTACGCCTCATATTCAGTGCTGCGCCCCAGGCTTACGCTCTGTGTGGAAACAATCCCTGGCCATGTATGATCTGAGAGTGATGATTCAGCCCAGACATTGCTACTGAATATAACTATGAACCAGAATTTGTACGACTGGCAACTCAGACTTGATTCCTGCATATTGAAAATGCGAGCTTCCTCAAACCTCAACTGTCGTGCCCAGTAGCAATCATTTTTTATCCCCTTGCAGCTTTGGACATTAGCTGAGCAGAGAGGGAGTCCAACATGCTCATCTTATTTTGGTTGCTTTGCCTTCTCACAACCGGGACAGCCGTCGAACCTCTGGTGAGTCTCAAGTATGCAGGATACAGAGGAGTGCCACTCGCAAACGGAATAACACAGTGGCTTGGGATTCGATATGCTGCTGCTCCCTTGGGCCCTTTGCGATTTGCCGCACCTCAGGATCCGCCTCTCTTTGATGACGTCCAGCCTGCGGACAAGGTGAGAGTTTTGCCCGCCTGTCGTTGTATCATTACTTTTCTGACCTATGCCAGCATGGGCCTGTTTGTCTCGCAACAGGGGACAACCCAGAGAATACGGCTACATCAGAGGATTGTCTGTTCTTAGACGTATTCGCGCCGACAAATGCCGCACCTGACTCAAAACTACCGGTCTACTTCTTCATCCAGGGAGGTGGCTTCAATTCTCTCTCGAATGCCAACTACAATGGTAGCGGACTGATTTCTGCAGCCGAACACGAGATTGTCGTCGTTACCTTCAACTACCGAGTAGGCCCATATGGATTTATTGCAAGCCAAGAAATCAGCGACTCTCCTTCTGCAACTGTCAACAACGGGCTCAGGGACCAGCGGAAGGCTCTTGAATGGGTACAGAGATATATCTCGCAATTCGGTGGTGATCCAGACCATGTCGTGCTTGGTGGCGATTCGGCAGGTGCGGCGTCTATTGCCTTACACCTCACTGCATATGGCGGTCGTAATGATGAGCTTTTCCACGGTGCTGCTGCCGAGTCAGTCAGCTTTGCAACCATCCTTACCGTGGAAGAAAGCCAATACCAATACGACAACTTCGTCGCTCGCGTCGGATGTTCAGGCTCAACGACATCAACTTCCAACGTCAACACGCTCTCCTGCCTCCGATCCAAACCCGCTGAAGAACTCCAAGCTCAGAACCACAATATCCCGTACCCTGGCTCGCGGAACCCGCCTCTCTTCATGTGGAACCCGGTGCTCGACTCCGAACTGATCCAGTACTACACCTACGACGCGTTCGCGCGTGGCGACTTCATCAAGGTGCCCGTGATCTTCGGCGACGACACCAACGGCGGTACGGTCTTTACGCCCCGCCGGACATGCACACAAGCACAATCCAACGGCTTCTTGCACGATCAGTTCCCGTACCTAACCACCGCCCACCTCGAGCGCATCAACAGCCTCTTCCCAAACCACGGGCCTGAGTTTCCCGACTCCGGGCCCTTCTGGCGCCAGGTGAGCAACGCCTACGGCGACCTGCGGTACATGTGCCCGAACCTGTTCATCTCCGCGGCGTTCGCGCGGCACGGCAGCCCAGCCGCGAACTGGCACTACCGGTTCAACGTGCGCGACGCGGCCCTGATCGCGCAGGGCCTCGGCGTGCCGCACACGGTCGAAATCGCCGCGATCTGGGGTCCCGAGAACGTCCACTCGTGCCCAACCTCCTTCCGCCCCGGCGGCCCCAACGCCTGGGTCGTGCCGCTCATCCAGTCGTACTGGACCAGTTTCATCCGCACACTGGATCCGAATGTCCATCGTCTGCAGGGCTCCCCCGAATGGAAGCCGTTCACTTCCGTGGCCGGCGCGGCTGTCGACGACCAAGCCACGCCCCAGAACCGGCTTCTCTTCAATACCAGCGAGTCCACGGGGATGGAGACTGTCGGCGCTGCGAAGAGGGGCGCGTGTCTGTATTTCAGCTCTATTGGCGTCGAGATTCGTCAGTGATGGATCCTGGGTGGGTGGATCCGAGCCCGACGCCTGGACTCATCTGGAATTCCAATGACTAGACTAATATAGCTTGATGATTGCATGAGAATTCAAATGAGTTCACGTTTCTTGTATTTATACTGGAATGGCATCCTCTTAAACCTAAACCAGCATACCGTTCTCCGCGGCTATGTCAAAATGAAGCACGAAGCACTAAATACCCAGGTGGTATCGCTGTATCGCTCCTGGTATTGCATCATTTCTCGGGAACAAGACAACTTAATCATCAAAAATAATCTGTGGCCCAGACCTCATCCCAGACTCGGTGCCTCTACTGGGTGTCTACTCGATCAATCCTTTTTACCAGATGGCAAGACATCTCAGCTCCAAGCTTTCTCGCGCATCTTCACCTTCTGTTCCAGGTAGATCAACACTGCTGTGCAGGGTCCCGCCGGCCGCAACAGTCTCATTATCGCGTTCCGAGTCGAAAAGGCCAATGACGAGAACCTCTTCCGGCTCCTGATGCGAAATGAAATACCACTTCTGGCCCTTGGACCAGTGCGCAAGATAGCTTTCGGTATCATGGGTGGATTTGTCGCCTGGAATACCTAGATTCGGCGTCTTCACAATGACGGGGACATAGTCTGATTCGAGGAACGTCCGCGCATCGCCTAGCGCGAGAGGATCACGCGTCACGCGTTTCAGAGGGCGCCAGATAGAGAAGAGTGCCCAGCGTGGGCCGGCGCCCGAGGAGGCGTAGGACTCGCGGAGGGATTTGCCTTCTGAGAGGAGCTGTTCTTCTGCCCGGATGACTGAGTCAGCTATGGATGCCATGGTCGGATGGAATTTGCGAATGTGCGTGCGAGCGCCGTTGGGGGCATAGTCGAGGTGGACTTTGGGTGCTGGACTCGCGCCTCCGGTGGTGGGTGAAAAGCCGATGAATTGAGGAAAGCCCAGCTCCAAGTCGGTCTCTTCAGGCCGCTGCTCCTTGCTCTGTGCTTCTGCATCGGACTCAGCCTTCTCACCGTGGCCAGCATGAGCGGCTAGTGCATCGGTTTCCGACCAGACTTCGCTGCGGAGAAGGAGGGACTCGGTAATCACGGTCTTTGCTCCAGTGATCTGCTTGACCATTTCTTCGGTCTCTGGCATGTAGAATTGTTTCAATAACTGTGGGTCTTTCCAGCTGTCTTTAGTAAATGGCGCCGAGTTCAAGGTGGTCGGGTGCCTGACAGCAGCAAACCCGTGAGTTGAGAGTTTTGCTGTGCCTACTGGTGCATCTGGAAGTTCTGATGTCGTGGGGACCGGTCGCATGTCGACCAGTGCTTGTAAACGAATGTCCCCAAATTCAGATATGGCTGGTAAGTGGAAGTTATGCGGGCTTCCCTTTGGTGTCTGCCCCGGTGGAATGAAGCGGAGTTTCCCATAATATTGAGGGGGTGACTTGGATGATACAGGGAGATCCTGGGTGGTGGTGGTGGTGGTGGTGGTGGTGGTAGTGGTGGTCGACATGTCCGGTAGTTAGGGAAGTCGATGTCTCTGAACTTCTAAGGGAAACCAGCAGGGGGAGGGGATGAACAATCTCGTCTTATATGGATGCTATACGATGAAGCTAAGGCGTATTATCAGAGCGTTCTCCATGATCATCAGGTTGGGAGTGAGTGTACCCCTCGCCCAATGTGATAGTAGATATAAGATATGAAGATAAGACCAAATGAGGCAAGTAGGGAATCTCCGCGTCACCGCGGCCGCTCCTTCTCCGCATTACATTCCAGATAGGAAGGAGAGTTTAGCTTCGCTTACTGTCAGGTTACTACCGGCCACCTCAAGTCGGTTCATGCGTTGATGGCTAGATTCTAAGCTGGCGAGAGACCTGAGACGTCCGAACTAACCGCCAGTTTTCCATGCTTCATGATAGTTGGTCTTACTATCGTCCTTGCGTCCAAGAATGAGCGTCACTCGAGAGAGCAGCCGACGTTGTTCGCAGCAAATCCAGATCAATATATGGCAATAACACCAGTCATCAAACACACTCATCAGCCCTTGCACATCACCACAGTCCAGCAGGTGCAGTGGTGTGTACTCAGTTAAGAAGATGGCAATATACTCTTTTGACCTGGGAGAATATCAAGCTTTCACTACTGCCCTTTTCCATTCTGATAAGTGGACCTTGACTGTTATGAAACAGATTCGTTTATTCAAAGCGGAGATCAGTTTACACATCACACAAGATCAGATCTTGATCGGAGGATATGATATCAGAGGTTCTTTGGAGATTGAAACAGTCATCAAGGAACTTCAAGGCCGCCTGACGGTGAATATCTCCCGAGTCGAGGGTCCAAACGGTTTGGTCCGAGTAATGGTGCAGCTTATGGGAGGAGATTCTGAAGCAGGGCCAGAAACCACAACACGATTCGATATTGAAGGTATTTGACCACTTTTCATGGATTGTCACATGTCCAAGCAACCAAATATCCACGAACGCCCTTTTGATGGACCGGCAAAGCCGTCATTACAGCACAATGCGGAACCGGAGCCATTTGCTCTTCGGCCAATGGTATGTGCATATTACCCTCTAGCGACAATACTCACGGATTGTGTCGCTCGGTACCGAGAGCTTCAAGGTGATCCTGCCACACCTGACCTCAACGTCAGGAACTGACTTTGAGACCCACATAGAGAAGCGGATCTGTTCCTATTGCTGCCTGCTGTCCCAGCCATTGCATGCTGAGGACCTCGTACCTCTTCTCAGGGGTAATGGGCACGTCCCAGGACTGCATATTAGACCTACGGCAAGGTCGATCCGGGAATGGCTCCATGCATATATCATCCCTGCTCCAGATCGTTCGAGGAAATCCGGGGTAAATCTGTGTTCCGACGGTTAATTGATATAAAACCACAAACATAAGACTAGAGATGATCTGTATCCGTTCAAGATATATCATCACCTGTTTCTGATACTACTGAACCCAGCGCGCTGGGCTTTCCGATCATATCGACGACGAACCTACTGTTTAGCCATACTCGAGATGTCCTTAAAGAAAAGGATGCAGACTTGGATTGCCACCATGTCACCAGCTGTCTCCCTCAGAAGTGAGGCAATGCAACTGCATAATCGAAGCTAGATTATCAGATCAGATACTGGCTGGACGTACTGTATGAGCAATTATTGGCTGTCAAGTCCAACAAGCGATTTCGAATCGAGGTTGTAAGGGCGACTAACGGCAGCCCCCGGTAGCGACAAGCTGAGAATCTCCAGACGTAGCATTCGGATCGAGAGCACTGCCAATCTGGGTGACATGAGCACTCTCGGTATGGAGTATTGACAAGAGGCAATAGATCAGGAAGAGCTACCCTGTGCATACGAGGCCATACGAGGCCATACTGCTAGATTGTCTGTGCTACCGTCTGTACAGGGTAGCTTGTAGTCTGTGATTCTGCGGCTTCGGTTGCTCCGGCACATTTCATTACACGCTAAGCCTCCTTCGGCCAACATGGCGTGACCCTGTAATTACGAGTATTATTTCATCCAAACGGCTCGGCCAACACCCCCACCAGATGCACACATGTCTTGAACTCGTCACCGTCTCCTGATGCTCGAGTCCAATCCAATCGTATGGTTTCTTGACCCTGTCTCGCATGCTGTGCTTGAGGTCATCGTGAATTCTTGCTTAGAGTTCAAGATGCCACCACCCGCGCAGCAGTCTCTGTTGCAAGTGGCCAAACTTTACCGAGCCAGCTCCCAGAAGCTGGGAAACTACAGTAAGCCTGACCATGCAGATCAAACATGTGGGAACTGCTTCTCTATCCTATTGGGGGCACGTGCATGCTCTGGAGCTCGAGGCATATGCACCGTGTAACTCACTTCTCCTCCGCTTCGCACGGGCCTTGAAGGTAAATCCTACGTATTGCATCGTCCGATCGAGCACGGCCGGCCCATGCCGTCATCGTAATTCTCATATATAGCTCTGCTATCTCCTGTTTCTCTTCTTTCCGTCCGTCTCTCATTCCATCCAGACGCATTGTCATTCTACTACGAAAGACTCATCAACCTCAATTGACTGAGATCATGGCACCAGCCGCTGATGTGGATGTCGAGGTGAAGAGCATCTCGCCCTTTGGCAAAGCTCGTTCAACCGTCGAAGGTGCTCCTCTAACCAAGGAGGAGTTGAGGCTTACTGATGACTACATGAGAGCCAGTTTGTATCTCTGCTTGGGCATGATCTACTTGAAGCAGAACCCACTGCTCAAGGAACCATTGAAAACCGAGCACCTCAAGGCTCGTCTTCTAGGACATTGGGGTTCAGACGCAGGCCAGGTTTTTGCCTACGTCCATTTCAACAGACTCATCAAGAAATACGACATCGACGGGCTCTTCGTTTCTGGCCCTGGCCACGGTGCCCCAGCAGTCATCTCGCAGTCCTATCTCGAGGGAGTATACAGTGAAGTCTACCCAGATAAGTCCGAAGACGAGGAAGGACTTCGGAGATTCTTCAAGCAGTTCTCATTCCCAGGTGGTATTGGAAGCCATGCCACTCCAGAAACTCCTGGTAGTTTGCATGAAGGCGGTACGTTTCCGACCAACCCTATCGCACAATTGGTTGCAGCATTGGCTAACTCCTTGTAGGTGAACTCGGATACTCAATTTCACATGCTTTTGGAGCTGTTTTCGACCACCCCGATTTGATTGCCCTGACCATGGTTGGTGACGGAGAGTCCGAAACCGGTCCTTTAGCCACGAGTTGGCATGGAACGAAATTCCTCAACCCAATCACTGACGGAGCCGTTCTGCCCGTGTTGCATCTGAATGGCTACAAGATCAATAACCCCACCATTCTCGCCCGTATTAGTCATGAAGAGCTGACGGCTCTTTTCATTGGTTATGGATGGACCCCATACTTCGTGGAAGGAAGTGACCCTGAATCAATGCACCAAGCTTTTGCTGCCACCCTTGAAAAGGTTGTTCTGGAGATCCGAGAATACCAGAAGAAAGCACGTGATTCTGGCAAGGCTTTCCGCCCTCGCTGGCCAATGATTGTCCTCCGAAGCCCAAAGGGTTGGACTGGCCCGAGGACCATTGATGGTCGATACCTTGAAGGTTACTGGAGATCACATCAAGTCCCCATTCCCGATGTTGCCGCCAAACCAGAGCATCTTAAGATCCTTGAAGACTGGATGAAGAGTTATACGCCTGAAAAATATTTTGGCGAAGACGGCAAACTAATTCCCGAGTTGAAGGCATTGGCCCCCTCGGGAAACAAGAGATTGAGCGCTGCCCCAGTGGCCAATGGTGGACTTCTCAAGAAACCCTTACAGCTCAACGACTTCCGCAAGTACGGACTTGATGTCAAGAAGGGCGGTATTACCAATGGACCTAGCATGGCCAATATGGCGAAGTTCCTTCGTAATGTCATCGAAAGAAACCCCACAAACTTCCGGCTCTTTGGACCTGACGAGACTGAATCCAACAAACTGGCTGAAGTGTATAAAGCATCGAAGAAAGTCTGGCTCGGAGAATATTTCGACGAAGACGCTGATGGTGGCAACCTTGCCATGGAAGGCCGGGTTATGGAGATGCTCAGTGAACACACCGTCGAAGGCTGGCTCGAAGGCTATATCCTGTCTGGAAGACACGGCCTGCTCAATAGCTACGAACCCTTTATCCATATCATTGACTCAATGGTCAATCAGCACTGCAAGTGGATTGAAAAGTGTTTGGAGGTGGAATGGCGTGCGAAGATTGCATCACTCAACATTCTCTTGACCGCAACAGTCTGGCGACAAGACCACAATGGTTTCACGCATCAAGACCCTGGTTTCCTCGATGTCGTTGCCAATAAATCACCTGAAGTTGTTCGTATCTACCTTCCTCCCGACGCAAACACACTGCTGTCTGTTACAGATCATTGCTTGCGAAGCAGCAATTATGTCAATGTGATCGTCGCAGACAAGCAAGATCACCTTCAATATCTTGATATGGAAGCAGCCATCGAGCACTGTACTAAGGGTGCTGGAATATGGGACTGGGCCTCCAACGACCAAGGCCAAGAGCCAGACATTGTCATGGCTGCATGTGGTGATGTGCCAACCATGGAATCTCTTGCAGCGACAGCCTTGCTTAGGGAATACCTTCCCGACCTGAAGATCCGTTTCGTCAACGTTGTTGACCTGTTTAGACTCATTCCTCACGGCGAGCATCCGCACGGCATGACTGACCGCGAATTCATGGCCATTTTCACGGACGACAAGCCGGTCATCTTCAACTTCCACTCGTATCCATGGCTCATCCATCGTCTGACATACAAGAGAAAGGGACAGCATAATCTGCATGTGCGGGGCTACAAAGAGAAAGGCAACATTGATACGCCGCTGGAGTTGGCCATACGGAACCAAACCGACAGATTCAGCCTTGCTATTGATGCTCTGGATAGGATGCCTAATCTTGGAAACAGGGGCGCGAGTGCGAGGGAGAAACTATTGAATGAACAGATAAAGTGCAAGAACCAAGCTTTCAACGAAGGCATTGACCCGAAACCCTTGAGGGATTGGGTCTGGCCATTTTAGGAAGCAAGAAGTGGCGGAATTCTCGACAGGATGGGGGAGCAGATAAAAGCTTGTGCTGGAAGTCTGCTGGAAAAGCATGACTTGCTTTAGTAATGTTGATGAATAGAACGTTAGCATAGAGCTTTTATGTGTTGACTGAGTCTACGAAATGACCACAGAATATACAAGTAATGAGAGATAAACATTCCTAGGGATGAGTTATTGGACCTTAGAGTATGTTGTTCCCATTGACCGTCTCGCCGCGCAGGGGCAGTTGGAGATGAAGTGGAGTGAAAACACGCCAAGACTCAAAAGCGGCGTCAACTGCAGACTTTCGGGTAATTTGTTTCTACTTGGCCCGCTTTCGGCACGTGAAGTAAACAGACACTTCCAAGCATCTTTTCGAGTGTTCAGTGTTCACTCACGCCTAGGAAAACCCCAACATAAACAACCGAAACAAAATGTCAGCTGAGTCTCCGGTGCGACCGTCGCGTCGAGCGACCCGTCGCCCTGTCGTTGTCGACGAGTCCGACGACGAACTGAGCCTCATTCGCGAAGACAACGATGAAGAGTTTACGCCTGCGCCAAAAAGGAGCAGCCCTCGAAAATCCACGAGACGACAGACCACGGCCAACATTAACGACTCGCCAAAGAAATCGGCGAGAACACGTAAAGTGAAGACTGGTGATGCAATTGAACCATCCCAAATCTTTGATCCAGAAGAGACAATGGCTCCCAGCGAACCTGCGTCTCCGACCAAACGGGCTTCACCACGAAAAAGACAGAGCACAGCACCTCGAAAAAGCCGCAGATCTTCAGTTGCGCCTTCAGAGACCCCACAGGCAGTCGAGCCTGACTATGAACTTGCTCAGAGTCAGCCTTCGTCGCCCACGAAACCCGCCTCGCCACGAAAGCGCATGAGCACTGCTCCACGAAAAGGCAGAAGATCCTCAGTAATGCCTCCCGTGCCTTCGCTCCCAATACCTGCACCTTCAATGTCGCCCATAAAAGCTGAGGCTACTCCGTTGAGTGATGTTACTGCAAATGCCTTGAATAAGAAACCTTCACAAGCACTGTCACAAGAAAAGGAGACGCGTCCAGTCACTATGATGTTCGAAAAGCCAATGGATATTGTCATAAGAGCGCGATCACAAGCGGTCCCACAGGTGGAAGAGTCCACTGGACCGACCTCAAGAATGGTCATCAGACAGCTTGTGATGACTAATTTCAAGAGTTATGCTGGTCGACAGGTTGTCGGACCTTTTCACGCGTCCTTCTCTGCAGTCGTCGGCCCTAATGGTTCTGGAAAGTCCAACGTCATTGACTCTCTCTTGTTTGTCTTCGGCTTCCGAGCCAGTAAGATGCGACAAGGTAAAATTTCCGCCCTAATTCACAACTCGGCCCAACATCCAGACCTCGATTTCTGTGAGGTTGAGGTTTACTTTCAAGAGATCATTGATCTTCCTGGTGGAAAACATGAAGTTGTCCCCGACTCACAACTTGTTGTTTCGAGAAGAGCCTTCAAGAATAACTCCAGCAATTACTACCTGAATGGTAGAACTACGAATTTCACAACAGTGACCACTCTGCTCAAAGACAAGGCCATAGATTTGGACCACAAGCGCTTCCTCATTCTTCAAGGTGAGGTCGAATCTATCGCCCAAATGAAACCTAAAGCAGCCAACGAGCATGATGATGGGCTGCTTGAGTACCTGGAGGACATTATTGGCACATCCAAATACAAGACACCAATTGAGGAAGCCGCGGGAGAGTTGGAAGCCCTGAATGAAGTCTGCATCGAAAAACAAGGTAGAGTCCAGCATGTCGAGAAGGAAAAGAACGGGTTAGAAGACAAAAAGAACAAGGCATTGGCATTTATTCGGGACGAGAACGAATTGGCAGAAAAGCAATCTGCTCTATACCAGATTTATGTTGCTGAATGTGAGGACAACATCAAAGTCACTGAGGAGGCGATCGGACAAATTCAGGATCAGCTAAACTCCGAACTCGAAAAGCATGCCGGCAGCGAGGATACCATCAAAGAACTTGAGAAGGCATACAACAAAGCATTCAAGCAGTACGAACGCATTGAAAAACAAGCGCAAGAGTTTACAAAGGAATTGGCCAAGTACGATAAGGAGAATGTCAAATTTGAGGAAAAGCGAAAATTCATCACCGGCAAACAGAAAAAGGCAGAAAAGACCGCGACCACAAGCAGGTTAGCTGCCTCCGAAGCTAGAAGTCTCGTCGAAAAGCACAAAGAAGACATTGAGCAAAAGGGTGCAGAAGTGGCCGAACTCGAGAAAGATATGCAACGTGAGGAGCAGCAACTAGCTTCAATCCGAGAAGCTCTCAAAGGCAAGACTCAAGGGTTTTCCGATCAGATTGCTGCGAAGCAGAAATTGCTAGAGCCTTGGAACAAGAAGATCGACCAAAAACAGTCGGCGATCGCAGTCGCGAACTCTGAACTTGAAATTCTGAAGGAGAAAGCCAATAGCGGTCAGAAAGCGGTCGATCAGGCCAACGCGAAGATCGAGAGCATCGAATCTAGCAGAGATGAAAAACTTGAAGAGATTGAGCAACGCAAACATGAGAAGCTTCGACTAGAGAAGGATGTTAGAAAGATCCAGGATGCACTTCAAAAGCTTGCTGCTAGTGAACCTGAAGTGCGATCGCAAATCTCCTCCGCACGGCAGAAGGCAGATGATGCACGCGCTAGTCTAGCAGCAACACAGAACCAGGGAAATGTGCTCAAGGGTCTCCTTCGACTGAAAGACTCCGGCCGAATCGACGGGTTCCACGGACGACTTGGAAACCTGGGCACAATCGATGAGCAGTTCGATGTTGCTGTCTCCACTGCTTGTCCATCTCTCGAGAACATGGTCGTCGATAATGTCGAGGTTGGACAACAATGCATTGAGTATCTTCGCAAGAATAATTTGGGACGAGCCAATTTCATTCTACTTGACAAGCTAGCTCAGAGAGATTTATCACCTCTTCAGACCCCTGAGAATGTCCCCCGACTATTCGATTTGATCAAGCCTAAGGACCCGCGATTCGCTCCCGCGTTCTACAGTGTAATGCAGAATACACTGGTTGCGAATGACCTTGAGCAAGCAAACAGGATCGCATATGGCGCAAAAAGGTGGCGGGTGGTCACCCTCGATGGTCAATTAATCGATGTCTCTGGTACGATGAGTGGAGGCGGGACCCGTGTGGCCCGTGGAGCGATGTCTTCAAAATTGGTCGCCGAGACAACGAATGAACAGGTTCAAAAGCTCGAAGCTGATCGGAACCAGCTCGAGACACAATTTCAGGCGTTCCAAGCCCGTCAACGAGAATTGGAAACAAGTCTCCAAGAGAAGCAAGAAGAAATCCCACGTCTAGAAACAACAATCCAAAAGATCAACCTAGAGGTGGAAAATTGCACAAAAAATCTTGCCGATGCAGAGAAACGTGTTCAAGATCTTGTCGCCGAGCTTGCCTCAACATCTGCCGACGATACTCAGATCAAAGCTTTGGACAAGCAAATCGCCTCATTGAACAAGGAGCTCGGCAATCTACACTCGGAGACAGCCAGTGTAGAATCAGAAATCCAGGCATTGCAAAACAAGATCATGGAAGCTGGTGGCATGCAGCTCCGTAGCCAAAAAGCCAGAGTGGATGGCTTGAAGGAAAGAATCGACTTGTTAAACGAGGACATATCTAATGCTGAGGTCGCGAAGACCAAGAACGAAAAGCTCACTGATAAGCAAGAAAAAGCTAAGGCAGGTGCGGAAAAAGAGCTCGAGACTTTGTCCATAGACTTGGATAAGCTCGAAAGTGATGTTGAAGCCCATAAAGCTGAGGCGTCCGAGGCAAGAATCCGTGCTGAGCAAGCTCAAGAGGAGCAGTCAAATCAAAAGGAAGAGCTGGCAGCGTTGAAGAAGAATCTTGACTCACAGACCGCTGAGTTGAATTCAACCAGAGCACAGGAGATCGAAATGCGAAACAAGCTTGAGGAGAACCAGAAAATTCTAGCTGAAAACAACGGCAAGAGCCAACATTGGGCCGAGAAGCTGTCCAAGCTGTCCCTACACGATATTGCAGATCTGGAAGGACCCAGTCCTAGCGAAGAACAACAGCAAGACGAAGAGGAAGAAATGCCCGATGCTCCCCCTGAGACTGAGGCCGATCCAGATGCTATGGATGTCGACGAGCAGGACGAGCAGGAGCCCGATGTAACTTCACAGCCCGAGTCCCAGGAAAAGCATACGCGTCGTCAACTGCAAACATTCACACGTGATGAGCTACTTGACAAATCCAAAAATCATCTAATTGCGTCGATCGCGGCGTTGGAAGAAAAGATTTCCAATGCCTCGAGCATAGATCTTGCCGTCATTGCGGAATACCGACGTCGCTGCGATGAAGTGGCCACACGTACTTCTGATCTAAAGATGGCCGTCAAGTCTCGTGACGGAGCGAAAACTCGGCTTACAGACCTGCGTAACCTGCGTCTCACACAATTCATGACCGGGTTTACAACGATCTCCTCCCACCTCAAATCGATGTACCAACTAATAACCTTGGGAGGTAATGCAGAGCTCGAGTTGGTGGATAGCCTTGACCCCTTCTCCGAGGGGATATTATTCAGTGTGATGCCACCAAAGAAAAGCTGGAAGAACATTGGAAATCTTTCTGGAGGAGAAAAGACCCTAAGTTCCCTTGCGCTCGTTTTCGCGCTCCATGTCTATCGTCCAACACCACTCTATGTCATGGACGAAATAGATGCGGCGTTAGATTTCAGAAACGTGAGTATTGATCGAGTCGCTAGCCTCCATTTCCCATCCCCAGAAGGAAAACATTCGCTAATCTGATGATATGAATAGGTTTCAATTGTAGCAGGCTACATCAAGGAACGCACCAAGAACGCACAATTCATTGTCATTAGTCTGCGGAACAACATGTTCGAACTCGCCGAGCGGCTGGTCGGTATCTATAAAGTCAACCACATGACCAAGAGTGTCACAGTGGAAAATCGTGATTATCTCGCAATGGGACGGCAGGGACAGATGACCGCACAACAGCAGCAGCAGCAGCAGCAGCAGCAACGTCCCCAAAGTCAAAGTCAGAATAACGTCCCAGGACCCAGCTTGGTTGTGAATGCGTAACCGGCCTTATATAGGGGAGTGCGTGCGCCCCTGAGACGATATTGTGAACCACGAATGGAAACTTGACCTATGTGGCGGGATATAATGACCTCACGATCACATTTTGGATGTTTGCATATACATACTTCAGGAGGTGTTTTGTTTTCCATTGAGCTAATTGTACGTCTTCTGTCAAAGCACATACATACGAAATTTCCAGGCCTTTGCCCAAGTATATCCCCATCGCTGTCTTTTTCTTCTAAGGCTAGCTAGTATTTGGGTAATTCAACTACCGACGGCCTTTTACCCTACACTTCCCCCACCAGCTCCTTCGTTGCTCCCCGCGATGATCGCGAGTGGCATGGTGTTGACCCGTCGTGGAAATTGGTGGATCCCTGCACTAAACACTCCTGCAGTGCGGTGTTTACATAGAAATCCCCTTTCACTGGAAGCAGAAACCCACGTTACAGGCACTTCCTTTCCACCGGGACGTTTTTGTTGATGAAATCCTGCATCTATCTATCCTGCACCCTCCTTTCCTTGCATTTCTTCTTCGAGTTCTTCCTCGAGTTTCTCTATTTCTTGTGCCTCACTTATCTATTGCTGCGACAACTCGACCTTGTCCCACCAGAACTGACACTCCTTGTCCGCCCACGGATCCCGATCCATCTTCGCCGCAACTCCGACCCCGCCACCGACGAGCTCCTCATTGCCCTGCCCGAAGACCATCGTCTTCGGCTCATCATGGTTGTACGCCTCCCAGGTCGGGCGATCACTCCACTCCCCTGCGAGAGCATTCGGGTCGCCTTTGTTACAGATGAAGCTCGTCAGGTACGCGTGCAGCGTGCCGGCCAGTTCTCTCTGGCTGGAGGATTTCGACACCACGTCGGGATTGAACGTCTCGTACCGCATGTTGTCGCCGTGGCTGGCGCCGCCGACCACGGTGGTGATAGGTGTCCAGTGGTAGAGGTATGCCGGTGGAGCGTCCGCGTGTGAGGAGGCCAGGTGTGCAGTTTGGCGCACCGGTGCGACGTACGCGTAGTGTGCGTATGCAGCTTCGATGCGCCGGTATTGTGCGCCGACTTGGCCTTTCATGGTGCTAGGGATTGCATAAGGCTGGTCCGCGGAGCTGGAGCTGGAGCTAGATCCGGATACCGGATCGGTGTATAGTCTGTCGATGGTTTCGATGTCGTCTTGCGAGAGGGTTGGTAGCAGGGTTTGGAAAAACTCGGTAAATTCCTCTGGCTTGGACATCTGCTTGTCGACGTACAGCGAGCCCTCATTATGATTGAACCCCGTCATGATCGGGATTTTATAGTAATCGCCCAGCCTCCACGTCTCGAGCGGCGCGCGCGGGATGATGTCGCAGTCGATGACGGGCTGGAACGCCCAGCGCAGCGACGGGTTATATTTGTCGAAGACGGCGTCTTGGGCCCTGGTGATGACCCCCAGGGGGAGGGATCTCAGGAATGGGAAGATCTTGGATTCCGGGAGGTCGGCCGGGCAGCCCGCTTCGCGCAGGTAGTCGGCGAATTGCTCTTCGTGGATGGCGGCGTCGTAGCGACGCACGGCGCGCGAGGTCGGGGACCCGGACTCGATGATCGCTCGGTGGAATGGGCCCGGGTTGCTGGTCGTGTGGTGCATCATGTGGTGGCCGATCTGTGTGGCATTTGTCAGTCGATATCCAAGTCGAGGACTACACTCTCTTCCTTCTCAGGCGTCGCTGAGGGTGGGACCACAATTGGACATACCGAATGTGCCCCTGCTGACATTCCCACCAGCGTGACGTCCGTCTTGTCGCCTCCAAAGGCCTCGATATTCTCCTGCACCCACTCGAACAGCAATTCTTGATCTCTCAAGCCTAGGTTCAGGATCCCCTCCTTCGCGCTCACGCTGGATGGGAGAAAGCCCAGCGATCCAATTCTGTAATTGAACGACACGGCGACGAAAGGCTGTTCCGACCACGACACCATCGATGCAGTATTGTGCATAGACGAATTGCCCCGGTTGAAGGCCCCTCCGTGTAGGTATACCATCACGGGCAATAGCTTGCTGTTCTCTGACGATGGACAGCTCTGACGAAACACATTGGCTGTCAAGCAGTCTTCACTGTACTCGAATTTCCGGGCGCTCACGAGGAGTTGTTTGCCGGGCGCTGCTGGGCCATATGCAGTGGCGTGTATCACTTTCGAAGATTGAGGGACCTTCACCGGTCGCTTGAAACGAAGCTCTCCCACAGGCGGCAAGGCATACGGGATCCCGAGAAATGCATCGATTTTTCGCTTGAGGTCTTTCTCTAGAACTGTTCCTACGATGGTCCCCTGTGGGATGGTCACCGTCGGAGCGGTCTCTTCCACCTGGATTGATCCCATCTCTGTTTGCGGGTTCGCTGAATGAGTGAGGTCGCTGGCTTGGATACTTTCAGTCTTTAATGTTTGCTATGTCGATGTCAAGCTCGTTATGAAGTATTATCATTGCCCAAAACTAGGAATTCCAAACGGGAACTCAGCCGCTATCGTTCCGCTCGTCTGACCACCCAATGGACATCAGACTTACCAAGATATCGATACCTGATATAGCACGAACGTTGGCACCAAGAAGATAGATAGATGGACGCCACAAGAGTCTCGTCATAAGCCTCGTCCGGCAATTAAATGAAGCCCGAACGGATAACCGCGACCTTGGAAATGGACGTAAATGACTATCAATGAACGGTTATCGACGGTGGCCTAACGTAAACCAAGTTGGTGCTATCCTTTGCCCCCCAGGACTATGATTCTGACATCGGGCCGGGAGACCTCACCGAATGCGAAAAGTTGGATTTTCGATGGTTGCTGGGCTTTGTTTGCATACATATATGAGTACGACTTACCACCAACTTTTTGTTGAACATGGAGGAAACTTGCAGCTACAGAACCACCGCACGAGATCGTCATGTCGGTTTTCACGTGGTTCTCCATGTCTACTGGTCACAATCCTAGGTAAAGGTTCAAGTTTCAAGCCTCGGAAATGTCCGACGGGCTGTCGGGGTGGATATAGTAGCGACCCACCCAACGACACCGCGGGAAGCTCAGAGCGGCCGACGGCCAAGTCGTCGGTCTTTGATATCTGTCTGTGCAAGACGTGTGAGTGGCTGCTAAGACCTGCGCTAGCTGCTTGCCGGGGAATTTGTCCGTCTCCAGGTATAATGAATATCCTCACTATGGTCCCTGGAGGGACACCTTATTAGCACCCTCCCTCCCAGCATCTAGTGAACCATTTAATATTCGTCTAAAGCCGCAGAGATCAGGGTCGTATGGACATGGACATACATTTGTTGCCGTAGCGGTTCTGACCAAGGTGCTGGTGAAGAATTGATAGCCATTTTTCCTGAACTTTACCTGTATGTCGGATAGCACAGAGTAGCTTTCGCTAAATGCAATCGGCAGACACTGAGTGAACTATCGGCGTTTGCTGGCGAGTTATTCCCAAGTTGCAAACAGAACTCGTTATCTTCACTATTCCGTCGGTAGAAAGATACGGAATATGCACCCATACAAACACATTCATGAGTTGGCTTTCCGGCCTTGGACGTGACTCCGTCCGGGTGGAGAGATCTGCCCTCGACTCGAGGCCTCGAGGCCTACGCGAGCCTTCACTAACCAGTTCCATTTATCAGAACCATAGCATTATCCAGCAGTGATCAAGACCCGCCATTCTCCGTTTAGGCTTCCCGGCGGGAATCTCGGCTCCATTTCTGCACTCCGAATCACTTGATATTCGTCCTTGGCTAGGTTGATGCTCTCTTGGGTCCTGATATCAACACAACATGGCTTCAGGCTAGATTGCAGGAGTGGGGATATTAGATATCGGGGGTGCTGTAATTCGCGGGGTAAGGTTCACTGATAAGAAGGGGTCAGATATCAGGTGTATATATGCTACGAGGTTCCACGTCGTAGATGAGGATACAGGCTGACACTCGCACTCGCACTCGCACTCGCACTTCCACCACATCCCAAGGGTCAACTCAACGACGGGAAATCTGACACATCATGGCAGAAAAGGTACAAGACCTCGGCAAGCAGGAGAAGGCCATCATGGAAGAAGAAGATGACCAGCTCAAGCCGACATTGACCACCAACGTCGGCAGCGTTGAAGAGTTGGACGAAGCAGGGCTCTTCCTGCGCGAACACAACTTCTCCCAGGCGTACCTCGCCGAGCTGCTCGAGGACAAGGAACTCAACAGGAAAATCGTGCGCAGGATCGATTTCACGCTGATGCCGCTGCTCTGTGGCACGTATTTCCTGCAGTACATCGACAAGCAGGCGCTGAGCTATGCGGCCGTCTATGACCTGTTCCCCAGTACGGGCATGAGTTCGAATCAATACTCGTGGTTGGCGAGTATTTTCTACCTCGCATATCTGGTCGCCGAGTGGCCGTCGAGTTATCTGGCGCAGCACTACCCGACGGCACGCGTCGTTTCGATCTTCGTCATGACATGGGGCTCGATTTTGCTCATCACTGCATCCTGCCATAACTTTACCGGCATGGCGATCTGCCGATTTCTGCTCGGTGTCTTCGAGTCCGTCATCACGCCGTGCTTCATGATGATCGTGAGCATGTGGTACGTGAAGCCGGAGCAGCCCAGTCGCGCAGGCACATTCTACTGCTTCAATGGGGTCGGGTCCATGACGGGAGGCATCCTCTTCTACGCCGTCGGACACGCCAACGGCTTCCCAATCTGGAAAATCATCTTCATCCTCTGCGGCGGCGTCACCGTCCTCTGGGGCATGGTGCTATTCTGGTACCTCCCCAACAACATCATGACAGCCAAGGCATTCACCCCGGAACAAAAGGCGCTGCTGATTGCGCGAAGCCAAACGAACCGCACTGGCGTCTACAACCGCAAGATCAAATGGTCGCAGATCGTCGAGGCCCTGACCGACCCGCAGGTGTGGATTTTATTCCTCTTCACCCTGCTGAACGAAACCATCAACGGCGGCGTTGCCAATTTTGGAAAACTGATCGTCAAGGGCATCGCGGGTAACGATCCGTTGCTCGCGACCGCGTATGGGATTCCCCAGGGTGCGTTCCAGGTCGTTTTTGTTTTCTCGGGTCCGTGGTTGGCATCAAGATTCAAGAACTCCAGAACAATCATAATGGCCCTTTACATCCTCCCGACCATCACCGGTGCCATCCTCATGTGGAAGATGCCTCGCTCTAACACCGTCGGCTGCCTCTTTGGATACTACATCGTGAGTGACCTGAAGCTGTACTAAACTCCCTCCTTTCCAGGGACTAACTCCCAACGCAGATCGGAAGCTACGTCGCCTCACTCGTGCTCGCGCTACAACTGCCCGCGACAAACGTCGGAGGGTACACAAAGCGCGTGACAGCGACGGCATTCGTCTTCCTCGCGTACTGTGCGGGTAATGTGATCGGCCCACACGCGTTCATCGCCACGGAAGCCCCCATCTACCAGACAGGCTGCAAATTGATCCTATCCTGCGCTGCCGGCCAGATAGCCCTCACGCTCTGCCTGCGCGCCCTGCTCATCATGCGCAACAGGAAGCGTGATCGCCAGGCCGCCGCAGAGGGTATCAATCTCGAGATTGAGGCGGGTGATGGTGATTTGCTCAACGATTTGACAGACTTCCAGAATCCAAAGTTTAGATATGCTTACTAAGGAAGACTGTTGGCATCATGGGTGATTGGGTTTGGTGTAGATGGATGAATGAATGGAGAGTGTTTAGCTAACTAGTGACTGCCGATGCGATGGGTATCCTAGCGAACAGGAATCCGAGATGGCCCACTCGTACATAGTAACTGAGCGAAATCCCCATCAAATGGCATGTAAAATTTAACGCACGTGGATTTAAACGGTGTGGCTTTTTAGTGCCACGGTGTTGTGATACACACTCTCTCACGCAGTCAAGGGATTGTCAATCGTATCAAGACATAGTCGCACGCTGGGAAACAAGGCTTGGGCCCCTGAAAAGTGGGCCTGGAGATATCCAGCTTTTGGACCACGCTCTTTGAAACTGGGGTGGCTTCAACGCCTAGCTTGATTTTTCAAGCAGCAAAACCCGCAACGAAGAACAAGGATAGAAAAAGAGGCGTACATTGTATTTCAGAGCGATGAGCTTGTTTGATAAGCACTGGCTGCATCTTCTCGGCTGTTTATCCTCTCTGCCATTCCATTTATTCGCCGAATATGATGCATTAGTCAATCAAGCGGTATGCTTCCCACTGAGAGCGGTTGCGTGCATGGGAATGTTTGCCGTAGCTTCTGACAACGACTTTTACTATGCGTGAAATTCGTAGTTGAGGTGCAGGGATGAAAGGGAAAAGGCATAATCGGGTCATGCCAGGTCATGTCTAGACATCCAACTTCATGCCTGAATTGGCGAGTCAGTTGAAGGCTTGAGTTTCTTCTTCTTTTTCTTCTCTTCAAGATGCCTTGAGATGTTTGCGGTGTCACGGGGCTCGATGGGCGCTTAAGTCCAGTTCTTGAATTTTAGAGCTGTACATGACGTCTCGGGTAAGGTCCAGTCATAGAATCTTTAGTCCGAAGACTGTGTTGTGTGTTATGTTTCCACTTAGTATTCTGAGCGGCCGTTGGTATTCTAGCTCAGTGCCGAAAAATTGGATATTGTAGGTGAAGAGACCCGACTTCCCGTCAAACGAGCGTGACATTGATGCTTCACTTGCACTCGACTTAGCGGTAGGAAGCCGATGGTTTGTCCTGTAGTATTTCGATCCACTTGGCACATCTGGTATTTGACCCTGGAACTGTCAGGCCTTTGGTGTCGCTCTGCATACTTTCACCCGCTGTTTGCTGGAGTGGAAACGGCGAATCGGTATGAGTATAAGAAACTTTTGATTGGCGATATCGTTCTCTTGGTTTTCCTGGTTTCTCGTTCGCTGTTCTGGATGCTTGAACTTCCACGAGAGGAAAACTGATGATATTCCTCCTCGAAACAAACTTGACCGAAAAATGGGCTCTTCCCCACAACATTGCCTCCACCCTCGAGGACATATACATATCTTTCTTATTCTCGCATTCGTCGCCTGCCTAGCATCATCGATTGCGATCCCACCGGAACGAAATAAAAGGACGCTCTCAGCATCCCATAAATGCAAGGACCAAGGCCGTTGTCCACCGGACACAATCTGGTCTTTGATCAACGACGCTGAGTCTGAGATGGGGACATGCTGTCCCAACGGCTACAAAGGGGTCTCTGCTCCGGCTGACCAAATCCAAACTCTGACGACGTTCTTCTGCTGTCCTGACTCCACGATGAATCTCCCTTGTTCTGCCACTGAACGCGAAATAACCAGTGCACCAGAGACTTGTCCTTGCAATTCCGCTTTTGTAGGATCTCGATGCGTTGGAGGAGAATTGGGCAGATTGTCCTCGGCTGTGAAGAAGCTTTGTCTACCGGACATCTGGACTTTACTAGGAGCCTTGTTGCTCGTGAGCTTGATGTGACATGTTGAACGGATCGATTGATTTAACTTCCAAGGAGATGCTCGGTCTTTCAAGACTTAGAACTAGCGGTCACGTGTTTTCAATTCGATATGATTGAGCTGGAGGGTCGATGCAGATTTTCCAAATCCACGGCATTGATCTCACTACTATGTTAGCAAAATCAATATTATACATGTTACCGAAGCTGATGTTAGTGAGATGTCTGTTACCATTATCGGTTGTGTTCAAGTGAACCAGGGCGAGAGAACTCCAAATGCTTTCCAAATTTCGAGCACGTGGTCAGAGGGCAAGGATCACGAACATAGATATATGGCCGCGTCGAACTCCCTGGAATACTTAGTGACGCTCCTGAGTGTTTGGTTGAAATCAAGCGATTTTGCAGATCCATAGAGGTATGTCACTCAATTAACAGGCCATGTTTCAACCTCATTTCGTATCTGTATGACTCTTCTTGTTTCTGGGTATTTACATTCGATGTTCTTCCCCGCATCGTCTGAATAGGTAGATTGGCCCTTATAGTCGTTGACTTATTCCATATTTGTATTTGATCCATCATTCAAAACATCACACTCGTTCGTCCATAGATGGCAAAACAACGTGGATTGTTGGCTGAAAAGGCAAATTTCTGCCTTTTATTCTCACTTACTTGCTCTCCATGAAAAGCTGTAAATGAGAATTTGATTCGATTGTGTTGTAAGAGATATATGTTCCTCTTGTATTTGAGCCGATTATCTGCAAGCCAAACCGCCGCTATATCAACAAAGGCTATAAGCTTCCTTGCTTGTTGACTGACATGTCGGAAACCATGGTGAACGGAAAAATCTCAGGCTGTGGTGAAGAGAACGATGAACAAGCTTCATGGAGCAGACGAGTGAATATTACAAGAGGTGAGCAACAGTGCAATGCATCTGAAGTAACTCTCGGGCCTGGTCCATCAGCGACACATAACTCGGCAGGCCAGATCCGTGAAGCGGCGGTTGAACCGATGCTGTCAATCATGAAAGAGCTTCCACCAAACATGGGAGAACTTCCGCCAATTCCGAGAAGAGCCCAATTGACGCACAGGTTCAATCATGGCTACCTTGATAAATGGAAGCAAAAGAACAGGGCGAAGGCTAGTTCGCCACCTTCCAAGAGCGCAGGGGGAATGGGAAGGAGCTTGGCCTGCGAAAAGAATTCTTCATCCAGATGGAAGTGAGGGAGGACGACGTCGTGAAGACTTGTGGGGGTCCCTCTGGAGGAAGGTGAAGAAGGCAAAGGCTACTGATGCTCAACTTGGACCTGAAATGAACACCGATGCAGGAAGGTAACAGGTTATCTGGACGAGACCGCCGAGAGACTCCTTGTAAGGCTCTTAGTTCGCTTTTGGGTGGTTTGGCTAAGTATCATCGTCTCCAAAGTGGCTCGAATGTATTTCCGCAAGATTGAATCTTTTCAGTGTTTCGAATTCGCTCCCGACAACACTCATGCCCACAATATTTCGATAGACGTCAATAAGGATCAGTTTATCGTAGTCTTTGAGATCGACAGAATGCTTCTTTTTCCCTAGTGCTTCTACCTTGGCAGCGACTGTCTGGATGACTTGGTCACGATTCATTTTGTTGTTGTTTCGAATGGTTGGACGAATGGCGAATTTGAAACCTTGCGAATGAGAATTTCCTGTATCATTTGCCGCAGGCTTGGTCGATGGATCTTCTTCAACCAGAAAATGGGCCGGGAGCAACTCGTCGCAGAGAGACTCAAGGCCATTGGCCATGGTCTTTCGCACGATGGATATAGGCGTTAGTCTCTTGATATAACGACTTCGAGGGCCTTGGAAATCCTTTCTTGCTGCTGTGGTACATAGCTTGCGGACAATCTCTACCGGGTTATGCGAGGACACCAATTCACTTGGGAAACGAACAAATGAAACACAGGGTATATCGAGCTCGACGCAGGATAGTTTCTGACTTGGTGCACTGGCGGCATTCGGTTGTGGTTTGAGGGAGTCAAGTTCGGCTTGAATGTCTGCTTCAATATCGCGATCAACATCCTCATTTGAGTGAGCGTTTTCGGCGTTTTCTTCGGTCGTCGAGCTGTTCTGGTCCAATTCCTTTTGGAGAATCAGCAAAGTTTGTATCAGTAGAGGCTCGTGACTTGGAACGAACGTCACTTAACAAATCGACAAGCTCCTGTAAACATTTCTTTTCCTGGCCTTTATCACATGTGACGAAAATGCCAACGTCCCCATTATGTATGCCAGAAGCACTAACAACGAGTTTTTGTCGATTCCTTGTGTTCTGCGCGCGGTATTTACCCTTATTCTGACGTTTATCTCCACCATTCCGGGTGGTAGCCTACAGATTCTCGTCAATGACTCCTCAGCACCATCTGGAGGGACAGGGAACAAATATGCCCGACGGAAACCAGTTACAACAAAGCGGGTTGTTTACCTGTTCCATTTTCAGACGTTTGGCAGGGTGTTCTGAATCTTCAACCATATCATCCTTTCGTGGTCAGCTTCAAGCTCCAAGCATGAGATGTACCTATCCAAGAGGCTTTCAAAGGACCACTTAAGAGCACGAAATTCTACAGCTCAAATTGGTAGACATGATGTCGACTTAGAAACGAGGTTCACGATGAAGTTATCAGGGAAGAAAATCCGTTGTCGAAAAAATTTATGCGCTTCACCGTATTAATGTACGGTGCAGTGTTGCATCATCTGACAGACCGGTCAGACAATGCAAACCCAACAGCGCGAGAGCGTAACTGGGTACTTGATCCTAACCTCACTTATTGTTGACGAGAACCAAGAGATAGATCCTTGGTTTGAAGTTCAGGACAGGTCTATAGATTAGGTCGATACATACAATTTCCGAGCAAATTTGATGTGAATAATGTAACTAGCAAATGAATTTAGAAATCTGGAAGGGCGTGCATTTGACAAGACCACCAAAGTTGCAGACAGGCAGAACCGTTCTTCACAAGAGAAAGGGTTGGTTAGCGGTTTGTCAGAACGTATTCGTATGTGGATGACTACCTAGGTGTCATACAAGATTGGAACAATCTATAAAAGCTGCAAGAAAGGGACCTTATCTTCCTGGATCTTGACTATTTACCTCTCAAAGTACACCGCAAAACATGTCTGCTCCAGGCTCAATTACCTCATCCGCCGGCACGCCTACAGCCCTACTGCTTATTGACATTCAAGTTGGACTGAACACATCACACGGACTCTTTGGGACGGAGCGTTCGACACCAAAATTCGAAGAGAACATCAAATCGCTCCTCTCAGCGGTGCGCAAGTATAATGATACCTCTAGTACAAGCTGGCCGATAACCATCTTCCACATCTTCCACAAATCATTGAATCCAGAATCACCGCTATACCCAGATTCCAGCAGACATCCGGGTGGTGTGGAATTCCAACCTTGCGCTCAACCGATCGAGTCGTCGCAGCATGAAATAGTCTTCTCGAAGAGCACGAACTCTGCGTTTATCAACACACCACTGGAATCATACATTCGATCGAAAGGCATCAAGCAGCTCATCATTGCAGGACTTGTAACGGACCACTGTGTGAGTACTTCCACTCGCATGGCCAAGGACCTGGCGGTTGTGGAGCCCGAGAAGCTCTTTATCGTGTCGGACGCAACAGGCACATTCAATAGAGGCGGCTTTGATGCAGAGACGGTCCATCGAGTGAACTTGGCAAGTCTGAGAGGGGAGTTTGCCAACGTAGTAACTACAGAGGAGGTCTTGAGCGGACTGATTAATTTGCATTGAGAGATAAAGGAAGAACTAGGATAGCTTGTAAGGATTTGCTTACAGCAGAACCCATCCGTGCAGCCTTTCAAGCATTGGCAGGCTCTTTATAGGTCGAGTCAAAATCAGATTTGACCGCCAGTAGGCTTTGAGTTGTTGGTCGAAAAGGCCACCTCTCAAAGGCAAGGGCAATCTCGACAATCAAATCTACAGGGAGAGACCTTATTCTCAGCATATTTGGATCATACCAACCACCTTTGGTTGGGTCTTGAATGCCCTTGATCGTTTTGATGAAGTCGTCCACGCCAGCAGGAATGATCATAGAACAGACCTCATGGACACTTTTGCTTGAATAAAAGGAGATCAGACTCATCAAATGGCCGAAACAAATGACTTTGTCTTCGGTGTCAAGTTGGTAGGTCAAATCAGCCTTTGGAAGGATGTCAAAGAAAGCCATCTGATGGTGAGGAGACGAGAACTCGTCTTTGTGAACCAACAACGGCTCTGCTATTCGATGATTCCACAGGAGGACTCGGGGTTTGTGGTCATATGCTCGGAAGTCGTCAATTGCCTTTTCTGCAAAGACCCTATTATTCCGGGCCAGTTTCTTCAATTTTGCGCCCAAAGAATCAGCCTCTCTTCGTAGGCGCTCCTCGGCGGAAGTCTTGAGAAGTCCAGAGGGTGATGCCAATATGGCGTCCTTCCATTGCCGCTCTAGAAGGCGCTGCTGATTGACTAGATCGATGGCCTTTGTGCGAGTGTTGTGCTCGGTTCGAATGCGCGACATGAGGAGGCGCCATGCTTTACGCTTGGAATTGGCCTCAAGTGGCTTCACTCGAGGGGCAGTGGCTTCAGCATCCATTTTCAAAGCAGCAGTGTACCATTCAGTGTCATGCTCCTTGAGATAATTATCCAGTTCTATCAATTGGGGCACCCATTTGGCGTCTGAAGTAAAAGCAGCATCCCTGAGAGTTGCAGCTCCGGGTTTCAAAGTTAGAAGTGGCGGAGGCGGAAGCGGCTGCTTGCGAGATCTGGGGATTGAAATGCCTTCAGCTTTGGAAGCCGATTGGACACGTAGATAACCTTCTCTTGCAAGATCAGCCCATGGTTCACCCTGACCGATGCGTTGGCGATCGAGTTTGGAAGGAGCAGCTAGCTCATGTACGGTAGCACTGGCTTCCAAGGTGATGCTCTGCTTGCGGCGGATAGCTACAGAATGTGGAAGCAGGGGACCTTTTTCCTGGGAAGGGATCCAGGCAAGGGTTCTGAACATGCCATTCCGATAGAGATCGCCGCGTTGACCCCATATTGCATGCCAAAGATTGTTGATGAAGACTTTGCTCATGGAACCAACAAAGCCTGAGCGGGAGGTAAGAGGACCAGACAGGTTGACGGTCAACAGTAAGTTCGGGTTCAGTTGAGTACGGTTCGGGGAGGATTGATGGAGTTGAGGGTACTCGGACAAGAAACCCTTCTCAGGGTCAAGGACATCCTCGAGGAGTGTAGCATGTCGGTATTTGGAACCGGAGGCTTCGAGCAAGGGAGTGAGGGTGGCTGAGAAGGGGGTTAAATCGGGCTCGACTAGGATATGGCGACGAGGTTTCAAGATGGCATGCAGCTTTTGAGACCAGACAGCATTGCCGGGGAGCACGTCGATCAGATCACAGGTGCCCGGTGCAGGAAGGGAAGGGCGAAGACGGTCAAGAATGGCGTCTGAAAATAAAATGATTAGTGACCAGCAGAGCAGCAACGCCAGGTCCTTGCCTACCACATAATTTAGGACTTGTTATCTCGTTGCGAGAGGAGCGTAGTCGCGCAGCTGACGGAGATGGAGAGGCAGACTTGGCTTTGGTTCGGGTTCTAGCAAGAGTGGAAGCTCGACGTAGCAGAGAGGGTATCACCATGCAGAATTAAGAGGGAGAGAAGGTGCAGAGAGGAGGGGATTGGGGAGGGAGGTCGCTTTCACGGTTTGGTGATTATTTTCGATTCGGTGTTGAATGAATGTTGAAGATGGTCTGTAGTCATAGTCTGCAAATTGGCGAAACCCTTGGCTAGCCTAATAACAACAAGGACAAGTATTTAGGCAGTTGCTTGTTAATTGGTGCTTGGGGCCTGCCAGAGTTAGCTACCGCGTGAACTAAGTTAGTCCTGGATATAGGCTGGTTAGTGAGGTAAGGCTTAACTAATCCACTCTAATGGGCACTGGTGGGTGACTGGGTGGCACTGCAGTGAGCGTAGTCACGCACAGAGCCTTACCTAATCTGTCCCCCGCACCCCCGTGCTTGGCCACTGGCAGTTGTCCCTTCGTGCCCTCGGCCCCTCCCACATTCGCCGTCTCCCTGCTTTTAGTGACCTCATCGTCGACCTTTGATGCCAGTCCTAATATATATTGAACTTTCTTTTTCCACCAACTACTGTAGTTGATCTTGATTCAAGTCCTGCCACTATCTTCCATTCTTCCATCCATTCTTATATCAGATCACCCCATCATCCTTGATCTTACCCCGTCGACGCAATCATGGCCGAGCTGTCCAACCAGCAGCGCTTCTTCCATTATTTTCAACAAGAGATCACAGGTATTGCCAGACTTGACTGTGCAGTCCAGCCATATGCTTACACTTTTCCTCACCCAGCCTTGCAAGAGCAGATGAACCACCTCGCCGACACTGCCCTCATCGGCGGTGAACGCTCAGATGCCTCGGATCACTGTCTCGCAGGCATCACGCGACTCTCAGCCGAAGTCAAAGATGCTTCCAATTACCTCCCTTCCTACGACCAAAGGACCTATGCTGAGGTACGAAACTTTCAAAGATTCAATAATTCTCGCAAACCTCCATTCTTGTCACCAATATCTGGCTTACAAGATTCTCCGGGGACTCCCTAGGCCATCAAAGCCCTGCAGGAGAAATTCGAAGAATCCAAAAAGCTGCACGCTCCCAAACCCAAGTTCTCCTTCAAATCAGCCCACAAGAGTCCTTCTGCTCTCTCGCTAAGCGATGCCGCCGAGATGGCCGCTCAGAAACGTCGAGATATCCCAGGTCACCTGTCCCCTAACTTCCAGGACTCCCCGACTCCCTCGTTTCCCAATACTCCTGCTTACGTGCATACACCTCCCAACGAGAAATCCTCCTCAGCAGATCAAACATCATCAAACACCGGAGATCTCAATAGAACCGCTAGCAAAGAAGGAGTCAATCCGTCTTCGTCCACAAAAGACCGGCCGTCACTCTCGACAACCGCGACCTCCATCTCCATCAGAAACCAAACGAACACACACATCATTCTCCCATCCTCCGCCCTCCACTCGCAGACTCCCTGTAACCTCCAACAGCTCACCAGCTGCGTTGTCGACCTCTCTGTCCCAAGCACCGCGACTAGCCCCTTCGCAAGCCTGACCATCAACTCAGCTTCCTCATCACTCTTGATCTGCGGCTCCGTCTCCGGCCCGGCTCACATCACAGGCGTCAAGAACAGCGTCATAGTCCTCAAGGCCCGCCAACTCCGGATGCATGAATGCGAGAACATCGACGTCTATCTGCATTGCAGCAGCAGGCCCATCATCGAAGATTGCAAGGGCATCCGGTTGTCCCCCTTGCCAAAATTCCAAGTACGTCTCTGTCTACTTTTACTTGTCCCTCCTCTCCCTCTGCGACCAGCCCCTATTAAATCTCATTTTGATTTATCAACCAAACTCTCTAACCATACTTTCTCGCTGTCGAACAGTCCGAACTCCTTCCCTCGCCAAAAGACGGCGCGGAACCCCCTAATCAATGGGACCAAGTCGACGACTTCAAATGGATCAAATCCGAACCGTCACCCAACTGGTCCATCCTACCGCCCGAAGCCAACATCCCTGACGAGACCTGGCGAGAAGTCGTCCCCGGCGGGCCCGGCTGGAGCACATTGCAGATCCTAAATGCCGTTGGGATTGGAGGCTGAAAAGAAAAAAGGACACGGAATGAAACGAGCAACATCGATGAGGGAAGCACGGACTAATTCCACCATATTCATTCCGTGTTACATCAAGAACGCGTCCTCCTCCAACATGGACATATGAGGTATGTCAAAACGTAAAAGCCCCGAACGGAGGGATAGAGACACTGAGGCCTCACGGCGCAGTAGTTGGTGGTCCGTGCTCTCCCCCGCCGACGACCACAAACGAGTTGGAATATCCAGAGAGGAAAGAAGCAATGCTTCGCTCAGCGCACTACGATGTATAATACGTACTACTCACCACACACACACACACATATATATATATATGAGAGAAGCCAGAGAAAAGGAACAGAGGGCATCTCAGCATGCGCCATAAAAAAGCTCCCTCCCACAGCCATCATTATACCGAGCATGTAAGTCTTAGTGTCCCCGCGTCCACAGATCAAGTAATCAAGTATAGTAAGGGGAAAGGGCGGAGAAGGAAACCCCGACCACCTCTCTAGAAAGAGTGTCTGCTTGCTTTGCTGCGGGAAGCCCGGGGGGTTAAGCAACGGAGATCGAGAGTATTAAAGGCACGTAGAAGAGAGAAGGTAGGAAAGAAAGCATAGATGAAGAAAGCCAGGGCTGTTTGGGAATGGTAGTAATGGTAGTTGTAGTATAATAGTACAGTATACCTCCTCCCGGTATGGGTGATAGATATGCCTTGACTTTTCCTTCGAACGCCGATGGCACATCAAACACCATCCATCATCCGTCGTCTTGTCATAACATAACTCTGGAGGTAAATGGGGAGCAAAATTGGGATATTGGGTATAGACAAACATGTGTTCGCCCAGCCATCTCTAGCCTATCCAGATTCCGGGGAACTTCTTTCTTTCCTCACACCATCCCATCCCCGATAGTGTCTTCGTATTATCCTCAAGATAATAATCTGGGGACTTGCCTCACTGGCCATGTCATACGTGTGTGCGAATATTAAAAATATCCCTGTCTTTCCTGTATGACCGACCGGCTCTTGCTCCAACTTAGCAACGGTTACCAGCAGATGCTTTCGTCCCCACACTCGGTGGAACTCGATCTTAGTCAAGCGCCAAACTGGCATCTTCAATGCTTCTATTCCTGCCAAGTCAAAACACACGAAAGACTGCAAGATTGGTCCAAAGACAACCCGCGAGCCACCAACTCCTGAGCTATGCCATCCGCCACTGATAAGGAGCGTCTTACTCTAATAACCCCAAAAGGAAAACCAAGTAATAAGATAAGATAAGGATCGTCGTCATTTCAATTGAACTGCTGAAATGTGAGCAGTGCGCATGTAGCAGAAGAAACAGGTTGCAGGATCTTCGGACCAGGTCGTCACAGTGCTGGAGCGCACTTGTTGGTAAGTAGCTATCGTGTTGAAAAGCTGTAAGGGAGTTCGATCAGGTTGGCAGTCATCCATCATCATCATCATGATGTGGATATTGAGCTAACGAGTAAATTGAAAAATTGGTGTTGCCGAAACTGCACAAAGCTATCATGCCATAGTCGACCGAACCGAATCGCGATCTGGATTCCGTACCTGACGATAAGATTAGCTTATAGTAATAGTAGGGCGAGGGAAGGGTTACTAAGCATACCTGTAAAATTCTCCTCGAGAAGTCCCGCTCATCAGCAATGCTGCCAATGCTTTGTCGTCCATGAATGTTTATCGAAGGATCGAGTCGTTGATCCGGCGACGACTTGTCGGATTTGCCAGATAGGAAAGAATTGGCAGCATTACGACGATGCTCTTCTTCAATCTCTCGGTTTCGCTTTCTCTTGACAACGAAGACCACGATTCCAATGATGCCTGCAAGGGCGAGAACTCCGACAACAACGCCCACAGCAATGCCGACTTTGTTGGGACCGCTACTGGATGACGGTTGTGGTTCGTCTGAACTGGCGGTAGGTGTGACGAACACTGTCTCGCCGGGTCTTGTGACGATTGCTGGTTGGGTTGAGCTTGAACCAGCGCTAGCGCTCGTTGAACTGTTGGGAGCTGTGTGCACATTCGCGCCGAGACCCGTAAGGTAAAGTTGGTAATAGCCCATACCTCCACAATCATCGACACCGTAGCCCATGCATTTCACGTTGCACTTGTCATCGCTCACTAGCTGATCCAGGGCGGGAAGCTCATCGCCACAATAGCAGGTGACGCCACCAGTAATTGCCATGACAGGCGCAGGGCTAGCCAGCTGTGTGCAGTTATCTCGACAATAGCCAGATGATTGACCGACCGAATCGCCAAACTCAGTCAGGGTATCTGCTGATGCATAGCATCCTAGGGTTTGAATTGCACCAGGGGCAACTGTTGCTGATTGTGCCATAGCTGGAGAAGCTGTCAGTGCTAGTACCAATGCCAGAGCAATGGTCCTTCGTAGTAGGTTCGACATGTCGAATAGGGATGTGTTGGTAGAATGAGGGGAGGAAATCGAAGGCGCGATATGCGGGAAATCAGATGCTGGCAATAAACAGACAAGCATCAACAACGGCGCCCGTTGAGAGTCGCAAGGAGGGATATTCAGCTCAGATGGAGAGCAGTTCGAGGATGCTCGGGAGTTGCTTGTTGGTACGTCCACGAAGTCGGGGGCGTGGGAGGTGAGGTTGTTATTCTTTGTTCGCTCCAGAGCAGTGACCTGCACTGCACCTCTTGACGTCTTTTTGGGTGTCTGAAGGATAGTGATGAAGCAGAGAGGATTGGACAAAGAGAACAAGAGCCCAGAGAAGGGAGTAGTATCGCCAGAGCAGTTTGAGGAGTCGGTCTGGCTGATCTTGGCTGGGAATGCGGGTTGTTTCACACTTGACGCGGAGGCCCCTGAGATGGCCAAAGCAGTAATGAAGCTAAGCGAATGGATGGATTGAGAGACCAAAAGCGAGAACAGGATGTGCTTGCGTTGCTGTAAATGGGATGAAAGGATAGAATGTGCCTCGATGGCGATGTGATGTTGGCTGTTGAGAATGAGTCTCTTGAAATGAAGGTGTGTGTATATTGGCAGCAGGAGGAAGGGAAAGAACAAGAAGGGAACAAGGACGGAGGAGGCACGCACACGCTCAGGCTCAGGCACAAGCACGGCAGGCACGACAGGCGGGCCTGAAATGGATTGACGTGGTTTGACGATGGCTTGGCGAGAGGGGAGACGATAGAGAGACGAGAGACGAGACAGGCACCAGGCACGAGCACAGAGCACAGGTACAGTATAGGCATGGACGAGTGGTGGTGGCACTACGAGTACTATGAGAGCCCCCTCGGCCCCTACCGGCCAGCGGTAGGGGGACCTTGAACTGACTAGGGTTCCTGAGAGTATCGACAACTCGGAAGCAGGAGAATGCGAGCGAAGCAGAGACAAGCACACAGACCGCACTGCCATGAGGAAGAGTCGGAAATTGGTTTCAGAAGGCTCCTCAAGCCTATCACCTTTTGGGCTTGGTGGGCCACTTACCCTAAACTGTGACGGTGCTAGCGCAATGCTTAGCCAGGAACCGCCCAAAAGCCTCCCAGACGCCCACGTACCGGGAGCCCGCTCTCAATCCCAATCCCAGGCCTGGCAATCACTTTAATCTTCGAGACTTTTTCGCCTTGTAATTGCTATTTTAACACAGCCTCGACCATTGATTAATTAATCAATCTTCTGATACCGAACCCATCTCGGGCACATGCTCATGCTGTACCTGTAGTTGATTACGATATGTACTGCACAAGTACTCCGTACTCTCTCCGTAGATAGATCGGGTGGCACGGAGCACAGGAACCCTTGGGCCGATCCGGCTGTGCTCTCTTGAGCTCTAGACTGCATCTGGTAAGAGTGCCTTCCCTGCGTGAAAACAAGACAAAACATGACAGTTGAAGACGCGTTCCTGCATTGGTGCCGACTTGATTGACACGTCCTTGTCCACCATTCCTGCCGCGGACATGCAGATCCCCTCCCCTCGTTTTGTATGAGTACGAGTACTGCTTCGTCCGTTTCTGCTACTGTTCAAGATTGGTTTATTGCTGATTTGTGTACTCGTACTGCCACGAGCGCATCACCGTTGCATGAGCCCCCCTCTCCACCCACCAAGCCACCAACCACTAAAACCACCCAATCCCCCGCCGGCCTCGGGCCTCCATCCTGGTGGCGCCCCCGTGGCGCTCCAATGGCGTTGGACTAGGAGCACCGCGAGACAACGCGACTGCTTCAAAATGCCCGACCAGTCGACTCTCCTGCGTCCGTCTCTGACTTCTCAGCTGCTGTCTTCTCGAATCGGTTGTTGGTTGTCCTATCGTATCCTCAACATGGATACGGAGTTCCTGGTACGCTGCAGAAGCCACTCTACTTTAAACCTCTTTGGGTTCAACTAACAAAGCCCAAGGCAGATTTCAACCGATCCCTCCGTCTGGATCACATGCTCTTTCTGGTAGTACGGAGCTGTTGGTACTCTGTGCTAGTGAGATGGACTGTACTCGTAGCAGTGCAGACAATAGTAATGCTGCACCCTACTGGTAGTTCTGCGTCTGGAGGGCGGAGTACTCCTACTGAGACGGAGTAACTATGGAGTATCAACGTCTGTACGGTGACTCCTATCTTGTCCGTTGTACCGACATGCAGATTCTGTAAAACCCAGCACTGATTGGCACTCTTTTGAACACTTCGATTGACGCAGTCCAGGACATTGTCGTCCTGGTTCGCCGTACCGAGTATACGTACTCAAGCTCGAATGAAGCTGAGCACACAACCTCCAGATTTCACTTCACGACTCTAAGAGCAACGAATGGCTTACGAGGACACTCTCGGCTGTCCCCTGCTCTATGGCCGTACGAGACCGACGACCCCATCTAAACTCTCGGGAGGCTTGCACGAAATTGTGCCTCGTCATTTTTTGGGCTCCCTCAGATCCACCACCTCAAATTCCATTCCTTTCGCCTCCACCACATGTCCTGGCCGCAACGCGTCGGTGTAAATATTGTCAACATCGTGAGGATGGAAGATTCCAGGATTATCGCAGCTAAGAATTGCTTTTTTTCCCGGAGGATCGGTCAGTCGATATACGCCCCAGTCTCCACCGTGGTAGGTATCTCCTTTATTTGGTGCGCATACAATTGCCACACTCTCAGCCAGCATCATTTGATATCCAGCATGTGTATGCAGATCCCTGCTACTCATAAAGCATGTTTGTGTAGGATGAGTATGGATCCACCCTAGAATCATCAAGTCTTCTGTATCCACATAGTCGAACAATTGCGATTCATTCGTCATCTCACAAGTATCCGAGGTCGCTGTCTGCGATGGGATAATCAGCCGACTGATAAAGAACGCGTTTGCGATCAGTGTTCCTCCTAGAAATCCACACGTCTCAAGATTGGCCGACGTATTCTTCTGTGCTATTCTCAAGAATGTCGTACGTAACGTCGGGGGAAGGAAAATCGTTCTGAGAGGAGTTCCATTTTCAAGGTATGCTGCTGGCGCGAAGATGTGAGCCAGTTCTGGAGTAACAGATCTCCCCGACGACGAGCCTGTAACCTTATCAGGACGTGGTGGTGCTACCGTGCTTGGTAGTCCACCCTCTTTTGGGGGTCTTGCTGGCGGCGATGACAAACTGTTTTGGAGTGCTTCAGCAAATTGCTGCCTCTCAATCACAGGAGAGCTTATGGATGGTTGAGCATGATGTGAAGGGATGCTTGGGTAGTGGTAATTCGCCGGCATAGCTCGAGATCTCCTGTCTGCCTCACGTTGAGGATTTCCCTCAACGCGAGCCCGAATCTCTTGTAGTCTTCTTGACAGATCATCGCCATCAGACCCAGAGGTCAGAGCAGCCTGTCGATTCGCAGCTCTTCTAGAGATCTCTTTCTGTGCTATTCTCACAGCTAGTTCCCTGTTTTCATGACCCTGGATTCGTTGGGTCCGTTGCTCTAGAGCAGGCTGACGCGAAGAGAATGTTGCAGCGGCCCGGCTCTCTAAGTGAGCGATCCTCCTGGCCTCTCTCTCGCTCAGGGTCTGCTGGAAACGCTCATATCGATCATTTATCCTTGGCTTGAGTAGATCCAGAACTTTGAAGTTGCGATTCACTTCCTTCTCTGCATCCTTGAGCAGCAGCTTGCTGACCTTGTCTCGTGCCTGAGGGTGAGCCGGTAACTGGGACAGAATAAGGTGGGCATGGCGGAACAGTAGCAGATATGTGGTTTCTTCGTCTCCTTCACGGACGTATATCTCTGCCTATGTAAGAAGTCAGACAACTTGCAGAGGATGTGAGAGGGGCATGAGTGGGTTACCCACCTCTTTCAGCATGGCCTGCGCAGAACGCAGCCAGTAGCGGAGAGGTATGGAGGCATCATATTCATATTCTTGGGCCGCTTTAGTAATCTGCTGGACATTCCGGGGACTATGTATGGGACCCAGCTCTCCCAGATTGCCAGACATTATTGTTTCTCAAGCAGTAGAAAGTCTTGGACGGTCTTGGAGGGGCTGAAGGGTGCATGTGAGGGGTGGATTGACCGAGTCAGCCTGCGTCTACAGTCAACAGCAATATGCATGAAGTTGCTGGCTGGTATTCATGTCGCTTGTGACTGGGAGGAGACAAACGCAAGTCGACACTGATTGTGAAGATGATGTGGTCTTGCATCTTGGTCAGGCGTTGGCATCAAATTGCTGTTCAACGCTGTGATCCCCGAGCCAGGCGTCACCCATTAGTTCTTGCCACTTTTTTGTGCCAGGGCAGGTTTGCCGAGCGCGTATCTTCCCCCAAACCCCTCGAGGGCCACGACGCGTTGGCGGCCCAACATCTGACTCAACTGCAATTGAGAACAGGTTCTTTTTCCCAAAAAAAGCAATTTAAACGTATGACGATGGGAGCCTGCTCTATTTCTCTATCAAAGGGTAAGTGATCGGGCCGATGAGGCCGTCCTGATCTGTCCATGATACGCCTTCCGGGCCTGGGTGAGGGCGTCGACCATCAGGGATGACCAATATGATGGTTGTCCCAGCCGCTCTCACCTATGATTCGACCGTGCGCATATGCTTGACCGACCATGGCCGAGGTCTCCAGCTGTGAACTACTGTGCATCCGAAAATCCGCCTGGCACATCTTAACTTCAAGAGACAAGCATAGACTTCATAAGTGACCAGCTCCACGATCTACACCCGCTCCTTGACTACCTGACTGCTGACAAAAAGTACAGCGTTTGTTTCCATTGATGTAACCGGCCAGGCAAGTTTGCATGGTTTACGAACGCATCATACACGGCCCGACATCCTCACCTTATATCAGACTTCACATCTTTGCCAGAACTAGCTCAATTTCTCTACATAATTGCTTTAATATACCCTGACAACAATTCTCCATCTATTCAACAAACCCAATATGTCCTCTTCCATCGAGCCCTATCATATTTCCATCCCGGAATCACGAATCGCTGACCTCAACAACAAGCTCCACCAAGCACATTTCCCTGATGAGCTTGAAGCCGCTGAATGGGATCTTGGTGCTCCATTAGCTGATGTGAAGCGGCTCACTGAGTACTGGCGAGATGAATTTAGCTGGCAAAAGGCTGAGAAGAAGTTGAACCAACTCCCGCACTTCGTCACTTCGATACAGTGCGAAGGCTATGAAAACCTAAAAATCCATTTCCTTCACAAAAAGAGCAATATCAAAGGAGCAGTCCCCTTGCTTTTCGTTCACGGCTGGCCCGGCAATTTTCTTGAGGCCACGAAGATCATGGAGTCTCTGACCAATCCTGGAGAAGGACAAATCGCCTTCGACCTGGTAGCACCGTCGCTCCCAAATTATGGCTTTTCAGAGGGCACTAAGAAGCGGGGGTTCTCTATGGATCAATACGCAGAGACTTGCCATAAATTGATGGTACGACTTGGTTACAATCAATATGTCACACAGGGCGGTGACTGGGGCTACAACATTACTCGCTCATTATCGATATTGTATCCAGACCACGCCAGAGCCACTCACTTCAACATGGACGTCGGGAAAGCGCCGGAGTTCCTCAAGAACCCGCTACTCGCGGCAGAGAACGCTCTGAAGCCCCTCTCTCAACGAGAAAAGGACGGCATCGCGCGCTCCGAATGGTTCATGAAAGAAGGCTTCGGATACAACCTCCTACAGCGCACGAAACCCCAAACTATCGGCTACGCCCTGGCTGACAGCCCCGTTGCCTTACTAGCATGGATTTACGAGAAACTCCACGACTGGACCGACTCCTACGCGTGGACTGACGAAGAAGTCTGCACCTGGATCAGCATCTACTGGTTCAGCACTGCTGGCCCCGCCGCGAACGTCAGGATCTACTACGAATGCTTCCGCAGTGGGTTCTGGGGCCAGCGACTCAGCAGAGACCAGATCCTCCAGTGGCAATCTACAGTCAAGATCGGGATTAGCCATTTTCCTAGGGATATCTCAGTGTTGCGGAGTACGTGGACACGCACGGTGGGAAATTGTGTCTTTGAGAGAGATCATCCGACCGGTGGCCATTTTGCGGCGTGGGAGCGGCCGAGGGAGCTTGTGGGGGATTTGAGGGAGATGTTTGGGAAGGGTGGTGGTGCCTACAAGGTGGTCGAGGGAAAGAGTGGATACGGGCCTTTGACGTCTCAGTTGTGATCTTGTGAGTGATCGAAGAGAGATCCTAGATTGAGTTATTGATGGAACGGCTTGGGATGGATAGTTATGGAGCGTTGCGTTTGTTTCGAGGGTAATAAAACTAATCTCGGTTTTCAAAAGCCACAAGCTGACTGGGCAAGAATCAGAACGTATTTCTCAATACATTACCACTCACATGACGGCTAAAGGGAAACATGACTATCCCAGACCAAGTCCCTTTTCTGCTTTCAAAATTCAATAATACATTGGTCATCATCAAATATCAGGACGATTCAACAATAATCCAACACAGATCGATGCACTCACTCCTTCTTGCTCCTCCCCTTAGAGTATCCACTGGGACCAGCCTCACCTCCAGGATCGTTCTCATCTCTCGGAAGCATGCCAAGCCCCAGCATCCCCATTAGATTCCCACCGGGCCCGGCCGTCCCAGCCTGCGACTTGAGACTCTCGAGCAGATTGCGAGCCAGGTTCACGTCGATCTCGTTGTCGATGTCTTCGTCGTCGGATGAAAGCTCGTCGACGTCGCTATCTCTGTCCACTTCCTCGATCTCGTTGCTACCACTAGTCGCGGCACCCTTGATAGCGGCGGCTTGTTTCCCACGCTTCGAAGACGACGCTGGTGGGTTGAGGTCGAGCACTCCAGTGCCCCGCAGTTCGGCTTCCATCTGCTTCATGAATGCTTGCATATCTTCACCTCCGTCCTCGTCCTCGCCCTCATCGCTTAATTCGCTATCAAGACCGCCCTCGATAATGCGGCCAGTTCCTGCCGCGGGCTGACGTAGACCGGCCCGATTCGCTGGGTCTTGTGCCCCGGGCCCAAGCTTGCCCGACATGATCTCCTTCATGACCTCGGGCGGCATGCCCATCATCTCCTGCATCATCTTCGTAAAGTCGTCTTCGTTGAAGCTGGCATCTTTGTCTTCGCCTTGGTCATCGTCATCTTCAAGGTCGTCAATATCATCCTCCTCGTCATCGTCATCGTCACTGCTGTCCTCATCAAACATGCCCGCTCCATCCAGCCCAGCCTTATCATCGTTCAAAAACTGTTCAAATTGCTTGACGATTCTTTGCAGGTTTTCTTGCGCTGCTTTGTCGCCAAAAGTGCCTTTCTTGCCTGCACTTGTTTGGCCCTTGCGGCGGCCGTCGAGTTCGTTGTCGAGGTCGTCAAAATTTATGTCCAGCCATTTGTCGTCATCCTCGTATTGCTCCCACGTTTCGATCTCGGATGTTGTGGGCAAGGCTTCGTCTCCGGATTTAAGATCTTCCAAGAGCATTTTCATCTCTCGGACGGCTGGCTTGTCCTGAAATTGAGAATCAGATACGAGCATCTCAAAGCCGCAAGCTACTTTCATCCCTGTCTCTGCCCGAGCGTAGGATTTGGATTCTGTTCTCGAGGGCATCGCACCCGCAAAAACGGCTGGTGGTGGGAAGTCTTGTGACTTGACTTGTGCATAGGCAACCCGAGGGAACTTTACGCTCACACTTACGAAATCTTCAGGCGGGAAGCTCATTTTGTCCATGTTGTCCTTTGATTGTAATGGTTTGAGAGCAATAGGGTCCCGGAGATAGAATGCTTCGACTGCAGGGCTGATGTACGCTGGCTTCTGGTGTAGCAAGAACGCTATCGTTCGAGGAATGGTGATGACGGCATGGTGCATATTCTCCGTAATCTGCTTTGGATAATTTCGCAGTCGGAAAAATGCCTCTTCCTCCATGCTTGTAGAGTGCATTATACGTTGCGGTTCGTTCAAGATGATCTCTCTCGCTTGGAGGAGAGAAAGTTTCTCGTCCGTCCGCTTCGAGCTTCGAGAGTTAGCTGCAGGCTTGATGATCCGAAGCTGTCCGTTATTGATCCAGACACGATTCTCTGCTACCTCAGGTTCCAGCCACGCTGGGAGCGTACCAGACGCCTCGATTAGCAGGAACTCGCCATCGCTATCTGTTACCTTAACCCAAAGCTCGCTGAAGCTTTTCGTCAGCTCTTTCAAGACCCATACAACGACCCATTCGTCTTCGACTGAGTCACCGTACTCAGTACGTCCACGTAGAAAGCTCAGCCCTGCAGCTGGTGTTAGTTAATTCTCAGCTGTCCACTGCAGTGGAAAACAGACCTCACCATCTTCTTTGTTTAATTCGAGAGAGAATCCCTGTCTTTGCCAGATGTAGTCTTTAAGGCACCGCTTTTGTAGATCTGTTGCATGCTTTTGGATATCCCGTAGCCGCAACCGTAGTTCCGAGTCATTGCTCCTGTCAAGGGAAGTGGATAAGATGTACAAAGAGTATTCAATGCAATCATCCGGAAGAGCAGGTTTTGGAATAGGATGAAACGTGGACCGTAGCCATGCCAAGTCCTCCTCCGTGGGCGGCATCACCGCTTGACTTACAACACTTGGAATAGAAGCAACCGACTTTAAGGAGATAACTGGACACCTGTAGTAAAAAACGGTTTCTTCCTTTGCCACACTTTGTTTCGATGTCAGGGACGAGGGATGTGGTAAGTGGCTGCTTATGTAAACGCGCCAAGGCTGACGGCACCACCCGAGGGCGCTTTTCCCTTCGTGGAATATCAATAAACATTCAGGATTGGTGGTGCATGCAAGACTATTCGACTTCTCCGAAGTATACCAACATGCTTACTTCTGGTGCTTAACACTTCTATTGAGTATTTTGTGTGCACTTGCCCGGCGCCTCAGCCACTAAGACGCGCACTCTAGACACCATGGACAAATATATCGGTACACCACAAGCAAGCGATGCCTCCTTCTTCACCAAGGCCCTCGATAATCTTGACTCCCTCTCGCCTGAGAAATCATTCGCTGTTCCCGCGCGTGGAGCAGATCTAATCAGTCAGATGCGAAGTGCGAAGGGACGTGGCATGAACCTGAAGACTCCCAGAGCCGGCGGTCGAGATCCACTGCGACTTCTTCCCAACGGCGAGCATGGGAAACCCGAGTTCACTCCACTGATGAGGAGTGTCACAAAGAATAACATTGCGAGACGGCTATCTAGTAAAAAGCCCGGCACCGCATATACACCACGACATTCCTTGCTGAAACCAGGTGACCTTTCTACCCTTGACCCCGAAAACACTTCCAGTTCGGCAGGCAATATGGCCGACGATACACCTATGCCACATCAAGCTAGCAGTGCACAGAGTACACCGCTGGCCCAACTTCCTACGCGTGACGCTGTTGGTCTTGTCAGCGATGGCAACATGATGACATTACGAGAACAAGAGAACATCATTGACAAGATTGAGAAAGAGAATTTCGGGCTCAAGATGAAGATTCACTTTTTGGAAGAGGCTTTGTCCAAACGCGGCGGCGAATTCAACCAAGCTGCTCTGAAGGAGAACACAGACTTGAAAGTCAACAGAATCACAATGCAACGTGAATTACATAAATTCAAGAAGAACATCGCTCAAGCCGAGAAGGACGCGGAGGTTTACAGACTACAACTTGAGGAATTCAAAGAACGCATCAGGCGAAAACAGGTTGACGAAAGTGTTCGAGTCGAGCTTCACAAGCTCCGCTCCGAAGTTGAAGCGAAAGACAAAAAGCTCAAGGTGATGGAGCGCGAGTCGAGTCAAGCTGCCCAGGAAGAACACTCACAAATCCAGAAATTGAAGGATGAACTCGATGACCTGCAAGCTGAACTTCGAGAAAAGGATCGCCTAATCGATGAGCGGGACGACCAGATTGACTCGCTCAAAGCAGAAGTCAACAAGGATTCCAATGAAGTCGTTGAGGTGGAAGAGGAATTGCGATACGCCAAAGAAGAGGTTGAACATCTCAAGCAAACCCTCGACCGGGTCAAATCAGAGCTTCAGGGGGCAAAAGAAGAGCGGGAGGAGGCCATTGACGACAAGAGGAGAGCCGAAGAAAACTTGGACGAGCTCCGTGATGAGATGGCCAACAAATCCTTCACCACCAAAGGGCTAAGCAGGCAGCTGGAGGAGAAGGCGAACAAGCTAGATGACGACTTCCAGGATCTGCAGGAACGATATGAAGCTCTTCAGGCAGAACTTGATTCCAAGTCGGATGCCGAGAGGCAGTTGCGAGACCGAGTTCGTGAACTGGAGAAGGAAGGAGCTTCAGAAACACGCAAGGCCCATCAAGAACTCGAACTTTCCCAGCAGCAACGCGACACTCTCGAACGTAAGCTCAACAACATGGCCAAGCAACTCGAGACGGCCGAACGAGACTTGCAAGAAAAGACCGATGAAAAAGATTTACTCCAATCTCGTCACGATGCATTGACTAGGGAGTCTGCAGAACTTCAAAAAGATCTTGTCAAATTGCAAAAGGCCGTTCGTGAGCTTGAGAAATCCCTAGAAGAAGAACGACAGCAGTCTGCACACAACGACAACTTACTGCGAACAAACCACAAGCATGAGCTCGATCTCCTCAATGAACAAATTGATGGTCTTCACCGCGAGGTCAACAGCAAAGAGAATGCACATGCAGCTGATTTGGAGGAATGGGAAGCTCAAAAACATTCACTCGAAAGTGCTTCTCAGAAAGCTGAAGAGAAGGCCAAAGGTTTGCAACGAACAGTAGACAAACTTCAGGACGCTCAAGGAACACTGTCTGGCCGTGAGATGAAGCTACAAGAAGCACTTGAGAGTGAAAATGAACGTCATAAGCAAGAAGAGAAGATTCTGTCCAAGGAAATTCAAGAATTACAGCAAGATCTTACGGCGAAGCGCCAAGCTGCAGACGAGAGTCGAAATGAGCTCAACAATGCAAGGGAGGAACTCCGCATTTCTATCCGTGAGCAAGCATCACTAAAAGAAAAGGTGGTAGAGCTTGAGGATGAGATCGAAATCCTCCAAGCTGACATTGAGCAAGAGCATGAGGTTGCGCAGATGCAGCAACAAAAGTCTTCTAGCCACGCTGATGCCCAAGTACAAAAGCTTCGACAAGAAAAGCAATCCTTGCAGGAGCAACTCGCCAATGCCAACACGGAACTCAAAGATGCCCGCTCAGCACTGAACTCCGCCGAGCGCGATCGTGAGGAGCTTGAGAAGAAGTTCGAGAAAATGCAGAATTCCAACGACGATACTTTCAATATCGATCAAGAAAAGCGCGAGCTCAAGCGAGCGAAGGTCAAGCTCGAGAAAGAGGTTATGCGTCTGACATCCGAGCGTGACGTGTTGACACAAGCAAACAATGTCCTCGAGAATGAGATCAACTCGGAAATGGACCGAGCCAATGAAGAGGAGAATCGTTTGAACACAGAGATCGAGACTCTCCGCAAGCAGAAATCCTCAGGGACGGACATCAGAGACAGAGAACTGACTTCTGCTCGGAATAAGGTGGCTCGACTGGAAAGTCGGGTGAAAGATCTGGAGCAGATGGTCGAGAATCAATCAAAAGTGATGTCTCCTGCCACCAACGTATCTGTGCTGCGGGATGACCTCACAGAGGCGAGGGAGAATCTAACTTCGTACGCCAAACGTGAGACAGAATTGAAAGCGTCAAACCGAGATCTCAAAATGCGAGTAAATGATCTCGAGAAAGACCTGCACGAAGCCAGACTTTCACAGTATAGGGCTCAATCTCCATCTGTCTCACCACCACCATCGCATTCCAAGGAATTGGCACAGATTCGTCAGAATCTCATTGACGCTCAAAGGGAAATCAAAGTCGTTTCGTCGGAGAATCGCGAGTTGAAACGTGCAGCACGACGATCATGTTCGAACGAGACAGAGTTTGCAGCCCTGCAAACTGCAGCCCGGTCTCGACTCGATGAAGTTGAGAGTCTGAACGAAAAGCTCTCCGAGCAAAACAAGATTGTAGATGATCTTCGAGAGAAGTTGGAACTCCTCCAAGAAGAGCACGATGACAACCAGGACTTGGCTGCCAGCATCCGCAAGCGTGACAGACAAATTCAGGACCTCAAACAGCAAGTCAAGCATCTCCGGGAGGAGCAAGGGGATCTAAGCGATGTATCCATACGTTTGTCAGCTCGTGAGGGGGAAGCTCAAGAAATGAAACGAGAGCTGAGACGGCTTCGGGACGAACGTAGCCTGGCCAAAAAGAGAGCCGATGAAGTTGGAACGGAACTGGACGCTTTGCAAAGCAAGTACGAAGGGATATTGGAGAAATTGAGCTCCGGGAAATCGTCCAAAGACGATATCCGCGAGAAAGAGATGAGAGGCCTTGTTAAAGAGATAATGTGGTTAAAGGCTAAGTGCAAGAGAGAGGAGCGCCTCAGAAAAGACCTCGCCTGGAGTAAAGGATTCCTTGAGCAGGGTGAGGTAATGAGATCCCAGTGGTACGTTTTGTTGATCCCCTGTGCTCCGTTTCAGTACTAATCATTTTACCAGCAATCAAGTCGATCTTCGAATTCTGGGTGAGATGGGCGTCTCACTCGAGCAACGCAAATACGAGTCAAAGCTACGACCGGTACAGAAGTTCAGAGCGGGTGTTTTTGCAGTTATCGCTGCCATCCGGATGAGTAACATGGAGGAGTCTTGGAGAGAAGCCAAAATAATGGGCGAAGAGCTGAGGTTAATGCGCACAAAGCAGAGCAAATCACGCACAAGGGTGCGCATTCTGGAAGTGTGAGTATCTGCCTCTGGATAGCATCTTTTGGTGGTATTCTGGTGGCATAGCAGAGCAATCAGCATTGAGCGATGCTCGGCTCATTCCGACTTGGGGAGACGATGTTTATTGTTTGAGGCGTCGGTTAGCGACAGCTTTACGAAGTCATGAACAGGCATAGCATCAGACGGTGGATATGAATCGATTGTTGCCCTTCTTTCTGCAAAGACATTTTACTACGCCCCTGTTGAAGTAGAGTGCGACTAGCTTGTGTGACAAAGAGGTTGCATTGGCAACGTTGTCGTTAATGTTGATACTATTCTGACGAGTCGTAATTCTTGCGTAGTTGATCCTTGGCCCGCGGGGTTTGCTTGTTCCAGCGACATCATTAGATATCTAATTAATAGCTCCACCAATAAACGCCAAAACTGGATTGTTCTCATTTAATCCCAAACGGCTTAAATCAGAGATTGTAGGCTGGCCCTCCTGGCGGGGTTGGCGTCAAGGAAGCAAAGAGTCCAAAGTCCAAACACTGAGAAGATAAGCCGCCTGTCAACTAAATCAACTATAGGTGTGAAAATCCAGCCTCCTACTTTTTCACAGGCGTGTCACATTTCTGACTGTACCACGAGCTGTCTTTGACCAACTCTCCTATCTATGCACCGGTTTTGAGGGTTTCGAGGCGGATATTGGAACAGCAGAAACGATTACCATAAGCACAAAACGACATGGCAATTTCTCGGATGTTACTTGGGATATGGGGCAATGAAGTTCGTGATTCGATATAAGGTCGGTCTCTACGTACTACTTGACTCTCCCTAACAATATCTACCCGAAAAAGTTCGCCAACGAGACGAAGACGGAACTGGACTGCTTTATCCAGGCCGTGTTCAATACTTGGCCGGATCATCAGGATGCGCCGTGTCCTTGGACCGCAGCGGGCTCATCAAGACCGAATAGTCAAACTTTCGATCGACATACTTCAAGAGCTCCGGATCGACGTTGTTTGTGTTGAGACCCATTTTATATTCTCCTCCGTCGGTCGGCGGAGGTCCAATGGGCCACCAATAGCATCTACACCACGTCAGTCTTGAGTCCAACGGAAAAGGAATCGCTGGACTTGCACGCAACCGCAGTTGTCGCAGAAGTTGAACGACAGGTCTCGATCGCCCCAGGTGTACAGCCTCGTTACTGCGTTCGGCTTCGTTTCGATCTGGACCTCGTCTGGATGATAGTATCCCCACGCCGCACCATACCTGCGGCAGAGAGTACATTGGCACACATTGATGTACTCGGGGAGTCGTTGAACCATGACTGTGATTGCGCCGCAGTGGCAGCTCGAGCGGATGGGGGTGTTTATCGCAGCCATGCTGTCTTGCATCGCTCGTAGTTTGGCAGTGTGGTATGTTGGCTTCTAAAGATGCTTCTTACGGAAGAAAAGCATTCGACTGTCTTTCTGGTGCCAAGACGAGGCTGTAGCCTGTAGCCCTGCAAGCAGTGAGTCAGTGACCACTTTATATTGCGTCATTGTTGAACGCATGTACCTCCTGTAGATATCTTGGTCGGCGTCCGGTCCCAGGCTCCAGCTCGATTTTGCGAGGACTCGTAGCGGGGAGATAGGCCACTCTCGCACAAAAGGGTATCTACTCACATGCACAACTGATTTACAGCTTCGTCGTCTTATCAATCTACGGGGTGTATTCAACGAGGTGGCACGTCCACAGTCAAGCCTGGCCGTTCTCCGCATTTGATACATACATACATAACATATATTATTTCGGAATTGCCCCGCTTCACCAATCCTTCCACGGCTTGGAATACAACGCGGACTTGAAGTAGTGCACTAGCATCTCTCCCTGTCGGACCTTCGGATCCTTCATCTTTACAGGCCCATCTTCGCCCGCAAAACCATGTCACAGCCTCAACCACAGCCGCAGCCACAGGAGTATGATCCGCGCGGGATCGAGTACTACACGGTCCCCACGCTCACATTCACATCTGGCACAACCCTGCACGACGTGAAGGTCGCTTACCGACGATTCAACCCGGACTCAACAGCGGGCACGATCCTCATTCCGACGTGTTATGGCGGGTTCATCAACACGACACTCACGCTCACCGGCCCCGCACCAAATGACGCACTCTCGAAATACCACGTGGTGGTCGTCGCCATGCTCGGCAACGGTGAGAGCTCCAGCCACAGCAACAAAGCTTTCTTCCCGGAGCCCGGCGAGCTGCGGTACCAGGACGTGGTGCGCGCGCAGCATCAACTCCTGACGGAGCACCTGAAGATCACCAGGCTTGTGGCCGTGATGGGCTTCAGCATGGGCGGCCAGCAGGCGTACCACTGGGGCGTCATGTACCCGGACTTCGTCTCGAGGGTCATCGCAATCTGCTCGAGCGCGCGCACGTCGGCGCACAACTATGCGTTCCTGGAGGGGCCGATCGCCGCGCTGACGAACTCAATCGACTACATCGCCTGGCGCGCGATGAAGGCCAAGGTCGCGCGCGGCGAGGAGGTGGGTCAGAACATGAAGGATGTGGTGCCGAGGAATGGAATCCGGGCGTTCGCGCGCACCTATGCTGCTTGGTTGACCAGTGCCGCGTGGTTTAGGGACCGCGAGTGGAGTAAAGGCCCCTTCGCCGGCTTCAACAGCCTCGACGACTGGATGCGTGCAAGGGAGGACGGGTACATGATCTGGGACGCGCAGGATTTGCTGGTGCTTGCGAGGATGTGGCAGTTGGGTGACATTGGTGATGCGATTCCGGGAGAGGAGGCCACTGGCATCAAACCGCTGGGGTATAAGATCCCCGAAGATGCGAGCTACGCAAAGGCGTTGAAGAGTATCGAGGCGAAAGTTCTCCTGCTCCCTTGTCGTACCGATCAGTACTTCCCGCCTCAGGATTCGGAGATCGAGGCCAAGTATCTGCAGAATGGCCGTGTTGAGGTCATCGAGAGTACTTGGGGCCATGTTGCTGGGGGAGGTTTGAATCCCGATGATACGGCTTTCCTGAATGAGAGAATTGGAAGGTTCCTGAGTGAGGAGTAGTCTAGCGAGAGGATCGAGATTCATGAGATCATGATGATCTGAATGAGGTGGCTGATGGAGGCCTGGTCTATGTCGCGAAATTGACCGTGGCAGTGTATCTCTCTATGTCGAAACGAGAAATCCAAACAAGAAGAAACCGCACAAGCCCGAAGGGCGTTGAGGTCAACATCCTCAATCATCAAGTCAAACGTTGTTGTTTTTTTAAAGAAAAACAATATGTGATATCAATCGCCTTCGCCCTCGCTTGACTATGGACATCCACACATTCAACTTGCCGCGCTCCCCCAACATTTTTGTTCCTGGAAACAGACTCCATGCTAAATGCGTATATATCATGTCATGTGCAAGGCCCCGCATGAAACTTCCGTCAATGCATGTCCTGAGAGATGGCTCGTCCATAAATTATCCCCATGTCGACATTAGAAAACCAGTGGAAAAAGGAAAACCTCACAATGGGAGACAAAAAAAGAAATCGTGCATGAGTGCGCCGCCAGATCGCAGCTTCCTTTCCCGTTTCCCTTCCCGGCGCCCAAGTTTTCAGTCGTAGTTCTGCACCTGGTATGAGAGCACCATCATCCACAGAAACAAGACGGCCAGGATGATGGACCATGCGAACGACGCTTTCCAACACGAACATATGTTGTCCTGGGTCAGCCAGGCCAGCGTCTCTATCGACACGCCGGTGTACTCCTGTCCCGTGACGTAGTTATTGCAGTTCCCATTCACGTTGCCCCGGCCATACAGTTGGATGGCGGTCTCAATCAGCACGGTGACCCATAGGACAAGAAGGATGAATGCGCCGAGCAATATACCGCCGGGTATCAGCATGCGCCGTGCGGCGAGCACGAGGATTATCACTAGGAAGATGATCGTGAGGCCGCCGGTGACTACTGCGAAGGTAAATAGCCTGGGTGGGAGAAAGGGAGATTAGTTTTGGTGCTTTTTGAGGAAATAAGGATATTGGGAGACGTGGCTTTGGGAACATACCATGGAATTCCGATTCTCAATTGTTGTTGGACGGATATGAACCAGGCGTTGATACCCAGTACCGTTGATGCGCCGGCTAGGACGATGAAGATCCACAGATTTAATTGAACTTCAGGCCACCGGTAGCGTCGACGCGTCTCTCGGTATACCACCTCCGTTGCCATTTTGACAGGATTTTTGGAGGGATTGAAATGGGGATGTATTGCGTGGAATCGAGATGCTCAATCGAAAGAGTGCTCTGGGGAGCAGAGCGGCGGGTTTGAGTGGTGAACAAGCCGTTGGCTATTGTTGTGAATTGAGGCGCATGGAGTGGGTTCGTTTCAGGGAAGCTGAGGGGTGTGGGCGATGGGTTATCACACAACTTGCTCGCAGTCTTTATGTAGTGGTGATGATGACGAGTAATCGCAAAAGGTGCAGTGAGTCAGGTTGGGTTGCGAAAGAGTCCAGCTACCCAAACGAACAAAGGACGCGCAGGCGTGGTGTGGTGTGGTGTTATTCGTTCAATGAGAGGGAACCACGATGCGGGAGCATGCGAGAGATGGCGGCCAAAGGGTGGGTTTGTCGGTCCTGAGTCCTGGCCTGGGGAGATCTGATCTGGTGTTGTTTGGTTCGGGGCGACTTTCAGCGTTCAATGGCGGCCTCGCTTGAAATAGCCACTTGGCACGTGTCTCAACCCAGTGCCACAGTTGACAAGTCACACAAAACACTTGTTCCCAAAAGGTCAGATGAGCTTGAACATGGCGGTTGGAGGCATGGTTTCCCAACTGTGGAAAATGTTGCAAAGACGGCCGTGTCTGGAAATGATGCAACGTTGATTCCTTCAGAAGGCAATCCTGGGGCTGCGGCTTGGTCATGAACTCACAGGCCCATGAGGACTGGCACCCACCTGGGCACTCGGGGCGCTGCTTATTCCAACGTGGGTTTCCGGGCGTTGGGTGACTGGGTCTTGTCAAACACCGCGTTGTCCCGGTTGCCCGTGCAACGCCTCCATCTCAGGGCAGGCCGAGGTGGAATAATTCTTAACGTCATTTCTGAAGCAGCCAGTTATATATGTATGTGTATGAGACTCCAGCCTTTCAAAATTGGGCAAGATTCCAGAGTCAAAGAAGAATAGCATCTTCAAGTCGGAGCAGGCCTTCTATGCCTGTTGGTGAACTCTGGAATCCACAGATAAGAGCCTTTGCCGCTATATTTATAGTTATTAAGCGCTGTGGTAGTGCCTTTATTCAACGATTCGTATGCTGAGTTGGCTGCGCATAATATACTTTTCTTAGAGCCATCAATCGAGCAGGACATAGTCTTTTGCCAGCGGTAATCAGACTGTGTTTGGTTTGTGGGAATCGAAAAGGCTGCGTGAGGCTGGTTGCCCCTCGCAACCACACAAGTCTTGGCATCAAGGATACCCATGGCCTGGTCGCCCTGGTGTGTTCTCCAACCTGCGCCCTCCCACCCCATCCCGTGTATGAGACCGAAGTTCAACTCATATAGGTCTATTTACCCTACCACAAATCCGCGGTCAAAATGAGTGTCCGAGTCGTCGCGCGAATCCGACCACTCCTCAAGTCCGAGCTCTCGAAGGACGAGATCTTAACTACCTATGACGGACCAGATGGAAAGCCAGCCATCGTGAAGCTTCCCAATCCCAAAAACTTGTCCGAGGAATACAGCTTCCAGTTCAACAGTGTCTATGGGCAAGAGTCGACGCAGCAGGAGATCTTCGATGCTGAGGGTATGTCGTTGCTAGCCACCCGGGTCAAGGTCAATAAATGGTAAATAATCATTTGCTCACACTCTCAACAGTAACCCCCACCGTGAAACACCTCTTCCTCGGCTACGATGTCACAATCTTCGCCTATGGCTCCACTGGTACCGGCAAGACGCACACCATGCGGGGCGGGAAGTCGTTGCAGGAAAGAGGCATGATCCCGCGCTTGCTGAGCAGTATCTATCGAAAGAGCCGGGCTTTGGAGAAGAGCAGCCATGGCGAGACGTCCGTCCAGGTTTCCATGAGCTACTACGAGATATATAATGACCGTGTATTCGATCTGTTCGACGGCCCTGAGAAACGTACCCCGACCGGGCTACCTATCAGAGAAGCTGAAGGTGGGAAAACCGTGGTGGTCGGACTGACAGAGGTCCCTTGTTCGACTTTGAAAGATTTTGAAGCCCTCTACGACAAGGCGAATTCGAACCGAAGTACGGGCGCAACCAAACTGAATGCACACTCGTCCAGATCCCATGCAATTCTTTGTGTCAAAGTCACAGTGGCGACTCCTGATGAGACGAGGGTCAGCACGGCCTGTGCTATTGATCTTGCCGGCTCCGAAGACAATCGAAGGACTGGAAATGGTAAGGACCGGATGGTTGAATCCGCCAGCATCAACAAATCCTTGTTTGTCTTGGCGCAGTGTGTCGAAGCTATCAGCAAGAAACAGCAACGAATTCCTTACCGAGAATCCAAGATGACTCGGATTCTCTCTTTGGGCCAGAATAATGGCTTTACTGTCATGATCTTGAACCTCGCCCCTGTCAAAGCATACCATCTCGACACGCTCAGCTCTCTGAACTTCGCCAACAGAACCAAGAAGATTGAAGTCCGCGAGGTGGAGAATGAGCCTATCTTTAAAGGGCCCCCTCGCCCAGCTACCACCGCTCCTTCAGGAGGCCCGAACATTCAGCGGCAACCCCTTCGACCTCTCACTCACCACATCAATGTGAATATCATGGCAAATCGCGATACGGCAGCGAAGAATGAGAAACCCCCGAAAGCCTTCTCCGTCTATTCGGACCGAGGTAAACCATCTACGACATCCAAACCGACCATCCAGCGATCATCTCCTCTCAAACGTGGCGCGGATGCATCGGTCTTCTCTGCTCGCCCCACCAAGATCTCACGGCCAACGCCAAGCTTCATTCGACGAGGTCCAGACACCAGTGCTCTAACACAAGCATCCATCGAGAACCTCGTAGAGAAGAAAGTTTCGGAAATCCTAGCGGCACGGGCGATGAATGTACCGGACCCAGTACCAACGAAGATGGTATCAGACGAAGTTCAGAAACGCTTGGATACCATTGAGAAGCGGTTGGAAGGCCAAGACGGAGAAAGAGCCGAAGGGCTCAGCTACCTGTTTATGGCAAAGCAGCACCAAGCACGCGGCGAGGACTTTAGTGCCTTGAAGATGTATGAGCTGGCACAGCCGTTTTTCCCGGACAACGAGAAACTGGAAGGGAAAATTGAGCGGTTGAAAGAACGGCTGACGAGGAAGAAGCAGGAGTCCGAGGATGGAAATCCCCACCAGGATGAAGCTTTGCCCGACGCGAGGAGGCCGATCACTACCAAGCAACTGACCATTGACGGAATCGGCGCAACCGAAGACGAGAGCTACCATGAAGAAGGCAATGAATCCGAGTACCACAGCGATGACGAAGACGGGAGTTTGTCCTTTCGGGCACGTCCACGGCGGCAAAAGCAGAAGCGCAAACCGCGAGCCTCATCTCCAGACCCCTTGACTCAACCCAATGCTGTTGCCATCACGCCTCGCACACAACACCTGCTAGATGTAATCAACACGCGAAACGTATCACAGATTAAATCACTAAATGGTCTTGGTGCGAAACGGGCTGAAGGGATCGTCGAGTATCTGAACTCGCAACTTGAAGTCGAGGGCGATGCAGATCTACGATCATGGCGGGATCTTACAAAATTGAAGGGCGTGGGGAAAAAGACCTTGGAGAGCATGAGAGAGGGTGTTCTTGTTTGACTCTGGATTTGCCCGCTTGCATAAATAAGCTTGGTTCAGAGCCCAATCTGTTGTTCACGCGTTCCAGCTTACCTTCGTTTCCGGATCGTGTTGCTCGCTGGTAGACAGAACGCAGAGTGCCGCTATATGAATATTCAATGAACAAAAGTCGTTAAATCATAGTCTTTGATATCGTCCTCTGCAACAAGCATCGCCCTCGTGAGCGCCAATACCTCAATTGTTCCCAAACGCGGATGGATCCAGGAGCCTGCCTAGATGGGAAACAAATCATCTCCTCGAGTACGTGGGTCGTCGGAGGCGGTCGCGCTCGTCAGCTGAGCAGACCTGGACAACTCCGACCGAAGTTGTCTTTCCAGTACCGAGTTATAACCCACGCGGCTCTTCAATACCCCTCCATGGGAATGCAAGAGCTTCGCACACTCCCAGTGGTGCTTATCACAAGCTTTGAAAAGTGCGGTTTGATCTAGAGAACCGATGGTATTGACGTCAATGCCCAGAGACAGGCATTTCTGGGCGATTTCTGTGCTCCCAACAAGGGCTGCAAGGTGAAGAAGATTGTTGCCATACGATGTCAAAGCACAGGTAGGTGAGTGGCGGATCAACAATCGGTCAACCGTGCTTGCATGGCTGTTGGACACCGCAGCTACCAAAGCCTCTGTCAGCGCATCGATGGAAAGGGTTTCTCCCGTGCTTTCGTTCAAGAAAAAGTCTACCACCTGAACGCACCCAGCATCTGCAGCACTCACGAGCAATCTGGACACCAGCTCGGGTTCTGGAAGCCGGTGTTTGAACAGAGCCTGAACACACTTTCGATGCCCTGCTCGCACTGCAGCAAATAGGGCTTTGTCCTTTTCTTGTGTTGAGAAAAACCGGTGGAATTGTAGAAGGAGCGTGCTGATCACCTTGTATTGACCTTCTTTAGCCGCTGCCTCGAGGATTCTTGGCGGCGGCTCGTCACCCCGATTCAATAAGGCGAGCAAGATGTCGAGATTCCCGCACGAGCAGGCCCTCGTCCAGATTATTGCAGGCAGTACACTGGCTTTTTCGACAACTTGGGAGAAGAAGTCCAAGTCTCCCACCTCTGCTGCTGCTTCAAGACCATTTTCAATGCGTTCAGCGCTCCCCAGCAGAGCCTTTTCTTTGAGAGCCCCAGCATTTTTCAATTTTGCGATTGCGGTCCAGGCTCGTACTGACAGATGAGGCGGATTTTCCAGGAATGGGGCAGATGCATGCAGAAGCGCAAGAGTGGTGTTCTCCTTTTGGCAAGCTATGGAGATCCAATCCGTGATAGTATCGCTCCAGTTGCCAAATAGTGTACTCGTGAGTGTGGCGCGTATGTTTGGCCGCGACGCCCATTGAAAGATAGCTTGTATACTGAGTTTCGCATTCCATGTAGTGGCATCCCTCACAATCTGATCAAAAAATTCGTAACGCTTCGAACTTCGATTAACCAAATGTTTTTTTGAAGAGTTCAAGGAAGCAGGTGGAGACTGGGATTCCGGAGCGACCAAGAAGCTCCGCATAATTTCAGCATAGTCCTTTTCGACAGCGATACTCAGAGGCTTCGGGGGGGGGGCGGATGAACCAAAGTCAAGTCCGTGCTCGGCGGCCAGCAATATCTCAACACCTTCGCAATGGCCCTTTTCAACGGCAAGGAACAGTGGTGTCGGTTCATCCGAAGGCTGACGCGCGCCTGCCTTCAGAAGAAGGTCTATTGTAGAGGCATGCCCTGCAGCAGAAGCGAAATGAAGAGCCGTCCACTTGAGACAGGTTGAGTCAATGGCCTCCAGGCTCACATCGAACTTAGATTGAAGTAAAAGCCACACGATGGAATATTGCCCGTGAGCAGCGGCCAAGTGGAGCACTGAGCGGCCAGTAGATGTTATCCCATCACGCAACATACCGTCGTGAAGCAGCTGCCTCACGTTCGAAGTGCGGCCCTGGATTATGGAATCGAGTACTTCAGGATCCATTGCGATGGTTCCCACTGACGAGGTTATTGATTTAGCGTCGTCATAGAAGTTCCATTCACCGTATGGCTTGGCAAGCACCATGAAAGCTATACGCTCTAGATGCTGAGATACATGTGTGGTAAAGGTTGTTGTGCATGATCCTGGGTTGGAGCCACATATTGGACAGCTCAGTGTATCAAACTCTTTCACCAACTTAGGCACATCATCACTCGTGCATGGCCATAAGCTTCGGATATGAGATAATGCTTCTCGGCTTGATTTGCAGCTGAAGTCGCATGAGGAACATCTATACTTATACTCACGGACATGTTGCTTGTGGAAATGAGACAAGAGTCCCTGGCGCGTGGCATGAACCCGAAGCGGAGTCGGGCAGTCCTCGAACTGACAGACATACGTTTGCAGGTCTTGCAGAACATGGACTCTGTTCCAATTAGCTCTTGGTCCCTCAATATCAAAATGAAACACATACTGCCAATCACGCCGCCTCAGTATTATAATTTGCTCGCCACAAATATCGCATATAAAGGTGCTTTCGCTTCCTAAGTCAATTGGAGGTGCCGGAAGAACAAAACCGGAAGGTGCTACAATGTCGCTGTCTATGCAAGAGTGTGTGACAGTAGAGTTTTGAACCGCGCCCGACACCTTGATTGGGTGTCTGCATCGAGTCATTGGTCCCAGAAGAATTGGATCGGGTTCCAAGCGAGATGGGATCCTTCGATAGACCCGTCCAGAAAGAGAGACCGTTCTGTAGAAGATGCGGCACTGCCTAGTATGTCGGGGACCCTGAAATGGGCTCTGCAGCGTCCAAGAGCTCATTCGTCGCATTCGATTAAGGTCCAAACAAGGTGAAGCTCTCCAATTGATCTATCATGACCAGGAGGGTTGCGATATTAAATGAATCTTGAAGTGGGGTTCCTTGCTGTGGTAGTAGTGAAACCTCTTCGTCTATCAGACCTGCAAATTTCTCCGCCCAATCAAAGGACATGCGCCTCGAATTAGATTGAGACCCAACCGACATGGGGATCTTTAGTAGATCCGTCGTCACGGGGGTATTTACGATAGAGTTCAGGGGTTGGACCGGGGTTCCTTGCTGTACAAGGACTGACAGTTTCTGGTTCTTTGACCCGCCTGTAACTGGCTCCGCATTATCAGAGACATCGACGGGTTCCGAAAATTGTTGTTCTCGTTCCACCTGGCCGGGCAAGCCTTGCCTTGAACCAGAGTCATGGGCACGCGCTAATCTCTTTGCTCGTTGTGCATTAGCTTCTGCAAGTCGGAGCGCCAGATACGGTGGGATGCTAGGGAATCTATCAAAGATGTTTCGTTGATATATGGACTGGTCAACGTCAAACTTGTCGTTGGCAAGGATGCTATTAAGCAGGAGCAAGTTCGTAGTCTTGACGTCGTCCTCGGTCTGATTAATGTGTACTAGCCGAAAGAGCTCGATCTCCTCGATCTCTCCATGTTCTGGAGAAGAGAACTCGGGGTTTTCAGAGCCCATTGATTCTTGGCAGGGGTAATATTTCAACCCACATTGTTCGCTATACGCGGTTAACCACATCCTCACATAGTTCCAACCAAACACTGAGGCTTTGCGGTTCTCATGCTCAGATTTCTCTACTTACCACGTTATGACAGCGAACTTGCTAAGTATTTCTCTCTTGGGTTGTTTGCAGCTCGGCCTAGGGCAGAGAGCACCTTGCCATCGCATCTGAGAAATGATCATAGACATCGTTATTGAGGACCCCGGAAAAACAAGCTTTTTCCAGTCATCCTTCTTGATCAAGGTTCCGTCTTTTTTAGAATCGATCAAATGGTACTCTCCTTCAATTACTTTAAGTTGACCAGGCACGTCCTTGAACTCTGCGCGCAGCAAACCTTCAAAAGACTAGACAGCGTCAACCAAGAGTCGGACAGAGACCGACTAGGTTTGTTTCAGGGGTCTTACCTCCCAATGATGAAACCACTGATAAGGCAGAGGACTTTTCCTTCCTAGCGCGTCCTCAAATTGTATGTTGGAGTCCAAGAGGAGTGAAGGGGTAGCGTTGATGCTACTTTGAGACGTCACCAATATCGTGTAGATCTGCATATTGGTCTGTAATATCTGCTGAAGTGCAGCCCTGGTCTCGCTCCGGATCGAGCAAAGAAACCCAATAATATTGTTCAGAATACCTCTAAATTAAGACACCGAAGTCCCAATGGATGTGATATCCATTGAGATTGAGTCGAATTTGCGTTTAGAACCATCGGCGATAAAGTTGAGCTGGTCTTTTACCGGTTCCAAGGCCTCTTCGATTGCAGAACCCGCATTGTTTTGCGAAGCGACAGAGGCGAGCTCGAGTTGTTCCATGCTTTGCCGTATTTTAATGACCTCCCCAAGAAGATAGGAGTCTTCTCGTCGCTGAGTGGGCTGGGCTTTAGAATCAGATTGGCTAATTCTTGTTAGAACAGCCAGCAAGAAAGCATTTCGATGCCAGAGCACATACTATAATTGCGTGGAAAGCAACATGTTAATGCAGAGAACCTTCATCCCAATAAACCTCCGAAATTGCTTGAAGTCGTCTGAGCCATAGAATGTCCATCTCAGCTTCCGAATGCTTCCATGGAGAGCCTTTGGGTGCATGTGAGCCCAGGAATGGCTCATAACGCTTAATTTTCGCCAAAAACTCCTTGAGTGGTGGCCCACTTGACAGAGCCAATCCTCGGATAGCGTTTACATGCTCCAAATTGTTCTCCGTCGGGCTGAGTTTGGAGACAATATTTATTACTCTCTGAAAGCCTTCGATCTCGATTAAAGCGTGTTGATATTCGGTAGACGCGCCTCCAGCATCGCTAAGAGCTCCAACAATTTTGGCGGTGAGATCTATGGCAGTGGTCAATATGTGCAATGCAGGTGAGGCTGAGGAGTCAGCCAACACACACCTATCACAGTTAGAAAGTCTCCCACGGAAAATCCAAACGGTATTGGCATTTTCTAGTGCAAAACACAGAATGTCGACGATCCTCCTTCCCAGGCAGAGCCTGATTGAAACTGTAAATCCACTGAGTCAGGCAGAATCGGGCATTCGATGGATTTATATGCGGGGTGGTGAGGCTTTCTGGACGCTTTAGCTCAGCCACCACTGCTTTTTTACTCAGCCTCATGTTCGAGCGAGATCAAGCGGTCACAGAATTGCTCTTGTGGCGGAGGACGATACAGCCAATGCCACGTGAATGGTCATATTGGCAGCATGAGAGACCGGGGAACCTGTCCACTTATCCGGTCAGTGTATGGAGTAACTCATACCATCCATAGAGAATCTTTCATGGTAGTTCTCGTGGCTGGAGGTTCAAAGCACAGTAATTCCAAAGCTGCAAGTTATCTCTGGGTGGGTGCCCAGGTGGTGCTAATTAGGTAGGCACGTGCCAGCAATTAAATACTTCTGACAGACGATTTCAAATGACAGTTGAGCCTCGCTGCTGGCACCCGCCATCGCCAATGAATAGGCTGGGACCATTCCTCGTCTGAGAGAAGGGCGAAGTCGAGAGCAGAAAGGGACAATATTTTATCTACCCAGGTAGGCAAGTGGCTAGTCAACTCGTCCATAAGCCAACAAGGGCAAACCGCCTAAACCACCCAACATGCAAGCATCACCATCGAAAGCTCGTGCCCAAGCGCTAGAAACACACGCATGGTCTCTCGTCACATCATGGCTATCCAAGCTCTACCACCCAGCGCCGATCCCAACATTTGAACGCAATGCTGCTACGCTCCGGGGCCTACAGAGCCTCATGGCTGAGAACACCGCGGCTGACAAGTTACGAGAGCTTGTTTACGAAGCTCAGTGTGAAGAGCTGCAGGAGGCAAGAGCGCACGCAACCGCTGCCGCTGACCAGCCTGGGGCAGGACTCGGCGCCGAGGAGTTGCTGCAGCTTCTCGAATCGTCGCTTTCGGAAGCAGCGGCGTCGGCATTGGATTCACTTGCGCGCTCGGCTGTCCTGTTGGGGTGCGAGACGACATCGCCGACAGCTGGAACTATAGATCAAGCGCTACGGTCAAGGATCCTGGGCGTGTCTCAAGAGATCTTCGCGTTGGAGGCTCAGATCCGGTCTCTGAACGAGCATATATCGCGTCTGGAAGCGCCACAACAGGCCCAGTCGCAGGACCGGCACCATCAGCAACAAATCCCGCTCGACCACGATGACCCCGAAACAGGCACAACGACTCTCCCGTCAACAACCGACATATCAACCATCCACGCACAAACACTCCAACACCAGCGGGAAACGAAACAACTCTCGCTCAAAGCACAGGAATACCGCAGCCGACTCGCCCAGCTGACCCGCCAGCTCTCACAGCTCTCTCAGTCACAGACATCCAGGCCGACGATGTCCACGGTCGCTGCGAAGATTTCGCATCTGGAGCGGCGGCAGCAGGACCTTCAGAGCCTAGAGAACACGATCCGCGCGTTCCACGGCTTGCCGCCGGACGTGCAGGCGTCGCGTGAGGAGGTGCGACGCGCGACGGCCGAGCTGGGGCGGTTGAGGAGTCGGAGGGATGAGTTGTTTGAGAGGTTGGGGAGTGGGAGTGGGAGTGGGAGTGTAGTGTCGGGGGCGGTTTAGTATGGTGTTCGATAGACAGATAGATATAGATAGGCTTGTAGACAAATCCCTTCGGGTGGAATCGTGCTCTCGAATTTCAATTTCTTGTTGCTACGGGCAGGTCTGTTTTCCGTCATGCCTGTGACTCGCTGCACGAGACGCGTGGATCCATGCTCGCATTAACCCGAGACAAAATTACCTAGTTAAGTACTCAATACAATCCTGGGCTATGGGGTCTTCCTTTCTGCTCTCTGATTAGACTCGTTGCTGCTCGAGCTTGAAATATTCGTACACATCCATTCACCCTCGATCCAATTCAAGCAAGTAAATGCCCTGCCTGCGACTTTTCAGGATCAACAGTAAGCAATGACCCACAAGACTTAACTTCCCCACCAAGGCTGGCTGCATTAATATCTCTCGCCTTTGAATCCACCCGACCAGATATCCCTGCTGAAGCTGGTGTCATAGGTAGGAGGGTTGTGGCACTTTGCAAACATCTCTTCTCGAGCCTTTTGTTTTTCTGCCTCTTTCTTGGCTCGTTCCTGCCGTCTCAATTGGTCTTCTTCGAAATACTCCTTCCACTTGTCACCATATCTTGTCTTGTAGTCGATTTCGGTCTGCGCACTCATGTTTTTGATCCAATTCTGCATTGTGTCGGTCAGTCCCGTGGTAATAGGATCAGTACCGGATTCTTTTGGTTGGGCGCCTTGGCTTCCGTTGCTTCCTTGCATGTGTGAAGCTGTGGCTCTGCTGGAATGAGTCCCATTGGGTTCGCCGCCGTTGACCAGGTCATTTTTGACGCGTTTGTGATCGTCTCGAACATTCTGCTCTTCGATAGTTCGTTTTCTTGCTGTAATGAGCTTGTCGCGTTCAGCTTTGGCGGCCAAATATTTCTCACTGTGAGCTAATAGTTTCGGCTTAGTGCTGGCGTGCATATCGTAGATCGCCTCATCCGCAACGACTGGTGGTTTGCTGAAGAATAACACGCGTCCTTCCGAGTCCTGTGGAAATTGATCGCGGATGGATTTCGGAATGGATTCGTTGGCTATGTCGGGCAACACGAACACTTGCTGTTCTCGGGTTGGAGCCACCATAGCAGCACCATAGGGGTTGTATGATTGAGTTGGCGGGACTGAAGGACGAGCATAAGGTTGCACAGTGGGAATTGCAGGTGCATAACTTGTGGGATGAGCAGCTGTGAGAGCCGGTGTTGGATGCAATTGCTGATTAGCAGCATAGGCTAGTGGCAGAGGTTGTGTTGGAGTTTGGGGAGCAGCGGTTCGATGCGTTGCGGCCGGGGTCTGTGATAAGGAACTTTGTCGAATATATTGAGGTGCAGGAGAAAGGGATTGCGCTTGGTAAGGAGACATTTGAGGAGCCATGGAGGGCGACGGACGGGGGAGCTGAGGCAGGATACCTGGACCAGTACTTGATCGACCATCCAGGCTTGGACGAGCTTGTTGATGGGACATGCTGTTTGTAGAGGGCTGCCGGACTACTTGAGCTGGTGGGGTGGGAGGAGGGGGAGGTGTAGGCTCAGGTGGTGGTGATTGCTGTGAAGAGGAAGAAAGTCAGTCCAAGGACAATAGAATCCGGATCACGTTCTTTTGATGCCGCCAAGAACTGGCCGTTGTATACCAAATCCGGGTACTGGAGAGAGGCAGGCGCGAGACGAGTACAGATCCGGCGGCGGTGAGGACGCGCTTAGGGCAGGAGCTACTTACATTTTCATCGCGTGGTTGTTTGTGAATGCCTCCCACCAGCGGAGGTGCATTTGGATGGCCCCATTGAGGAGCCGGAATCACATCTGTAGCTTTGGCATCACTCTTCAGTAGATGCTTCAGCGGGCTCGGGACTTTCTTTATCCTCCGGGGTGTGTCAAACAGATCCATCTCATAGTCTTTGTCTCGGACCTCATCTGGTAGACAGCTGGCCCATGTCTTTATTTTGTTGAATCGGTGCTTTTCTTCATTGTATCTCGCTTCGCAGACATAGACCTCTTTGCTGGGTTCAAGTGACCGTGGCCGACCACGACTGAATCGTGTAAAGAACATGACGAAACATCGATCGATCACCTCCTCAATCTGATGATCTCGATATTGCCCTGTCTTGACCACCTCGTTAGGAAAGAAGTGCTTCTCATACTGATGCACAGTCTGCTCAGGGCGGTAGTACCAACAAGCATTGATCCATTTCTGCCCGTCGGTATCCTCCCAAGTTCGATAAATCTGAGCAACAATGGGTTTAGTCACATCATTGGAATTCTTGATATGGACCCAGTCCCCGACTTTCCAAAGCTCGTTGTTGTGCAGGATTCCAGAAGGAAGAGGTCTCCTTCCATCTTCCATCAAGTATTCTTCGTCTGGCTTCGCTTTTTCAATGTCCAAGAGCCGAAGTGCTTCGGCGGACAACTCGATCGCATCCTGGTAGATCTCGCTGGAGTCTTCATTGAAATCCTTTGCATTATTGAAGAGCAGGTCGATGTCCTTCATGAAGTGCTCGAGGGATTGATACTTCTTTCTCTTTGCCTTCTTCTTGATCGTGTCTAGCGCAATGGGTTCCTTGATCTCTATGAAGTAGGCTGGATATTCTGCCTTGTCAGGCAACCGCTCAAAGTGTCGCACTCTGAGATTTCCTGCCTTGTCCTTGGGTTTGCGAATGCCTTTGAGTATCGCTTTGATCCGAGCTTCCATTGGCGTGTCAACTTTGGGTGGCCTCCCGCGACGCTTTCGAATATCTGCATCGTTCAGTTTGTTGTCGTCGTCGTCGTCGTCGCGACCTTTGCGACCAGAGATACTAGGTCTACCTCTGCGTCCTTTGCGCTTGCGCCGATCATCGTCTGAGTCATCGCCATCACCGTCGTCGTCATCATCATCCTCATCCTGGTCCTGGTCCTGGTCGTCTTCGTTCTCGTCATCCTCTTCCGAAACAGGGTCTGGTTCGGGTGTAGCATAGGGGATTTCTCCCAGGTCGGGAAAATCAATCTCCTCCGCTTTGAGGAAGCCATCTTCAACAAGTCTCTGTAACTCGGCCTTGAAGAGTCCCTGTAGCTCGAGCACGTCACGGACAGGCGCAGAATTCGGTCGGTTGTAAACCTGGGCATTGTGGACGATCAGAGCGAAGTCCCGGACAAACTCAGGGATGCCGCTGTACTGCTTCCTCTGTATCTTTCCCTTGAGCGTACTGAGGGCGACCGGATCTTTGATGATCTCGTGATAGTCGGGTAGATTTCTTCGATTCGGAATGCGGCGAAACAAGGTGGAGGGATAATGGTCTCTGCAAGCAGTATCAGCGGCGGCCAGGCTGGCATCTGTTCCGAAAACTTACTCATCGCCTTTCACCTTGACTTTGTGGTTGGTAAGGATTTCTGTAATGTTCTTCAGGGCTTTGTATTGATCATTCGAGACTGGTCGTTCGCCTCCCGCTTCATCTTCGGCTGCATCAGCCTCATTGTCAGACTTTTCATCAACAGCATCTTCGTCTTTAACTTCTGTTACAACCTCGATGGAGTCAACAGGGTCTGGCGACTTGGCCGTCGCTGGCTCTTCGGTTGTCGAGGGGTCTGCCATTTTCTGGTCGCAGGTTTGCGCCCAGCGCGTCGGGGTGGGAAGGACGGTCTCCGACCAATTCAGGGTGAGATCATGGGGATACGAGGGACACTGACTATGGGTCGCAAGTGTCTTTGAGATGTCTAATGGTATGGAAAGAGCATGGAAGTGATCGCGAGGCCGTACAAACACAGACGCGCATTGCCCGCAGAGCGAATCGCCTGCACCTCACGTGTCTGGAGACAGAACCAAAGTCTTGGCGCTGTCCCTCCTTGCCAAATCTATCATGGAAAGACTCAAAATGCCGCTGTCGCTGATGATGAGTGTCTTAATCGTGTTTGCACAAGCGAGTTCCCCAGAGTTAGCAAAGTCCGACAAATAATTATAAACTTAGTCAGGCGTGTTCCTTAGGTGTGAGGATCATGTGGGACAGGGCCTGACCAAGTTGGGCATTCTTGGGGAATCATCCATCTATCCAACATCTCAAGGTCAACCACAACCACAACTAGAACCAGAACCAGAACCACACTTTAATTTCTCGGTACTATTTCTAGATCGACCACTTGAGTCTGTTTGTTATCTTTTATCTCAGAATTGGTCTCCGTTTCAGGTCCTCATTTAGGATTCAGAGACATATCTCGGACTGCTCCCTCCACCGCCATCGATTTCCATCTACGTGGCAATATTTACATCAAAGCGCAGACTCTTCACTTATTCACGGTGAACGTGCCGGATCCGGACTGTGATTCCTTCCAACAGAGATCGGTTGTCTACCTTGCGGGAAGCCCCCCCCGCAAATATGAGAATCCGTATCCGGGACCCCACTGGCAAGTCGTCAATCATCAGTCTGGGCAACTCTGCGACGATCGAGACCTTGAGAGAAGCCATCACTACTGAGACGAGTCTCACCTCTTTTGAGATCAAATATGGGTTTCCTCCAAAGACTCTCGATCTCAATCAGTATCCCCCCGCTAGCATTCTTTCCGAACTCGATGTTAAGCTAAATGGAGAGCAACTCATCGTGAACAACATCTCTCCTTCGGCCTCGCAACAGAAATCCGAAGCTGCAAGGCAACCTACATCGCCAAAAGAGAAACATGGGTCTTCTCAATCGCCCTCGACGGCAGCCCAGCCCAAGTCCAAACCAAAGCCACAACAACCAGCCGCAGCTCCTCTTTCACTTTCACGGAAGAAGAATCCGGCCATGGACGATCCACCTGAAGTATTCATGCCAGAAGTTGGCGGAACCCTTGTATTGCGAATCATGCCAGACGACAACTCTTGCCTGTTTCGAGCAGTGGCTTCAGCCGCAATCTCCGAATTGGATGCTGTGACAGAATTGAGATCGGTGATTGCACAGACGATCCACCACAACCCTGAGAAATATTCAAAAGCCATTCTTGACGACAAAGAGCCAGAAGCATACTGCCGGTGGATCCAAACAGAGGATGCGTGGGGTGGCCAAATCGAGCTTGATATCCTAAGCCAACATTTTGACATTGAGATTTGCAGTATTGATGTGCAAACATTACGTGTGGATAGATACAACGAGCAAGCTTCTAGACGTTGCTTTGTGGTATACTCGGGGATACACTATGATACTATCGCGCTGAGCCCTTTCGAAAATCCGGTACCAGAACAAGATATCAAGCAGTTCCCTGCGCCCTTGTCGGATGAAATTCTACAGTCAGCGGTGACCTTGTGTGAGAGGTTGCAAGCGAGGCATTATTACACCGACACAGCAGGTTTTCAGCTCAGATGCAATGACTGTGGGGCAACATGTATTGGCGAGGCAGGAGCCACCAAACACGCAGAACGAACCGGCCATTATAACTTTGGAGAGGCCAGTTAAATCAAAGCCTAGCATGTCAATTTGCAGACAAACAAACAAGCACGCGACGACCGCAGGTTCATAAATGGTCTAGGTCTCGGAAGTATAGGGGCAGCCACTGGGCCAGCACTTGGACAAAAAATATGGATGGAGTTGCTGTCACAAGGCCTGGAACATACAATCCGGCTTGTCCTCCTATGAGGTGGGGAATTTGACCCTGTTTGTCAATAGCAGAGCGTAGAATGTGAGAAACAAGACAACGTTTGATAGCAACGTTGCCAACAAACACATGTTTGTGGTCTCGTGGGATGACGGGAAGATAGACCAGGAATTTGGAAAGCCGTGGATTTTTATCAATCACGTGGCTACCTTTTGCCCAAACCCGTCCTTTCACATAGAGGAGTAGACTGTGAACCCATTGGCAAACGACAGCGCAAAACCGGTCACATTGAGAAGTGCCAATAGGATGGAATATTCAAGACATCACCCATGGCACAGACTAAAGTACCAAAACAAGGACTGCACGACCGATAAGCTCGCGCGGTGAATACTGTCGACGACGCAGAATATTTAACCCTGGCTCAGAACAATATCGTCCGATGGTGTCAGATGGACCCTTTCGCTACAATGTACGAATAATTCATCAAGTGCTGCCTGGGAAGTACCGTGTGTCGGACGTCGCTCTAAGCCATAGTATCCTCCGAATCCACGATTGAAGTGCTCCGGGATCTTGAACGGGCCGCTTACACTAGTCGGTTATCTGCGCCTTTTCTCCATCGAACTTGGTCGTCGGTCAACCCTCAGGATTCCGATATTATCTGAGAGCAGTTCGCATAAGTCAACCCAGCCCGTCCGGTCGGTCGGTCCGTGGTTGGGCCTGAGGGCGGTCGAAAAATGTGACGGCCGAGCTATCGACGAGCAGCGGTTTGAAATAGCCAGTACAAGTCGCGAAGTGAGAACGGACTCAAACTCAAGATCAGTCTTACTGTGCGTACACCCAAGCCGAGCCAAAACCTGCGAAAGACTCTAGATAGCGGTCTTGACAGTGCTATCGATTAGACGCATACACAAGTCCCCTTGGTGATCCGAACTAGGGTCATATATCTGATCCTTCATGGTCTGGCATGTGCTTTTGTGAGCGCTCACCTAACCTGTTCTGAGATGGCCGTCAACGTGACCTTGGACATGGAGCCGACCGGTCAAGCCACAGTGTTCGGCTGGAACAGGGTAGCCTACAATTCTATATTCCTGGCTTCAAAGGCTGGGTTGCTTGACTGAGATCATCGAACACAGAATCCCTTCAGACAACCGGCCGAGGGGCCCTCTCTCGACGACTCTGCTGAATGGCTCGTTCATACAAGGATTCAAACCTGACGACTGTGCATAGTGACGCGCCTTTGCATTCCATTTCTATAATTTGACCAGCGCTGTTTGCCGCGGAAGAACATACAATGGCACTGGATATTTCGTCGAAGTCTTCTGGCTCCGACCTTGCTTGTATTATAGTCGGTTGCGAGATTGGTCTCCTTACCTTGTAGTCGAACGTCGAACATTCCAGGACAGCAGAATTACTACTCAGTTAAAATCGCTGGAAGTGTCTACTTGGTCGAGCTGGGTTGAAGTCGCGCTCTTGCTCGTTCCTCTCGGTGGCGCTTTCGCTCGATGTTCGGGCGTCGCCACGCCCAGCCATTTATGTACACAAGCCACAAGAAGGGCGATAGGCTTAGCAACACTGCCGCGACGAAAGTCCCCGTCCAGCCGATTCCCATGGCATTGATCATCGGTGTTGCCACGCCTGTGGCGCCGGCACCGAGGAGACAGCGGACAAGGTTACTGGACGCCGTCGCCGTCGCCGGACTTTGGAAGTGCAGGTCAACCATTAGGGTGTTCAGTGAACTGAAACTGCCCGTGACGAAGTGGCCAAGGAAGAATAGCGCGACAAGGGGACCGGCAAGGTCGATCTTATTCTCCATGACCCAGCCGTATGCCAGGATGGATAAACACGCCATGCCCACGAAGGGTAGAGAGACCTGCAGGCGGGCTTTTTCAATGGGAAATGTGTCGATGTCTTGTTGCTTGTTCTTCACAATGGGAATGCCCTCTATTGCGGCGATTCGTCTGAAATTCCGGTCCAGAAGGATGCCCAGTGTCCAGCGTGATGTTAGGCTGCCTATGCCGATAGGAAGGTAGCACAATCCTATCTTGTGCGGCCTCAAGCTATAGCGTTCAGCAAGCTGGGATGTCAGCGTGCTTAGTACCAGGAAATAACCTGCATACATGAGTCCGCTATACAGGAGGATAATGGCGGCTTCTTTATGACAAATGAGCTCAAGAGATTGCATTGGACCCGGTCGATGGCGTTTTGGCGTCAAGGTCGTGAGAATTGGAGGAGAGGATTGACCTTTACCGTGGAAGAGCGGACGATTCCATTTGGGCGGGGGTATACTACCATTGCCGACCACGCTTCGACAGGTTTCCGGCAGTAACAAAACGACCACCAGAAGTAAAGTCGCCCCCAGAATGGACAAAACCCAGAAGATCCAGTGCCAACCAAGGTTTGATGCAACGGCTCCTCCTATTATAGGCCCGATCGCCGGTCCGAGGGTCACACCCATCGTGGCATATCCGATATATTTCCCTCGTTCGGCTCGGGTAGTGATATCAGCTACGAGAGCGCTGGCAAGGGCAATAGTGCCGCTGCTTCCCGAGCTCTGCACGCACCGCAGCACCAACAACGCTACATAGTTGCTTTGGAGAGCCAGACCTATGTTTGCTGCCAGGTAGATGCCGAGGCAACATATGTAGGCCGGTCTTCGTCCTTTGGCGTCGGAGATGGATCCGACAAAAGATGGGGCGATTCCTTGAAATATCTGGCAGGTGTCAGGGAAGAATTGGTAATTGGAGGATTTCGGGAAGCGCATACCATGTACGTTGTGACGGTCAAGTTGATGAGAGGTATTGATTTGTGAAGATCACCTGAGATTTGGTTGATGGAAGGCAAATACGTGCTTGAAGAGATGGGCGACACCAGGCCCAAAAAAGAAGCAGTAATGATGATCGAGACTTTCCTCCATTCTTCCAGGACAGTGTATGGCGGTTCCGTGGTTTCCACAAGTTCAGCCTTCTGAGGTGGCAAAGTCGTCTGCTCCTGTTCGGAATTAACGCCATCGAGCTCTAGGCTTTGAGCAGTATGAACTTCATCCGCTGTTTTCGTCTGCTGTTGTTCGGATTTGACGACATCCAGCTCTAGATTTCGAGCAGTATCGATTTCATCCGCTGTTTGCTGGTCGCCTATCTGGATTGCCCCGGTGCTGGCCGACGTTGCATTTACGGTCTTCGCCAGATTCGCAATCTCGGTGTCGCCCATTTTCCAAAATGCCGATCTTCGTCCGGGAGCTATTGGGTTGACCTACTTCGAGAACAGGCATGTGCAAGGTTGGCTGTACGGCAGCGTAGAAGGACCGGTTTTCATCAACCGTAAAGCAAGTGTTTAGTAAGAAGCTATTGCCTCCTCGACCCAGCCTGAAAGAGGTAGCATGGAGGTTGGCAAGTATAAATTCTTCTAAACGTCAAGGTCTAGACGACTTGTGCATCTAGTGCTTCGGACCTAGACCGGCCCGCCGCACTCACAGCCGACGCCGGTAACGGCAATTGTCTGACCTGCTCACCTTTAACCTACTCTACTTCTGTGTTTTTATTTCCCTTTCACTTCCCACTCCAAAGTGCTTGACGCAGAAGTAATGTTGACTTCTAGGAAGACATGCTGACATTTAGTTGTTCTCTGTTTGAAGCTTCCGGTGTTCACTACTCCGTGTCATCCTCCCCAGCACAGGTCTATTCTAGCTGAGATATTTCCCTAGGAAATCGCCCACCTGATTGTAGCTGTCGGAATATTAACTATAGCTCAGCTGCTGAGATGTCCGATTAAGGTGATGAAAGTAGACTTACCCACGCATATACTGCTTTCGACCATCATCTTCCGTCAGATTTGCCCTCGCACCCATCCACCCGTGCCACATACTGGAATACGTCTCGACAAGTCCGTCTTTTCCACTTGCCTCGAGAATTTCCTTATAAGCCAAGATAACTTCCGCCGGCTCATCTTTGGAGGCTAGTACGATGTGCGGGATTGTCAGCTTCTGTGCATCTGCTTTATCTATGCTACTAGAAGATTCAAAACGGCAATTAGTTGACGAGTCGACAGAATGGCCGCCCGAGAGCACATACCCTGGATGGGTCTGCCCAGAAGCCACAAAAGGCGAATCTGACCCCGAGGCAAGGACTGCAACCTTCATCCTTTTAGCTTAACTGTGCTGAAATCGCATAATGACAGGAAGACTCGACATGGGAATGGTCTCACACCTTTCCTCCCCAGCATAACCCGAATGCCGCCCACTTCTTTGCACAAGGGAACCTCTTCTTGCAATCTTCAGCTACTCCCAATAACAAGCCGACATTCTGGGGATAAGCTGCTTTTTCACTCAGAAATTTGGTGAGTAGCGTCTTCTTCTCTTCACTGTCAGCTGGGAGCCAATCGTGGCTGACACTTTCGCCGTTGAAAAAGTCGGGAATTATCACTATCGAATTTGTGCGCGCGGCAAGGATATCTGCACCTTGAAGAGTCTGCGAACTGAAGCCGAAAACGTCATATATATCCACAATTCCTGAAGTTGCATTCTTCGGCCCGGTTACATCTGCACAATAAATTCAGCCAATTTCCATCGAAAGCGGGCCACACCCACAGGTATTCAAGCCAGAAACTGTCTCGTAAACACCTCGAGGCTTGTAGCCTTCTAGAACAATAGCAGGAGTGGTCTTGCAAGCTGTAGAGGTCATCTTCATCCTCCACGGTGACAAGTAGACAGGTAAACAGAAGAAAGGAATCAATAGAGGTGTGAACACCGCCGACGAATATATAAAAATAAAATGACTTCGCTCTCTTTGGCGGATCGAATAATGGACTTAGGAGCGTGGAGATAACGGTGTTTATTCTTGCAAGTTGCGTCTTTGAGACGGGCCGGTCCCGGGGATTGTCCATTTACCCAAAACCTCGTGGGTCCAGGGATCATGCAGGTGGCATTTCCGGCCACCAATCACGCTTTTTCGAGGGACGTCCTTCTCTAAATCACGATTAGCGCAGATTGTTCTATCTGGACTGATCAAATCCCTTCCTGTCCTTTGCTGATCAATGGTTCAACGTCAAAAGTTACAAGAGAGGATCAGGGGACCCTAGCACCATTGTGACATCGTCGAAAATTATGCTTGCCCTGTTGAGTACCATGGGCGTTGCGAGATCCCACTGTGTTCGGGCGCAAGAACATAAGGACAGACAACCACTTGCGTTCTTTATCCTCCATCCGTCGTCCAGTTTCCACTACTTCGTTCACCAGATGATCGAAACAGCTCCCTGCATCATATCTGGCATAGGGGATACTTGTACCCATGGCCTTCGGAGTTGTTCTATGCTCCAGATTTGTGTGTCTAGCATCGCCGACAGGGCAGGGAACATACGGCTGTAACCACTAACTGGTGATCTAGCGTAAAGACTGAATAACGCAGTCGCACAGTGATTGGAAGTTCTAGACAGAGCGTGGTCTTGTCAACATCAGGCACGTATTTGTTTCTCATAAGAAGAAAAAGAGTACCAAAGGAAGACATTTGTCCTTCCTAAGACAAACATCCTCAACGAAGGCCTAGATGCATGCACAGTCTTGCATGGGTTGTGTGCCACATAATAAGCGATGTTGCACAAGTACTAAAAGGACGACGGTGCCCGGGGACGTTCCATTTATGGGTTCAGATTTATCTTGAAGGTAAGTTCGATCGCAGATTGGTGGCGACACGAGTGACCAAACCACCAGATAGGGTCAAAGACTATGTGGCAGAGTTTTCCAGCTCCCACGCTGGGACAGGCCTTGGTCTTCTTGAGAGATGATTTCTCTTGTACTCTAGTTGAGTGCTTCTGTATGATAAAGCCGACTTTCAGTGTCGGTTCCACCACGGCTAGTAAATTTGTTGTTTGGTTCTTAGGCCAACTTGTTGACGTTGTATGGTGTTTTTCAGGGCTTCGATATTGGCGATTTCCTCATCCTGCACCACGGCAGCTATGATGACAATGCGCAGAGCCGCATTCAGACGCGTCAAACGACGGATAAAGTCGACAACCATCTGGCCAGTATTAATTACCGAGTCTACGAGAATGATAACTGACTTCGAGTCCACGTGTTCTATCCTGATCTCCCCAGCATGCCGTTCATACAGGACTGAGGCCTTTCGTAGGATTTCACCCACTACCAGGGCCATGGGCTTGCCGCCACATCAAGGCAACAATCAGGATTTAGGCGTGGAGGACTTGCTCGTGCGAGAATGGCTTAATAGATTGAGAAGTAACCCTGATGGAGCACTCTGGCAAATTCCACTTCCATGCCTCGACTTCGTGTGTGTTCGTCACCAACAATGACCACGGCGCCGGCGGCTTGGGCAAACATGCCCAAATGCAGAAGGCTGTCTTCAATGGCGACGACACAGGCGCCAGAACATTTTGGAGATAAACCACAGTCCGGCCTTGATAATAGGCGTCATCAAAAGGTCACCGGTCAACAAGGGACCAGATCAATAACTTTGACTTTGTCAGAAAGGCTGTGCCTCTCCAGTACCTTTTTACACACCAGAGGCAGACCACAAGTGAGGGACGACTGCCATATTCTTTGCATCGTTAGTACCTTGAATAACATGCTGTCACTTCGGTATATTACGATATCTCCGCCCAACATTCGTGCAAACTTCATCGAATGCGCCCTGGTTGACCAGCCCTTCGTACTATAACGTAACTTTAAGGAATGCGGCACTGATAGCCTAGAGGCCGTCAAAAAGATCTTCAAAACAATCTGGATGCTATTGAAGCTCATGGCTCTAGTGGATATATTCTAACAGGTGACCTGAGTCTGCCGAAGACAAGGCATTGTCCGTATCCGTGATCATTGCCGAGACAGAGCCTTTCTTGACGAAGTCATAATGCTGTCCAACCTCGTCTCTGATTATCGAAGATGAGGATCTGACCACTTTGGAGAAACAATTCCACTAATTGAGGCACTTTTGGTAGGGTGTTTCATTTCCGGGGGGAGCAGTGGATGATACCGTGTGATAGGAGTACCGATCTCAAATACACCTCTTCCTCACGCTGCCGTCGTTGGAGCTGGTCTACTGTAAGCCAAGGCGAGGCATCATTAGAAAGAGAAAAGACCAAAAAGTTCACATTTATAACAAAAGACACCTTAATAATACTCTCTCTGGTACTTGTGCGGTGCGATCAAATGTCCTCGTGTTGGATGCCGAGCAAACCAGTATCTGGGTACGGGCACATAACGGGAAGCCTGACCTCGAGTACCACTCGTGTACCACTCGAAAGGCTGTCTGTTCCCGGCTGAATCATTGAACTGGTTCAGCCCTTGCCATTATGTCCATCCTTAGTGGTAGGAGCCGATCAGGCAGTGCAACTATTACATTGGGACGCCCACAGTAAGACGACAGCGTGAGTAGTTGACGACGACCTCACTAGCATGACCAATCCAAGACCAAGGAAATGTGGTAGATCATAGTAGACGCGCATGTCGACGGGTTTAAGCATAATGCTGCAGTAAAGCGAATGATCCACCTCCAAGTGTTTAGTTCGATAGGCTGGCCAAGCTGGAAGGAATGTTTGTACATTCGCCGTTCTTAAAAGCCATGCTACGACACGAGGAACCATTCTACGACATAAGGCTGCCCATCTGGTGCCGGGGTAGCTTGTGCTGTATGACCGTGAAAGAGTGAGTAAGCCAATGCGGGGCGTAAGCCCGAGATCAGGCTTCCAATCAGACAAGAGTCTTATGCGAGAAGTTCTTCTCATAAAGAGCCTGGAAAGACAAGAACCAAGCTTAGTTAAGGCCCCTCTCATACCAGGTGGCGGGGTATTCGGTAGGATACACCATGTGAGGTACTCAGTAAGCCCACAGCGGCCTCTTGGATTCACTGTCCTTTCGCTTTGGTCTGTGTTCAAGGTATCCACACTGACATCGGAAGTGAACTGCCCCTCTATCCACGCTAGCCGAGGTAGAGCCATGCTTGATACATGCAAGTACTACAAATACCTTCAGCTCTGCCCTGTCATGGACCGAGCCTGGAACCATATCAATCTTCAGAGTCAACCCTAGCTAGCCATTATCGAGGCCCTCCCCCAGCTTGTCTATCCGTCGTTCAAAACTTCAACATGAGTTACACACAATCATGGCAAGACGTAAGCATGTCACTAGCCATGATGGACAAGTACCCGTTAACACACATTACAGCTGGAGAAAGCCACGGGTGGCCGAGTGGTTATGCATGGAAGCGTCAAGGATATCCGTGACATGTACGACAATCTGGTGGCCATGCTTCTCCCACAGCTGCCACCACCATCAGACGCCACCGAGAGCGTAGATGGTGAAGTCGAAGGAGTCAAGTATCGCGTCTACACCCCCAAGGAGGCTGCCAAACAAGGACCCCTTCCTGTTGCCATCTGGACCCACGGAGGAGGATGGATGACAGGCGATCTCAACTCAGACGATCTCCTCTGCAGGGTCATGGCTGAACATGTTCCTTCCATCATCGTCAATGTCGACTATCGACTCGCTCCTGAGCACAAGGTCCCCACCCAGCTGGAGGATACGCTGAAGGTGTATCGATGGGTACGTCGTCCACTACTATACCGGTGTATCCCCAAAGGTGGAAAGCTGTGATGCTCTATGCTGACCAACAACCGACATAGGCTATGGAGAACGCAGCTTCGATTGGCGGAGATCCCAACAAGTTCTACACGATTGGAGGGTCCGCAGGAGGTGCTCTGGCTCTTCAAGTTGCTAATCGCATTGTCAAGGACCCCGCGACACGCAAAGGGATCAGAGGAATTGCTGCCCTGGTGCCATGCACTCTTCACTGGGACCACGTGCCTGAGGAGTACAAGTCCATCCACAAGTCCTACGAGGAGAACAAGGAGGGTGTCCCCATCATCGACAAGGAATCAATGGACATCTTCTACAGAGAAGCAGGAGCTGACCCCAAGGACAGCGACATCTTCACCGCACTGGCTACCGACAACCACAAGAATTTCCCACCCACGTACCTCGCAAGCTGCGAGTTTGATCCCTTGAGAGATGATGCATATGTAATGGAGGCGGCGTTGAAGAAAGCTGGCGTCCCAACCAAACATGATCACTACAAGGGCCTACCGCATTACTTCTGGATCTTCCCTTCGGTGCCGGAAGGTCAACAGTTTGTCGGAAACCTTATCGGTGGAGTCAAGTGGTTGATCTCACAGATGTAGAGATAACATAGAAAGAACGACCAGAGAAGTCAATGCAGATCGATGTCAAGCCTAAGAACCTCCATCTTTTCCCGTACAGCCTTAACTAAAGCGTAGGATGCCAGGACCCTCTGCAAGGCCGAGAGGCCCCCACCCCCACCCCCCTAAGCTGTGGCCCAGCGACCCCGAGGCCCGAGGCCCGAGGCCTAAAGTGGCAACTAGTCCTCCCAAAGTGGGAGCATCGCGAGTCATGCACCATTCATTTGGAGAAATTCACCAGTCAGCGCGTCGTCTCCGCAGTGCGCAGGCATTTGCGATTCCAAAAGAAACAGCCATCCCACTTTCAGAAAAGACAGCCCAGTTACCAGTGTGCTTCCACCAATCTTCATGGCGACCACCGCCGCCTTTCTCAACGGCATTGACAGCCCCAGCCCCCCCGGCGTCGCGGCAGCAGATGGTCTTTCATCTACCAAACGAACAACCAATGCACTGAGCACCAAACTCACCAGCGTCCTCTCCTCCTCCTACGCCGACTACGAGATCAGGGATGCCCTCCGCCTGCTGGACGCGCGGGGCGTGCGAAATGATGAGGACACGAGGAGGGATCTCAAGGCCAATGCCCAGAGGGAAGTCATCGACTGCAATGCCATGATCGTCGACGATTTCGGGAAGGTTGCTGAGGTGTGTGTTGCAATCTATTATCCCCTTGACGACCACCCTCCATTAAACTCGCCTCATTCTAGCAATTGAAAAGAGTCGGCGCGATGATCACGACGCTGAGCCAGACCTGCGCGAGCATGCGTGCGCACATCATCGCCGCAAAGCAAGAGTCCGCCCCTGTGCTCGACGAGGCATCCACGCTCATCTCCCGCAAGAAGGAAACCGAATCGAAGCAAGCCCTCCTCGACGCATTCACGACGCATTTCCTCGTCTCCACCGCCGACCTGAACATCCTCACTTCGTCCGCCGAGCCCCTCGACGACCGCTTCTTCGCCGTCCTGGCCCGCGTTCAGCAGATCCATCGCGACTGCGAGGTTCTGCTCGGCTACGGCGACGGTCACGACACCGCCGGCGAAACGCAGTCCCCGCGGCTAGGGCTTGAGTTGATGGAACAAACCACCCGCAATCTCGACGCGGGGTTCAAGAAACTCTACAACTGGATCCAGCGCGAGTTTAAGGGTCTCGACCTGGAGGACCCGCACATCAGCGGCTCCATACGGCGGGCACTACGGGTTCTCAGCGAGCGGCCGACACTCTTCCAGAACTGTCTGGACTTCTTCGCCGAGGCGAGGCAGACGACACTGGCCGAAGCCTTTCACGACGCCCTCATGGGTTCAGGCTCTGGCGGTGCGACGAAGGCCATCGAGTTTTCGACCCATGAGCCTTTACGCTATATTGGTGATATGCTAGCTTGGGTACACTCGACGGCCGTCTCGGAGAAAGAAGCACTTGAGGGCCTGTTCGTCTCCGACGCCGACGAGATATCCCGCGGCCTCAGCACAGGCAAGACCAGCGAGCCCTGGGCACGCATCAAGCGACGCCAGATAAGCATATCCCTGTCCACTGCCATGCCCGTGCCCATAGGTCCATCCTCACCGTCACCATCAGAAAGCTCTGATGATGAGGACGGCACCACCGAAAAACACATGTTCGACGGGCGCAAAGCTCTGTCGGACCTGATTTCACGGAATCTAGCAACGGTATGCTCGACGTTGCAATCCCGTGTCGACGTGTCGGTGCGCAGCAGCGGCGACCCTGTGCTGCAGTTCAAGACGTTCAACCTACTGGACTTCTACAGCGGGATCTTCGCGAAGCTGCTGGGCCCGCAAGCCGCGCTCGTCCGCCTCGTCGCTGCCATGCAGGCCGGCACGCTCGCGCACTTTGAGGCTGCCATGGCTGACGAGGTCGCCCATGCTACTAGCAGCAGTACCGCGACCACAGACGGCAGTGCAGGGCGTGCGGCAGACCTCGCACCACCGCCGTTCCTCGCAACAGCACTCCGCCAATTCGCCGAAGTAGTACGCACGCGTGGCCCGCAGATGACGGAACCAGAGCTTGAGCGGCTGTTCACGACAATGCTCTCGGGGATCATAAATGCGAGCGCCGAAGCTGCAGGCTCCATCGCCGACCCAACGCGCCGTACCATCTACAAGACCAATTACATGACAGCGCTGCGCGCGACACTCGTCGGACTCGTGTCCCAAGTACCCGCGACGAGTATCCCACTGGAAAAGGCTGGCGCGGAGATCCAGACCCTGCGCGACGCGCTGGTGGCGCAGGTGCTCGATGCGATGTTCCTCGACGACTCAGGCGTGAGAGAGCTCATGCAGGAATTGGATACGCGGCGCGGCCATGGTGCGAAGGCGAGGCACGCTTGGTTGGTACAGCATCTGGACGAGTTTGCGGGACGTCTGGACGAGTTCTTGTCTGCGGCGCTGATGGATGCGCAGGAGGCGTTGAAGGCGTTGCTGGACAAGCCGCTTGCGAAAGATGTTGTTGCGGAAGCGGTTGAGCGGTTTTGCGTCGAGTTTGATGAGCTGGAGGCGCTGTTGGAGATGGTGGATGTTGAGGCTGCGGCTGCGGCTGGTGCTGGTGCTAGCGCTGCCGGTGGCGAGACGACTGATGAGGATAAGGCTGAGAATAGCGCTGATGACAATGATGCCGCTGTTGCGTCGATACGCGACCTCTATCCGCGGACGGGCGCCGAGGTTAGAGCGTTGCTTAGTTAGGTAACGCGGTCAGCAAAGTTGCTGAGATCATGTCTGATGCCGAATGTGAAATGTCAACTGAGAATGTAGAAATGGCATTGTGGTTGGCCAACTCTCTTAGCTTTCGTCTGCTTTGATGTTTCCAAGGGCTCAAACTCGATATGCCAGGGGTGTCATGAGAGGATCACTTGCGAAACATAACTAAATGACAATCGTAAGGTGAGGGAAGAAAGGAAGAAGCTGTTAATGTTGGAAGACTAGTAATGATTTTGTCTATCTCCTTTTTGGTTGCTAACTAGTACCCGAATCCGAACGATATGCCCATTCTCAAGGCGGCAGGAGGATGGGAGAGGTAGGCCTCTTGGATAGAGAAAGTTGATCCATTACCTGGAGATGTGCGTGTTGCTCACAAGAGCTTGTCGGCGGCAGAGACTGTTAAAGGTTAGCCAGGTTGCTTCGACGATCCAATCCGTAGCTTTCAGACTAGAAGCGGGGGAGCTCACTGGAGATTCCAGTATTGTCTGGCTCCACGGCAGCCTTGACGACCCTGCCATTCTCAATGGTGGTAGCGTATCGCTTGCTTCGATGATTACCCAGGATGGGAGTTGCATCGAAGGTGACGTCCCAGGCCTTGGAGAACTCGCCGGTGGGATCAGCGAGGAAGCGAATGCCACTGCTCTTGTCTGCGTCCAGGCTCTTTCCCCATGCCTTCATGCTGTTTGAGAGGTCAGCGGAAAGGAAGTAGGTCTAGACGTAGCTTGCCTTACACAAAAGCATCGTTGACGGAGACAACAAAGACCTTTCCAGCATCCTTGAGCTTGTCACTGGTGAGATAGCCGGGGATATGTGAATCAGAGCATCCTGGCGAGAAAGCAGCGGGGACACCAATGATGACGCCCTTGCCGGAAGCAAGCTCGTTGGCGAGATTGACCTTGTTTCCAGGAGAATTCTCGAAGAGGTCGACACTGGGGATAGAATCGCCCTGTTTAACCTATTGGGCCACCAAAGGGGGGGGGGATGTCAATAATTGAAGCTATGTAGGATGGTGTGGGAGGGGCAGGGATGACGTAGTCAAGCAGCATTGTATGGACGTACCATGATTGCGGGAGTAGAATGAAAGGATCTAGAGATTAAAAACTTCGAAGATGTGGGAGTGCGAAGAGAGGTTGTAGAAGGTAGAAGACGGCGGGAAGGGCGAAGCATGGTGGATAAGAAGCAGAGAGCAAGCGTATACGGGAACGTGCGAAATGGAATTCGGTGGTAACGTGCAGAGGCTGTAGGTACAATTCCAAATGTTTTGATGGAAATGGAAGTCACGATGTGAATTGAGGACCACTTGGAGACTGGAAGAGAAGGCAATTACGACGATGGAGGCAACACATGTAAATGGACAGATGTGCTACTAGCAGAGATAGCTTGGTACTAAGTCAGTAGTGGCAGTAGTATTAGTGGTATTAGTAGTAGCAGTCCGTCGCATGTCCTCCGTACTGGTACTGTACGAGTACCTTGTACCTTGCTGCAATTGCATCGCTAGTCACTGACTGCCGCTGCTGGTGCTGCTGGTGCCCTTGCCCCTCGGCCCCCTCGGCCCCGGACTCGCCTTTTTGGTGGGCAGGGCACGACTTTGGCACAACCAACGAGGACAATTGCCCCCAGTCGCACTGGTTGCTCCTAATGGGGACGCTTAGGGACAGCCGATTTCCATTAGTTACTGCATACCAGGTACCTATGTACGGAGCCAGCAGCATCTCGTCGGCTACTGGGTAGTTACTACGCTAGGCAACTACATGATCCAAGTCACGCAGCGCCGTGATCAGAAGGAAGACCATCGAATAAGTGATTTGGAATGAGCGAAGAACGAACCCATTCCTCAGTGAACCCCGGGAATAGCCGAAGCTGCACGGAATAGTCGATGGGGGTTTTGGCCTCGCTGTCAAGGCCATGAAGTGGGATACGTTCGAGTCACTTCAGAGAAAGACACAGACCGATATTTAGTGTCCACTGATCAATGTCAGATGTTCGAATATAGGACGCACGTGAAAAATGGGCAAGGATACAGAGGAGTCAGGGGTCAGGACTAGCTAGGCACCCACTCGGTCTTGCCTCAGGTAGCTCTATCTCCAAGACTGCTGAGGTCCTCCGTACAAGAGGAGAAGCATGGCAATGGGGCTCGCCTACTTCCGTCTGCTCCGGAACGGATAACCAGACACTGGCAAGATACTCCGTATGGGTATCGCCGAATTCGATCCCATTTGACGTCAAACACCGGTCGGCTCGAGTCATGTTGTTCCTTTTTGCCATGGACCTACCAGCCTTATCGTATTTCTGGTGGTCCAGAACCAGACTTAGTTGGTCGCTAACGTCGTTCTTCTGGATCAGTCAGCTCTTTAACGTCTCAGTTCTTGTTTTGTCTCCCTAAGGTGGTATAAGGTACGGGTAGGACGCTGAGTCTCAGGACTGCCTCACCGTCGAACTCGCTGCTGTGAGCGAAGGGCTTGGGCCCTGCTAGAAGACAGTGCAAGGAGTCACGCCGGTCTCTTAGAGTCAACCCCGACTCATCGGGCAGTGACCCAGTGACTGACCTTTTGGGCCCTCCGGCTGCCCCGAAACCTTCAAGCCTTTCGCCATTCTCGACTTTCCCCTTTCCCCGCTGAAAACTCCGAGCCAACAGTGCGGCTGCGCTCGAGACCCTCGAGAGACCCTCGTTCTGCCCACTACGACTAATTATGGTCTGACTAAGGATTCCGAATCGAGAAGATTTTCCGCGCGCTTTGGCTTTGATTTCGAGGCCTCAATCGATGAGTAGGTCAATTACTCCGTGCTGCAGCCAGGAGGTAGGTCCAGACACACAGTTGCTAAATATCCTCCGTCGCCTGGTTGTGGCGCCAACCGGTCTTTGGGGATCCGCTGTGTTGGAAGCGGACCACCGTGGGGAATTAATTAGGAATGGAGCACTCCGGATCCGGTCCCATAATTAATTGAGGATGCTGGATGCGGACGGTTTTTCAGCCTAACCCCTGACACGAACTCGCGAGCATCAACTCTGCCGGATCACTACTACTCGGTACTCGTAAGCCGAAGGGGAAGGAATTGCTCACGGCCCAGCAGGTATTAGGCCGACGGCTTGCACACAAGACACCGAGTGCTCCTTTCAGCTTCAAGAAAATTGAAGCAACCCCTGCATAGGTTCGATGGAGACCCTCTGCCAGAATTGTCAACTTGCATTAACACCTTAGATCATTTGCAAAGTCAAATCGACCTTCTTAAGACCTCTGAGGTGGGACAGAGTAGAAGCCACATCCACATCTGCACCCATGTCTGCACCCACACCCCCAGTCAGGAACATTTGGCAGTGAGGCTCGGGCTTGCGGCAGTAAGAAAAGAGCAGAAACATAGTATGGGGACCGCGGCTACGAGTAAGAGGTTTTACTCTATCTCTCTTACTAGTGCTCCTGTCACCTGCCAGTGTGCACCCCGAAGTACGGAGCGCCCCAGTGATCGAAGCTAGGTACGGAGTACTGTATGAGGTACAGGCTAGTTCGCAGCAGAGTTGGTTCCTCAGTCGCAACAAGAGTGCGCTGCAGTGTGCTGGAAGTCTCTGCGAGCTCTACTCCGCCTCTTGAGCGAGGTGTCGTGCAGACTAACCACGAGGGTACGAGGTACCGCGTAGCTCTTCGTCAATTGGAATCATTGGAGGCTTCAAAAGTTCAAGCAATGCAGTTGAAAGGGACCAAAGATTCTCATATTTGAAACGAACGCCTCAACCGCTTCATGAGGACGGTGCCGGCCGGATCTGCAACGATCCATGAATTTCTATTTTGAGCGTGGAAGAGAGACGTTTGATGAATCAGGCGCAAGATGGACCCGGATTGCACTCTTAGGCTTGGGAGTTGGCGATTGTCCGCTCGTGTCTCTTGAATCTTGATGGACCCTGATCAACCGAACCAGCCACTAACGTGTCTTGGCGAGACCGCTATTTCACAAACCACGGCCGGGATAGGGAAAAGCAGGAAGCCCACTTCAGCTGGTATTCCACCGCGCCGCATATTGGAAGCGCTCGAGTGGTGCTAATACCATGCCGGATTGCACGTGATGGTGATGGTCTCGTAGTGGTGGCGGCGACCACATGAGTGGAGGAGCCACAGGCATTGACCATTGACCACTGACCATCGACCATCGACCATCGACCACCGACCACCGACCACCTTTCGTGACACATCCACTCACATTCACATTCACATCGACTCCAAGTGCTTCATGGACGAGGTATTTACATACCAGGTGCCTCTGAGCAGCCCAACGCGCCAGGATTGTTCACACTGGCTCAGTGGGCTCGATCAATGGCCCAAAAGGGAGGAATGTCGAGCGCCTCTTCCGTCATGAGCCCAAAAGTCAAGGGCTTCAGGGCCTTAGCGAATGCGCGGTGGGCGGGGGTCCGGGGGGTGATTGCTGGTCGAATGCAAATCGCAGCCCCAGGCCCCCAGCGCATTGCTCGGTTTAGTTAAGGCTCATCGAGAAGCAGCCGATGCGATCGCGACTTCCGACTCTGTCTGATCCCACATCGGCCTATCATCTGGGTGCCATCAAGGTGGACCGTGGGCGGCTCGTTGGTTAGCGCTGTGCCGAGTGGCCTGGGGATGTCCTTCCCTGCTACAATTCGTACTCGTTGAGCTTTTGGCCACAACGCCCACGCCAACTTGCTGGGACTCTGTGGGAGTGCCCTTGCCCCCGTCCGCCGTCCCCCCTCTGCCCACGGATCTCCCCCAAGCCAGCCATCCGTCAACCTTTAGGCCCTCTGTAACGAGGGTCGGTCGCCCAGAGCCTATCTTCTCTTAGCCGTAGCCATACCCATACACATGCTTACCCGTGCCCCGACCCACGTTTGTTCAGTGTTACGACTCGAGTAGAGCGAGCCCCCCAACCAAGCAATGATGCCCAGTCCAGTGCCCCAGGTGCGTACCCCGGTGGGCCCCCATGTCACAACTCTCAAAGTCACTCACTACTGGTCCGACACGCCCCAGTCGCAAATGATGCATTTTGTGGCAGCTTTGTGACTTCCTACATTCACTTTGTCCACTCATCCCAATTCAATTCCGATCCCAATTGCTTCATTCCCATCGGCGATTGAAACTCTGCAAGCTTTGAACCACGGAGCACTCAGTAGCCACTGCGGTAGTAGTACAAACAGCACCCCTCGTAGCGGGTACATGGTGGAGGACCCCGTACCCATGCTGAGGGCCTCCTAGCACGAGGAGTCGACAACAACGGGTAGTTAGTAGTTAGTAGTCCCTCGAACACAGCAGAGGCAACTGATCATATCCCAAACTCTGCCGATCCACCAACTTACTTCCAACACTAAACATACAATCCTTACCCTACCCTAATTAGCCCTGTCCTGTCCGTGCTGTCCGTTCTTTGCTGTGTGTTCTAACTTCTAATATCCTGTCCTGGCTTTGTCCTTCTGTGCCTTGCGTGCTCCAACACCCAGGAACCTTGGAAAACTTCTCTCCTACCTCGCGCTCCTCACTCCGTACTGCTCTACTGCTCTACTCCTCTACTCCTTGCTCCCTTCCTCCACCTCCCGTCAATCTGAACCTGACCCGTGCGCTGGTCCATTCCCTCTGCACATACTCTGAACCCGCATACACACATACCGTCTGCCGTCTGCAAAAACACGCCCAGACAGAGCCACCTGTGCACCACTGAAATTCAATCAGCCTTTTTCTACCACCGTTGCTGCAATCAGACTCCTCCTTCTCCTGGCCTCTGCGAAGTTCTAAACTCCTCCAGTACTGAGGACTATTCACCTCTTGAGTTTTGATCAATTTTTCGGCTATATCGATTGTCCCTCATAGAGCCCCAGCGCTACTCGGCAACCCCCTCCGCAGCCTTCACTTTGGCCTTTTGCAACCGAACCCTCGCAGAGAACCACACCTGCAACACCTCCTTCGACTTGAACTACTCTCCTCCCTGCACTGGTTCCTGCTCAGATCCGCTCCAAGCATCGAGTCAACCGCTCAGCCGGACTATTCGATTGTCCCTTTCGTCGATCGCATCGCCAGTCCACCATAATCTCGCCTACCCGAAGCGTCGTTGGCAATGCAGTTGTGATTCATTCTGCGTGCACTCGATTGCATCATCGCAATTGATCTACACCAGCTGCAACTGTTTCCTCGCCAAGTATTTACACATCATTTTACATCGAAATAGTTCGATCGTGCACTCGACATGGATAGTCAAGGTGGAGCTGGAGCTGCCAACAGTTCCAGCGACTTTGTGCGCAAGTTATACAAGTATGTCTATCGCGTCCATCCTGGTGGCCAGGCCCAGAAGGTTGACCCCCATTTTGCAGAATGTTAGAAGACCCGTCCTATTCCTCGGTGGTGCGCTGGGGCGACGACGGGGACAGCTTCGTCGTTCTCGAGAACGAAAAGTTCACCAAATCCATCCTACCCAAGCACTTCAAGCACTCCAACTTTGCCAGTTTCGTGCGCCAATTGAACAAATATGATTTCCACAAAGTTCGTCAGAATAACGAGGAAGGCGGATCCTCCATATATGGGCCAAATGCCTGGGAGTTTCGCCATCCCGAGTTCAAGGCCAACAGCAAAGACACTCTCGACAACATCAGACGCAAGGCTCCCGCCCCTCGGAAACCCTCCAGTCTGAATGATGAACAAATCCCCATCCAACAGATAGACCTGATGAATTCACAGATTGTCGCGCAAGCAACCCAAATCGAAAACCTTGTATCCAACACCAATCAATTACATGCCCACTACCAGATGGTCGTGCAAGAACTGCTTCGACTTCAAAAGACCGTCCACAGTCATGATCGTGTGATGCAAGATGTCATGACTTTCCTACATTCGGTCGACGCGAAGCAGCGAAGAGACAGCAAAACGGTATTTGCTCCTCAAGCCGAATCAGCCCCCTCGGGATCGACCCTGACGCCCACCAGCCAGAACATGCCGGCTCAGGATGATGAAAGTCCCGCATCACCGTTGCAACATGCAACCAAACTTCTGAACGATCTCCAAGCCGATCCGCAGTTCAATCTTTCCACCCTGGAGCAAATGAACACCCACATCGGCATGAACACCATGCTTCCAAATCCACGGAACAACCAGTTTGGAGCCCCTCATTCAGCTACTTCGAGTGGCAGCATGGGATTTTCTAAGATCAATCCCGCCGAACTGGAGACTGTCATTTATCCAGTGGGCGGCAGCAACGGCATAGACCCTATGTACAGTGAACACATCCATAACATTCCCTATAACATGCCCCAAGTCAGGGATACACCGGACCCTCGAGCACAATTCGCCGAATCGCGGAAAAAGAGCGGAGTTTCGGATCCTGGATGGAGTCGGCCGCCCCGCATCTTGTTGGTGGAAGACGATCCAACATGCCGACAGATTGGAGGCAAATTCTTGTATTCCTTCTCGTGTGTTGTGGAAACGGCACTGGATGGACTAGAAGCTGTCAGCAAGATGCAAGAAGGAGTCAAGTATGACATGATTTTGATGGACATTATCATGCCCAACCTTGACGGCGTGTCGGCGTGTCATCTCATCCGACAATTCGACCGAACGCCTATTGTGGCCATGACATCCAACATCCGGTCGGATGACATTCAAATGTACTTTCATCACGGTATGGATGATGTACTACCCAAGCCCTTCACGAGGAAGTCGTTACTGGACATGCTGGAGAAGCACCTGATGCATTTGAAGAAAACCCCGCAGGTAATGGGAGCGCCAGCGGCAGCCGGGGCCATGGTGGCTGCGGGAGCACCATTATCGACAGCGCAGTCGGTGTGCGATGATATGTCCGCGGGAGCATCCCCGGCAGGATCGTCTGGAACATGGAACTCCCCCAGCCAATACTCGGGAGTGTCACCGGTGAATCCGAATGTCCATTACGGAGGCATGACACCGCAGACGTATGTTGACGCGAATGGAAACACATTTACACAAAATGGACCCCAGACACCTGTGGGAATGAGAGGACACGGGATGGTGCAACAGCAGCACCCACACCCGCAAGCACACCGACGAGGTCCTTCAGAGATGTCAGGTGGAGCAGATAATGGAAGCGCCAACAAACGGCAGCGGATATACCCACCACAACAGACCATGGCAGCACCGATGCGGCAATAACAAGGGCCAACCTTTCCCCCGGAGCGCAGCAGCAAAGATATAGTTGACGAAAGTTATTGACATTTTTCCCTCTTGAGGTTCTAGAAAGTGAGAGAAAGGGGACAGTTGACAATATTCTGTGATCAGATCAGCAAAAAGGTTTTAAATCTGCCAGGGCATTTCCCAAGAACGGGTTAGGGATATACAGCGACCTCAACCTCCTTATTTTTTACGACTTGATGAAAATACCATTGGGGCGGCAATGGTGCGCCGCAAAATCCGGGATATGTGCTTTGCGACAAACATGAATGGATTGAATGTCTGTGTTTATTGGGTGGGTAGGTGGGTAGGTGGGCGGTCGGTGGAAAAGGGACAGGAACAGCCGGGGAGGGCCTCACCCCCGAGGATGATCTGACCGGCACGACGCGGGTTGAAAAGCTGACCGCAGAGCTGAGCTCAGGCCGGTCACAAAACGACCAACGACCCTTGGTTCCCTTGTGGTGAATCCGATGCCATTAATGAGGGACCGATCTGGCATTCATTCCACTTTGAAGGAACGAACCTCCCCCCTGTACAGAAGATATAGCCACGGTGTTTATTATATCATTGTCATCATTATATTGCTTACCTGTCGGTTTCCGCCACATCCATGGCCTCAATGGCCATGGATGTGGCGTTGGTCTTGAGCGCGTCGATGCTCCTAACAGTATCTATATTCCTGCCGCAAGCCATGACCCATAGCCAACAAGTCAGGGTCTACAGTCGAATGTCTACGTTACCTACTCTATGGTACGTCTTACTTGAAAACGAAAGAAACACTGTGAGAAACAGTTCTGTTTTCGCTTCTTCCTTGTGGTCCGTTAGAGTTAGCATTGGCGCTCACGCTCATAGCCAGTAGATCCAAATTCAACCTAACTAGCTACCTTTCAGGTAGTTAATCACGTTGTCTGTTGCGATGGTGGACTGGGAAAAATTCCAGATGTCTATATAATTGATTTAGTATAGATGGCCTGGATTGTCATATCGGAACACGGGTTCGCCCATGGCGTCCCTGCGAACGCATCAAGTCTTGGTTTCATTCATGCCGTCGAAAACTAGACTGGAGAGGCAATGGGAGAGGGCTGATGCGACGTCGTCGCGTGCCCCCCTGGCCTTCCTTCCGTGATCGCACATGGACATTCTTATACGCTTTTTCTCTCCATTGGCACCAGTGCATTTGATTGTTCATCCGCTTTCAACCCCCGGGGTCCTTGCCTTCAGTCCTCGCGCTCTTTCTCCTTCGCCCACTGCTCAGGCGTCAAACACTTGGGGGTCCACGCGTGGATGGCAGCGATCTCGTCCTTCAGGGCGCCGTTGACGAGGCGATGGCGCGCCAATAGGGTCTTCTTCTCGAAGTCGGGCGACACGATCACGGCGGTGAATGCCTGTCCACATCCGCCTGACATGTCTTGAATCGAGACATGCGTCGTCTGCAGGCTTTGTTGCAGTTTGCTGGTGAGTGACTCCGGTGTTATTTGCTCCGAGGTTGGTTCTGCCATGGGGACTGCGGTGCTTGATGCGCGGGATGTGGAGGTGACGGTGCCGGTGCCGGTGCCGGTGGTTAGACCGTGTCGTTTGGGGGAGAATGAGCGGATGGGGAGGTGATTGGGTTGGCTTATTGATCTTGATCTTGATAGTGATATTGACCTAGATGGGGAGAAGGATATTGATGGAGCAGTGCGGCGTGCGAATTGTGATGCGGCGCTGCGGAGGAGGGAGGAGACCATGCCAGGGGTTACCAGGATTGGTGGTAGTGATCGTGGATTTGTAGTTTCAATATGCCAGTATAGTAGGTGATTAAAAATGCGAGTTGGGTGTATGGATTGGCGAGCGACGTCGGAGGTGTCGATGCTCAGTGGTGATGGGTGGACTGGCAAGTGGTGGTGGGTTTTGGCTGGTGGTTGGAATGCCCCAGTTAGTAATGGGAATACTATTTAATTAATAGGATTAGTTACTGGTCTCGTATGCGGCCAGCAGGGAAGGAGCGCGAGGGGCTCCCCATTTTCTCAATGCTCGGTAGCTCCTGCGTCATTGGAGATCCCACGTCCAAATTCGGCCACCAGCTACAGAGCCATCGAGCATCTTGATGCCCCAACCTTCATTCTTCAATAAGGGCCGACAAACATACTTCGTCCTTTGGCTACCTCTACTCCCAACGCAAGACCTCGTACTATGTCAACACTCTCCCCTCCTCCCAATGCTACGACTCGTCTTCGCTCGAACCCCTCATTTCAATAGATCCTTGAATCCACTATCAGTCTCAACCAACCTCTCCCGCAAAATGTCCTCCTACAATGTCTCGCCCTTCACTCGCGCCGTTGTCTCCTCCATGCGCCAGCTCTATCCTGAGTCTCTGGCAGACAAGTCCTTTGACAACACCGGGCTCCTGGTCGAGGCTCCATTTGTCCCCGCCCACCCCCGTAACAGAAACTCAGTCCTCCTCACGATCGACCTGACTCGCGCTGTTGCCGATGAAGCAATCGAAAACAACCATTCTGTCGTGGTCTCATACCACCCTATTATCTTCCGTGGTCTCAAAGCAATCACTACCGATGACACTCAGCAATTGTCCATGACCCTACTACTGGCTCATGGTATTAGTGTCTACTGTCCTCATACCGCCGTTGATCAGGTCCCGAATGGGATGGCAGACTGGCTGTGTGATGTCGTGACGGGAAGGCTCGACTCTCCCGAGGTGGAGGCATATACCGCTGGTCAGAGCCCTCTTACCTCAGCCCCCTCCGACACTGAAGTTACTACCTCGGAGTCCGAAGCCGACCTCAACCTCAATGGGCGCGCTGAAGATGGACACTCAGATGCTTCCACCAAGCCCACCTCTCATTCCGACGCTGTATCCGATCCTTTCGTTGAACCCTCACCCACCACCCCCAAACCGAAGGACCAGGGCAAATTGCGACGTCTCCGTCCCAGCGCCGCTCATAGAACCTACAGCAAGCCAACCTACCCTCGACCCACTTCCAACTTCCACCCGTCTGCTCTATCACATACCAGGACGGTTGTCACCCCGTCGCCCAGAGATGCCATCGACGCTGCAAACCAGTTCACCGCCTCATCGACTTATAATACCTCCAACACTGGCGCGGGGAGACTCATTACCTTTGATGAGGCGCAGCCTTTAACTGTCTTGATTACAAGGATAGCCCACGCCATTGGATTACCAAAAGGATTCTCCGTGGCCATTCCTCAGGGTCAAGATCTCGAGAAGATCTCGATCAAGACTGTGGGCACCTGTCCCGGATCAGGTGGTAGTGTCCTACGGAAGTGCAATGCCGATCTGCTCTTCACGGGCGAACTGAGCCACCATGAGGCCCTGGCTGTCACGGAAAGAGGTGGCTGTGTTATCAGTCTTTTCCACAGTAATTCCGAGAGAGGCTACTTGTGGGGCACCATGAGGGAGAAGTTGGAGAAGCAGGTCCTCCTGGAATGGCAGAAGGTCAAAGAGGAGGAATCGAATAAAAGAGATGTTAGTTCTGCGCTGACAGAGGTGTTGAATGACGATGATATTGAGGTTGTGGTCAGTCAACGAGATAGGGATCCTTATGGAATTGTCGTTTTGGATGAGACGTTGGTTGAAGGCATCAATCTTGGGTCGGCTTGAAGTGTATGGCCGCTGTCTTTCTTTAGTGCTGTTCTCCTACTGGAAAAAGATACCCCCGGTCGTCAGTGCTCAGTTCTCGATTTTATCTCCCTATGACTACATCACTTTCAAATAACAATAGTGGGAATCCGGGATTGTTGGGTGTTGGGTGCTTGGTGTACTCTACTCTGTATCTTGACGGATGTTTGTTGATGTCACGTGCAAGGCGCCCAATCGACTTGTGCAGCTGCATCCCTTCGTCTCCCTGCCTAGGCACACATAGTAATCTGGCATCCTCCGCCTTCAGCTTTCCACTCAACCACCATATGCCGAGTACACTACTTGGCAAGCTTCGCGTATATGCAATGTGACATAAACTCTCCGCCCTCATGAAACCATTTTCCCGCACGATCCCAGAGACAACGCGAATGGTCTTCCAGGCCACCCAGGTGACGGCCCATCTAAGCGCCAGCAGCGGATATACTACCACAGGCCGAAGCATGGTGGTACACAACTAACCATCCTGCCTGTCTGCTGGATTGGTTCTTTCTCCAGCTGCTGGCCGTGGCGGACCTCTTCCTCCTGGGCCGGAGTCTGCGACTGCTCTTGCTTCAGTCTCCGATAGCCTCGATATGCAACCTGTCCGGCCGGCATGGCTGGCTTCAATGCCATATGGCTTGCGACAGGAAGGCATTCTTGTAGGCTGCTGACCGCCAATATGTGTTGTGTATGTATGCAGGTGGGTGCATAGGTATGTAGTAAGTGCTTCAAGGTGTAGTAAGTGCTTCAAGGACTCGCATCCTCCTGCTCCTCACGGTTCGTATCGTTGTTGCTGCTGTTGCCACTGCTACTTATTCATCGTGTCGTGTCATTTTCTGCAGTTGATCCTCATGGCTTCACTCTTTTGCTCCAAGCCGCAGCCTTCTCAGTTGAGGGTCGTATCCCACGGCGGTCTGGGTGGGCTGGTATGCCCTGGAGAAAATGACAGGTATCGAGCAGTGGTATTGGACGATTGGATGCAAACGGAGGGCAAACGACGAAGACAACGGCCGCCTCCAATCCAAGTCCAAACAGCGACGACAACGACAACGGCAGCGGCAACTTCATTCACAAGCCCCTCTACTTCACAGCTCTCCGTCACCTCGGAGATGGACTACCGTGGTGCAAGGCCATGGACACCCATCACCCCGACCGACAGAATTCGATCACAATTGCTGCTCGAAAGCGATGCAAACGCATCTCCATCCGCGACGACAACTAGTTGTTCGTTAATATCACGGTGCAATTGCCATCCTACCACACCGTCGAACACTTGCTTTTCACCTCCACAAACACCAATTGATCCCAGAGCGGCAGCAGCTCTCAATCATTCACTTCCCGCAGAGCTGCCTGGTTCCCTTCTGCTGGCTAGCCAAGGTTTCCCCCAAACAGATCCTATTTCACCTCCCCCATCACTTCACCGTCGAGACACCAAGGATTCCAATAGCAGCTCCTTGCTTGCTCCCCCTCTCTCTTCTGCCTCATATGAAGCCGACATGGACACCATACGACACCTGACATATCCTCCGAGGAAGAACGACCGCAACGGTGACCCAGGAGAAATGCCTTCTTATGTAATTGGAAGCCAGCGGGCTCATGATCAGACCCGGATAACCAAGCCATTGACTGCCATGACCCTCGAAGAACTCATGATGTGCTTCTCGCACTTGGACAACTCCACTGTTGCTGAGTTGTGGTTGCCTGCCATGCGTGCCCAGCTGCAGCAGGTGACTTCCCTCCTTCAGGAAGCTTGCGAATTCAAGCTTGACACCGTCCTCGAGGAACAGACTACAAATTATGTAGGCTCTACTGTCTTCTCCGCTTGCTGTCACTGACCCACCCGCAGGATTTGGCTTCCCTCGCTAAGGATGTCCGCATCATCACATCAACCTACCGTAACACCATTCAATCAGCAGAGTCACTCATGGAACGAGACAATGCTGCGAAATCCCACCGTCTCAACGACCTAGAGGTGCAACTCAGCGAAGCCGCTGACAAGATGGAGGCCAAAGACGACGAAATTGCCGATCAAAATCGGAAAATCAGACAACTCCGACAGACCATCCTTGATATTGTTCGTACCCTCGGCGCGTTCCTCCAGGCCAATATCCCCGGCTGGGCCAAACTGGCTCAGAACCCTGAAACTGAAGAGGTCTTTCGCGTCTTCTCCGATTACACTCGCACTGGCGACAGCGGCACACTTCGGTTTGTGCGCATCCCCGAAATTACCGTCGACAAGTACGCTGCGGATCTCAAAGACGCCAAAGCTCTGGTGTCCGAGTATCGCAAGCTCCTACAATCCCAGAGCGACACAATCCAACAACAATCTTCTGACCTCGACGCAGGCGTGGAAAAGTTCGCCAGTGTTGTTCAGCGCATGAAGGAACGTGACCATGAAATCCTCCTAGTGGTCCAAAACAATGAAGATCTAGTCAAGCGTCTCCAAGAGTGCGATGCAGCCCTCTCCCAAGCTCAGAAAGAGAAGATGGAGTCGGCCCAACAGTATCAAGAGCTCAAAGGGAAAATGAAGAGCTCCGAGTTAGCACATACATTGGAGCTTGACCAACGCGATGGACAACTTGCCGACTTGCGCCAGAAATTGGGCAGTGCTCGTGAAGAAGTCTTTGCACGGCGAGCAGATGTTAGGAATATCCTCTTCCAGAACCAAACTCAGACTCAGACTCAATTCCCTGCGACTAATTCCGGTACTCCTTCGTCAGTCAAGAACAGCAGCAGCACTTCCAAAGCATTAAGATTCTTGGGCATGGGACAAGACAGAGACAGATTCAGAAAACATGGACTACCTGGAAGTCGCAGTATGATTGGCCTCTCCCCTACGAGTCTTACCTTTCCTACGTCAGTATCAGACTCAAGGTACTCCTCGAAAGAGGTAGCACCACTCGTCCAAAAACCCTCCTTACAGCCACTCTCTGCATATGAGAACTACGGTCGTGTACAACAGGCTAGAGAAATCTCCGTTAATGGCCCCGGCGATCTCATTCTCCCAGACCCACTTTCTTTACGACCAAGAGACGCCTCCCTTGGAGCCACCGAGCGCCACCGTGTTCTCCCGTCTTCGATTGACAATGAAAAGAGTCTTCCAGCTCCTCCTCGGCTCAATCTTCCCACCTCGAATTACTTTGACCGACTTGCCGCCGCCCAAGACTCTGAGGCAGTATACAGTCCAATGGCTGAGGAAATCGCCTCGAACTATGAAAATGGTATCTATGGCCAGACAGGTCCTCGTCGAGTCCTCAGCAAGATTCCTGAGGGGTCTCTTCAAGGATCATCTGAAGCAGGTGATGGCCATGTCGGAGATGAAGCACGCCATTATGACTACTGTGATGATGATGTCGACAGTGTGGCGAGTAGTGATCGTGAAGTCTACCGCAAGAGCATCCATGTCTTGGATCTCCTGAATTCTTCCAATTTACTACACAGCGACACAGAGACTGATCTTCATCGTCAAGAGAGAGACATAGGCCAAGGAGGCGGGGTCAACCGTGATGAAGAAGACAGTCGTCAACGTGAAGATCTGGAGAACGGCATCGCCCGTCTTCTGCAACTTCGTCCTCAGGCCAGGAATGGCAATCTGCGCTCTGCATTGCGACCTATCGATGGTGAGATCAACCTCGACCAGCGAGCGCAGACCATCCCCACAGCGAAAGCCGGGGCCAGAGAAAGTGTCCTTTCTGACGGTGACGGATACCGTTCCTCAGATTCCGACGTTGAGCCAAAAACTGTGGCGCAGCTGTACCACCAGCAGCCGAGACATATTCGCACTTGAAGTCCAGTAATGCACGGACAGTCTGTATGAGTTAAGTGATTGATGGTTGGGTATGGACAGGGGAGAGAAGGCCATGTCTTCCTGGAGGCTGGGCAGACGACAACAGATAACTGGAGGATCCGGGCATGCACCGTGCTTGCATTGGATTACTGGTGATGAATCACGACTACTACGACTTACGAGTGAACGCATAAAATGTATTTGCTCGACTTGTGCTCAGTATCGAAGTTGACATGCTTGTGGTGGAAGGCAGGACAAGGGTCGGTGATAGATAGCTCAAGCAAGTGGTGGGATTTCGCGGTTGTTTGAGTTGGCTTTCCACTTCACTTTCCTCGCACACTACATTGGTATGGCTTGCTCTGTGTGGAATAACTTGCCTGCATGGATAGATAGACAGGACACCTCGCCGGGTTTTCTCATGGGAGCGTGCATTAATGGATCGAGAGTCGGAACATCAGGGCTTTTTCATCACGACACGTCGTCAAGTGAGTAGTCGTCGGAGCCGATGGTGGGCCACGGTGTAGCTGCACATTAGAATATACCTCACAATCGATGGCAGGAGAGCTGCTGCACTGGTGCCGCACGTATTCATCGACACAAGGCCCCAGATAGGTCCCAGCGGTGCTCTTTTCAGCTACATCTCTGACTCGGTTTGAGTTCATCCTGCCTCCTTGGTCGTCTCTGCAAGCACAAGAAGTCCCGTGTCTCCTTGCTTTGGTTCTAGCATGATAAGCCAAGCCGAGCGAAGCCAAGCAGTGCCGTCTGGACTTTGTTGCTTGCTGAGGAATCCCAAGCACATAGCGTCACGTGTGGTCTGTAGACACTCACCGAACGCGTGTGGTGCATACAGACAGGGGATATATACATGTGTATGAGCATGTGCACGTGCAAGTGCATGATTATTGTTTTATTCGATAAACGTCAGTGCTACATACAGTCACCGTTGGGTACTCTTGCTACTGCTGGAAGCTTCCCATCGTGTTCCCATCGTGTTCCCATCGTGTTCCCGATCAGCCTCGCAGAGCGATATAAACCTGGGTCCTGAGCTGCTAGTGCTCCGAGCTTGTGGCTGTCCTTGTTCTTATTCTTGTTCCATCGACCCCAGGGAATATCAACAAAAGCCGACCCAGGCACGGATGTGATGTCGGACAACGAGAGTCTCCCGTCCCGTGGTCCCCTAATGCTCCCGAAAAGGTATGCTGAGTTTGGAAGGAGTCTGCTTTCTTCCTCGGCCCGCAAACAAAAGAGGTGCTGCTCTATTGAATATAATGGGGAGGCTCAAAGTCATACAAATACAACACACTTCCAGCGTTTGCAGTAAGAGGAATTCTTCGTCTTGGTTGGAAAAATCGGCGTAGGACAGCCAAAGAGGCTGGTCCATTTATCGGAATTCCACAGAGTTGTGGCAGAGTCCTTTTACCTGCGGAAGGCAGGAACCTTCTCCATATCGGTGAACGTTTTGCAGCTTTGTACGGTCCGAGATGGATGGCAACTTCCGGAGAGGAAGGTCCTTGCTGTTGTACAGAAGCTCTCACGGGGCTTGATGGCAGTGAGGGACATATCGTTAGCCTTGGGTCGTGGATTCGGGTCGAAGGGTTCTGGTTTTGGCGGGCTTGTGAATTTGAGTAATGACAGCCCTGCATTATTGGTTGAGGTTGGTCCTGGATGGGAGTGAGGAGAGCTGTTCCTTGCGGCAGAAAGTGGGTTTCTTCATTCGGTGTGATTGAACATGTGCACCCTGAGCCTTACAAACTTCCGGTGGGCTGAGTTGATCAAGTCGAATCAGGCATTGTCGTCTCGTTTAACAAAGTCATCTTTGTCATGCCGGCGCAATAAGATACATGTTGTGATAGATGATGAAGGTTCAATAAATTTCCTTTCCCCGGATTTCTCATATCGATATCCTGGTGGAGTCGTTCCCCGGGGATTTGTCTTCTGCGCCACGCATCATCTCCACTTTCACTTGGAGATGGTCTCACCGCCGTTGTCTCTTTGAGTTTTCGACTCTCCATGTGCCATTTGTTGTGTCCCTAGGCTTAAGGTTCTGCAGTTCAATGCCGCTTTTGCTGGGATCTTTACCGACGCGTACAGTAAAGCTCTCCGATATGCTGCGAATCTGCGGCTGCACAACGCGAGATATGTTGTGATAACCATGCTGAGGCACTGAGATCAAGATGCTGTGGAGGTAGGAGAAGAATTGGGCGATGCGAGCCATGGTCAAGAACGGTTTTCGTCGGGAAGATCAGACTAGGGAGGATTTGTCGCAAAAGCGCGATGCGAGATGGGTCTTAAAAGGCTGCACCAGCCCTTTTGATTTTGTGCCGGGCAAAATGAAGCAGCAACAGGTCGTTTCTGGAGAGGGTGAGAGATTTAATGAGAAGTGAAGACTGAGAACAGGTCGAGTGCACAGGCAATCCTCTGGAGGGGACAGATGCGAAAATGTCTTGGAATGATGTAGCCGCCGAGAGAAAATGATGCGAGGAAGGGACTGGCACAGTGGCAGTGGAGTGATGGCGCTGGTGTTGGCGATGGCGACGGGGACAATCCGATAACAAAACAGGTTCGGGCGTCGGGACTGCGGACAAAGGGTGAAGATCACGAGCAGGGTCACATGGTATCTTGCCACTTCAGGAATAGATTGGCCTTGGCAAGGCTTGGGTCCCGGAGAACCTCATGCCGACACCCAGGCTTCAGCCTCAGATATTGCAATAATCATATTGCATATCAACATATGACTCCACCCTCACTCACGCGAACAGGTTGACTGGTCTCAAAGCGTGACAATCAAAGATAAAACCCTGGAGATCTGGGGTGACTGAGGAAAAAGAGCAACAGCCGCACCATATCAATACCAGTAAGTGAAGTTGAGAGAAGCCTCCACGGCAACCCGGCGGTGTTCTTCACTACGAGGCAGTGGCATATAATTTCTGGAATTTGCGAGCGTGAGCGTGAGTATGGTTTCAACTGTGACTGTTAACATGCAACTACCTGAGTCTGAGCTGCACCTCTCCTCTCTCATGTTATCGATCTAGCACCAGCCTCGTTCCCACAGATCCTTTCGCCTTCCCACTCCTGGTCCATCATCACACACCAACATGCCGAAAGCAAAGACAGCTCGATCGAAGAGGGCGCGGCCGACGCCGTATTCAAAACCTCTTGCGACAGCATCGTCGTCAATCCTCAAGGTTAGCCCAAATGGTCAAAAGCCCTTTCCATTCCTCGATCTCCCACTCGAACTCAGATTGAGCATCTATGCCTATTTTCTCCACATGACAACATTTTATCTCCCTTGCCTTCGCCTACCGCTGACATCCGTACCACATTGCCCTACACGATCTCAGGCCGAGGTCGACGCAATACAAGATTCAGCCAGGGACGACGAATCAATATCCAAAACTCGAAAGTCTTTGAATTTGGTCTGTCTCCAGATTACCGCCGAATGGTCACCTTTATTCTACGAAACAACCAACTCCATTGTCCATGCATCCAAGAGAAAATTAGGCTTTCGGCCGAAGCACATGGTTTTTGATCCATACTGCAATCCATGGAACTTTGCCAACGACTTTCTTCGAGTATTACACCCTTCAAAATTGGTTATGATCAAGCGCATTGCCTATGACATACGGCCAGGAAACCTTGACTCTTTCGAAGACTTCCCAAAACTCCTCACGAAGCATATAGATCGAATATCGGCCCTTGAGCAGATTACTCTCCACAGTTACACATATGGGTTGGTCGATCATGGCTTCCTCAGATTTGGATATTTCCCCATGGACGTATGGCGGACATCCCCATGGCGGCACAGATGGGAACACATCGAACAACGCTTTCTCGGAATTGGTAGGAAGAACCACACCGTTCACGCCAAAAAGAATGGAGCAGGAGTATTACAAGGCTGGAACGCGACCAGGAAGTTGACAGTCCACCTCGCATCTCCTCGTGACAGGTACCTCACAGTTCGGGGAGTAGATGTTGTTTTTAAGAAAGCTGGAGCAGCCACCACAGAAACTGAACTACCGACTATCATGCTGCTCTGGAAAGGCTTAGCATGGGAATGAGGATATCTTCAAGCACGATATCTGACATGCTGTGTGATCTTCCGCCGATGATGGGAGGAAGCATGAAGGATTGTGTCATGGTGGAATTGGGGGAATTTGGTTAACCTGCTTGCTGTCACGAAGGAACTCTGCCGTACAGTGTTGCACTGGAAGGCAAGGCATCTCTTTTGGGAGGTGGAGGTCGGACATGCCTGCCGAGATATCTGGGCAGCCCAACTTGGCATGATTGGGCACAAATGATAGCGATCGTCCACGCGTCCAAAGTTATTTATTACAAGCCCACTTCGTTCTTTGGTTCTCATGTTATATATCGAGCGTATGTGGTCGACTCAGTATTGCTTCTCACTCTTGGATGTGGACAGTGACAAGAGCGCTCCTCTCAACGCAGATCTGAGATGAGGTTGGTGACCCGGTAGACCCTCACAGATGCGGATCAAGTGATTGATATTTCATAGTCCAACCCGGGCTTTTTGAAAAGGATCTTTGAGGCATGCTGCGAGGGCTGCGAGGGCAATCACTGCTTTACACTAGGGAGGGGTACAGGCAGTATCTGATTGCAAAGGCCTTTGCCTCAATCTACTAGATGGACAATCCACGTAGGCAGTGAAGCGAACTGCCTCTACAACTAACTGCCTTGGTAGGTCGGGAATGTCACCTCGAGTTCCAGATCTACTCAAACTCAGAATCCGTTCTCCAGACTCTCAGATCTTGTGATATTCTGACATTACACAACTAGTTCTCTTTACCGCCTGCAGTATCAATCTTTGATCTGTGCAGCTCAACACGGTGCCACCTCTTAGATGCTCTGAGCCATTGGCAAACAAGACACAGATCGAACAACCAACCACTCCTGAGGCAACGCTAGTCGGCAAGCCAGTCTCCAAATCTCAATCACAAAAGCGCGCCAGGTCTCCGACTAGAGATGCAACAGCTCCGGAAAAGTCGTCGAAAAAGATCACAAAGAACAGAGAATGCCAACACGATGGGTGCAGATTGCTGAGCTGGAACCCGTTTCTAAAACGGCTGATGCCGTTCCCATCTTCACTACCAGAAAATCACTTTTGATTGTTTGTCATCAGATTCTCCAGGAATGGGCTCCGACGTTCTTCAACAGCACTACTATTGTCGTCCATTCCCTCAAAAGACCAAGGCAACGTGTAGGTTGGACTTGAAGTTAATCCCAGACCGTGACAAACCTCGGTACAACGCTACAGAGTTTAGAGCGCTCTACCTTCCGACACTCCAGCGCCATGCCATCTGCAATATCCGACACCTCACCTACAGTACGACGTTTGGCAAACGCTATTCCAGAGTCGACTTCCAACCGTTCAACCATCTCGCAATGCTCCTTTCGGCTTTTCCTGATATTCTCCAGTCATTGGAAGTCGTAACATTCGAACATACCCCCTGCAGTTGTACTTCGTCCAAAGGATTCAACACCCGCAACTCCTCACGACTGTCAACGCATCTGGGACCAGTTCAACCAAAGAGATGATCTCAAGAAATGGCGCATATTGGAGGACTCTCCCTGTGGCAAGGGCTCGACAGCAGTTCTGTCGAACTGGACGTCCAAGCGCAATATATTCATACACTTTGATTGCTACCGTGTGGCCAACCTTTCCCTTGTCCTGCAAAGGGCGGATCCATCGCAACCAACCGGAACAGCAAGCGAAGTAGAGGTGCATGACAAAGCCTGAAAGGGACACGAGATGGCGGACTTTTCCAATTGTATTGTCGATGGTGTCGATGGTGCTTGTCGCCTTAGATGGACCTCGTTCGAGTATTCTGACGATGACGATGACGATGATAAGGTTGTTTTCGGAGACTACTCAGAGAATCGTGGTGAGATAAGAAGTGAAGTACATGGGCCTGAGCTGAGGGATATCGACCAGGAGGAGGAGGAGCATCTTGAGAACGACTTCAGTTCTGACGAGGAAATTTAGACACGGCACGTTGGCAAATTGGTAAATGATCAGACGACCAACCTTACGACAGCGTCTGAGCGAGACTTTGCAGCCAGATGATGGTGATGTTCGAGCACCGCGAAGGAGATGCCCTCTCTCTTGCGACAATCCGTTGTGATGCACATCAAGTTAATTGTCAGCTATTGAGCTACCCCTTGAGATCCCCTTCGGGCTGGCTCGGTGGCTCGGTGGCTCGGTGGCTCGAGAGAAGGCCCATGAAACATGTACGAGTACCACGATAGCAAGTTCTTCCACAGCTCCAAATGCACATAAAGTGATAGCCTGGAATTCCTACCTGAGGATCATCATCTAGCTAGTAGCATCAGCACAGCCACATGCCTACCAGAAGGCGAGTCAACTTCTCCTTCGCGACATCAACTATAAAGATGGCAGCCTGAGCTACCTAGCACCTAATATCTTTCTTTGAGCTGGGGACAAAGCACGCAGATCTACGAAGACTGAGTAGCGTGATCAGAGTCACACTTCGCATCGGATCGCACCGCACCGCGGACAAGTCCAGAAGGAGACCTCACACAAAGATCGACATCAAACACGAGATAGACGCTTGATGACTGAGTGCCATGACATGCTCGCTTTCCCCTTTGTCTTTGTTTTCCCGGCGCCGTTTGCGGGGGCTTCGACTCACCATGGGATTGCCACAGAGCCTCTCACGTGACTAATCATGAAAAAAAAAGGGGGGTTAGGGGCCGCGAGCCTTGCATGCAAATTCCCCTATCCCACGGCCCCCCACCACTGCCCAACGCCAGGTCGGTCAAGGAAAGGCCATGATAAATGAGAGCACAAGGCAAAGGCAAAGCATACGTCAATGCTTCTCCAGTGTTGAATCTGTACGCGGGTGACAGTCCAAGATCAGTCGGAACAGAAATACACAGCTATTGCGGCTTCCTTGGTTCTCGCTATTGGTCATATGTGGATGGTAGGAAGCCACTGCAAAGAATGGGCTTTTCCATAGCCCAGGCACGACACTGTTAGGAAAATCGTACTTGGTAGAAATAAGCAAATATGGTAGAAATTTGTCTCGCGTTTCTCATCATGAGCCAACAAAATGAATATAGGTTTTTGGTTAAATACACAAGCAAAGCAAGAACCCCAACGCTAATGCACCTTTCTGGATACTGTCCTTCCTTTCCTTGTAGGGCGTGGATTCTTCTAATGGAATTATTCCACACTGAATCACGGTATTTCTTCTCCTTCTGTCAATAATGCAGTTGCCCCATCTCCGCATACCAGATATCCAGGTTTCAGTGGGTATATGTTCAACAACACACACGATTCTTCCTGCTTTATCTTGATCTCTCGACTGTCTGCCATTAGACCCGGTCTCATCTGTATGGAGTCGTTCCTCCCGCATGCCGGTCAGAGCCTTCAGGGCTGTAATCTCTCCACCATTCACGATCCCAGTATCCACTCTCCATTTGTTTCTCATTCATGTCTGTTCTTCCACGCCGCTCAAGATATGGACCTGGAGCATTATGACTGTCTTGCTGACGTTGTTCTTGAGTTTCGCCCGAGTGTTGTCAATCATAGCCTGCACCTCGTTGCCAAGGGCTGGCGTTGTTCTGTTGGCGGAATGCTCCGGGCTGAGGTGCATATCCTGAATGAGCGGACCTTGGCGGTGGGTATTGATTACTCAAATTGCTCATGCTGCGATCGTACGATTGGTTGGTAGGCGGTCCGGCGCCGTAGCCGTAATTATCGTTGTTAACCTGCTCATATGGTCGCATTGGTCCCCGTCTTCCAGTGTCCTCACTAGGATACATCTGGCTCATAGGCTGCTGGTGGACAGCAGACGAGTGCTTGAGGGAGTCACCAGACATTGAATCGTCATCGTCGACGATCTTCTTGTCGTTGTTATAAATTTGGCTGTCTCCTCTAGCAGTAGCACCTAGAGCATCCAACTCTGTTGTCAGGGCTGCTTGTGATTTTATGAAGCTTCCTCGGTCATCACGCATTGGCTGATATCTGACTTCGGGATTCTTGGAAGCAATGGCATATATCGAAGCAATGAGAACCAATATAAGCAGAACTGCCGCAAAGATAATGTTGGAAAAGGCGAAAAAGACACCCAACACACCGTTAACCTGAGGGGGTTGACCAAAAGCATCCGAGAAGAAAAGTAGCTGAAGTGCGTTGAGCATGTTCATGGAAGCGATCGAGATATTGAAGATGTTGGTCTTCTTATCCATCCATGGTTTCAGAACGCTGACACCGATCAATGCAACGGCTTCGACAATAACGAGACCGACAGCCTGAGCGATTGCTGATTTCTGAGCGAATGCAATGAAGAGAGCCTTGACGAGAATATACGCCAAAAGAGGGACGACGAAGTAGTACGCAGTGGCACGGTACTGCACATAGAGGAACCCCCATTTGTTGAGGCACTCCGGGTCAGAGTAGAGGATGTATGCGGGATTCTTGTGCATATCAACCGACTTCTTGGCAAGTGTAATGACTTTGTAGGAGGCGAAGCCTAGAGTTCCAGCCATGGAGATGAAAACGACTAGGGCAAGTACGACTTCAGCGGCCGAATCACGCTCGACAAGTTGCCACAAGCACAGAATAGACATCTGGACGAAGCCAAGAAGAACCTATCGAAAGTCAATATGAATCGGACGACATGAAGTCTGCGGAGCTTACCAGTCGGAACACGATGCCTTTGATAACGATCTTCCATCCATTTCGGAATTCAAGGAATTTATCAGACTTCATCCATCCAGCCTTGGCACAACCATCAAGGATGACTTTGGTCAGTGCGACCAAGACGACAGCCAGGAAGAGGATGAAGATGAAAAAGATCAAGCCTGTCATAAAAATATTGGTCTGTTCGATTCCGGCACGGAAACCGACTCTATCGATACCACGAACTACCTTGACGTTGTCAGTAGCAGTGTCCGTCGCTCGCTTCGAGAGGGTTCGAAGACCGGAATGGACATAGGCAACCATCGATTCGAGGGATCGCCTGATGGAACGCTTCTGAACTTGAACGGAGAAATAGCTGAGGGTTGACAAGTAGGTAGTAGGAGTGCCGCCAGTAGCTCGTTGGTACCACGTAGCAATGGATTGAAGGAAGCCAACTCGGATGATGCCCATGCTCCATTGAAAATTCTGTGTCCAGGATTGAACGATAGGAGGCATGGAGACTGAGGTCATGCCAATGATGGCCTGAGCTTGGAAAAAGCCAAACAATGAAACCGCATTGGCAGCAACATGGGCAGCGGTGTTCGGGTGGCCCAGACCTGAAGTAATACCAGCGGTCACCAGACCCAGGCCAGTGATAACAGCAGTCGCCCAACCGACGGCTGCATGATAGACGCTTTTTGTGTTTGACAATTCAGCTTCCATACAGGCGATGACTTCTCCGGTATCGGAAGAATGGACATAGACGCGGACCACGCCGTCGAGATCAGGAACACTATAAGCAATACCTGGAATTTGGCCCGAAACACTCGTCGGCACATCGATAGTTGTCTCCAACGTAATGGGTGTACCGGCCTTCATGGGACAGAAACCAGCCAGATTCAGGGCGCAGGGATCAACTGTCTCGTTGACGATGGTGAAGCCATATGCAATGACTTCAACCTGAGCCAAAATGTTGCCGACAATTGATGATATACCGTTGACGTTGACAGCTACACTGGCGTTTGAGGGGGTATAGGCAACGTTGAACAAGCTTGCGGTGAAGTTGTTTGTGCCCGATTTACAAGAATTCAGCGAGTTGGTGAGGATGACATTTTCGGCGGAAGTGAAGGTTGAGAAGCATAGAGCTGCTAGGAGGGAGACCAAGTGGGAAAAGGATGATCGAGGCTGCATCGTGGCTGCTGAATTGATGTCGTTGATTGCAATAGACGCGGGTGGTGGAAAGGGGGTTGACGGAGGAAGAACAGGGCGCCAACCAGGGCGACACCAGCTCAATGGTCGACCAAGTGTAGAGGAAGTGTAGTTTTGATGAAGGTACTACGATTAGACGGTTGAGGTCGAGGTCGAGGCAAGGTTGGTGTTCAAGAGCAGGTTGCTGTCAATTGTGTCATTGATTCGAAGTGGGAGGTTGGCGAGCAGGAAAGTTGGACACGCCAAAGTAGAACGAGTGGCGAAGTGGAAAAATCGACAACAGAGGGATGAAAACGATGGTGGTGCTTCGTGTCGAAGATTCAGAACAAAGGGCAGTCGACGAGCCTCTGCAGAGAAGAATGCGAGAGGAGTGGGAAGGGTTGAATAGCGAGCGTGAAGGGCGAAAGATGAGGTGGTAAGGTGGTAAGGTGGTGACGAACGGGGCTGGAACAGAAGAGATACAAGATTTGACAGTTTGAGGGAAGAGAGGGAACCAGCGATGGGTGCTCCGTACGGTGCTCCGTATGAAGGGTGGTAGGGGGGAGGGAGTCCGTTGTTCGGTGGACACGACCAGGGGCAGATGGGGTCAAGGATTGGCGCACGAGGTTGCAGGATGCCAAAGGCTGGGCTTGATTGTGTCTTGGATCTGGGGCGACGGAGGATTGGATTTTAGGATGGATTTGAGCGAAGAGGGTTGATGGTTGGTGGGAGAAGGGATGAGCGGGTGGCAGGGGGGGAAGGTCGGGAAGGTCGGCGTGGAGAAGGAGGAGGAAAGAGGAAAAGAAAGAGCAGCAGAGCAGCAAACACCGCAGCCAGTGTGTGCCAAGCTTTGTCACGTGGTACGACCAATCGGGAATAGGCCCGCCCGCTTTCTGCTTTCGGGTGACGCGCGGCGAGGCGCAGTCAAAACGCAAGAAACGCTCAGGAAATTGGACCGGGACTTTGGGGAGCAGATGGCAGCCGGGGCTCAAAACGGCAGCTCCCCTGGGGAAAATAATAACAACAATAACAATGCTCGGGGACTTTGGGCTGGATTCGGAACTCTGCCTTGCCGGCGACTTGCAGACAGTCACCGTTACAAGAACCGTTGGTCAAAGAGCTACTCGTGGGCGCACCTACTGTCCTGTAAGAGCAAGACCTGCCTGGAACCCCGGGTAACAACCACCTGCACTGGTGGATGAGCTCTTCTGTATTACATACAGTAGGGCACCATGCTGGCATTGGGTACTCCGTACGGAATACTCGGTACAGTACAGTGACTCCATACACCATGGACGTGTCATCTTCAGACTTCTTGCGGACAGTCCACGCGTCACCGATCAGCGACGCACCATCAATGAAAGAACTACAGTACAGTTGTCAGTATCATCAGGCTGTTGTTGATCTTTTGACTTTGTTTTCTATTTTTTTTATTCGACGCTCCAACAACCCGCATTGAGCTCATATGGATCTGCCCAGTCGTGCCCAGATATCTGCTTTTCTTGGTTACCATGTCATGCACTCAATAGCCACCCAATAGCCAACCGTCTCCATGCTGACACAACAACATTTACGCGCCAATAATAAAATACTGAGGAATGATCGCTCCAGAATGACGGCTACCTATACTCCGTATGGCAACTGTAAGTGTCCTTTCTTCATTCGACCCGTAATTTCCAAAGGATGCCGTGCAATCTTGTCCCCCTTCCAGCTCCTCTGCTGGCTCTCCGTATTTGACCATGGCCGCGCTCTGGGCTCCTTGGGCAATCCGGCAAAAGAAGAATCCGTGCATCAAGCCGCCCACGTCATGCATGTCTCTTGTCTCGGGCATCTCGTCTGTCGAGTCTCGAGTCTTGACGCTATGCTGCACGATCGACGCAGATCACGTTTCAGCGCCTGTTTCATCACTCCACACGGCACTGCACCTTCCACTTGAGCAACCTCGTAATCCGTACACGTGCAGCAACTTCCTATCTGTCCTCCGCACGTTTGCAGAGTATACATAACGGTTGGTGTCGCAGTCTTATCGTGAAGGATTTGTGTTTGTGCCTGGTCGCATATCTGATCTGCATTCGTTGCACGTGTCCAGGGTCGACGCCGTTCTGCGCCGGGGTGGATGAATTATGCTTCATGGCTTATGAGATTCATACGAGGATCAACGTATACCGTGTCGATTTGGAGATAAACTGAATCCTTCCGATTGAGATCGAGTTTGATCTAAGTATTCATGGAGGTCATCAGACTCGTCAACGTACAGCAGCCTCAACTTGTCATCATACAGGGAAACACCATCTTTGAACCTTTCCAAGCACAACCATCATTAACCCAATCCTCACCTGTTGATGGATTCCAAAGCCGTCGTTCACCGGCGCAGTCATGCCCTATTTGTACACTGCTCTTTCTATTTCACTCACAAGGCTTCTGGATGTTGCACGTTCACAGCGCTGGGCAACCTTTGATGATCATTGACCTGAGCTGATGCCAGGGGCCCTTGTACCACCGCTTCTTGCTCCCTCCGCTCTTGCGCTCGTCTGCGTTGTATGAGATCCGACCGGATCGATCTTACATACTTGCTGGCTTGCTCCACAAACTCCCGACTTTCTGTGCTCTCTTTCAATGTCTGCAGTAACGTAGTCAGCCGTCTCTCATCACTTAAGTGTGGACAAGTTCGACCATGTCCCAAGTGTGCTAATCCACACAGTCCGCAATGTTCCACTCCCGCAACTTTAAGTCGACACCATCCCATCGCGTGCTGCTCGCCGCACGCCGAGCAATCGTACTGCGGCGGCATTTGCGACACATGTCCAAAGTTATAAGCCACATCTCCATTGAATATGGGTGCTGGTCCAAGGGGTACTCGAATCCGCTTGAATGGCCGCGCTATGCCATATTAGTTTCCGCTTTTCCTGGGACTGGGTCTCTGGGTCTCTGGGCCACTCTACCTCTGATTGTAGGTTGTCTTCGTTCCAGCACATCCGTGTCTTCAGCACTTGAGTCCTCTTCCTCCGGTGTCTCATCTCGCGCGTTCTGGTACTCGGGGTCCGCTCCTCGACTTACACGAGACTGCTTGCGTGCAGGGCCGATATTCTCTCCATCCCCCATACCGTAGTCGACATTCTATCCGCTGTTAGCGACCACTTACCACCACACTAATCTTCACACTAACCTCTCGCTTGCGTTTGCCCCTACCGTACGTCTGCGTCTTCAACGCTTGTTCTTCGTCAAAGATTCGCTGCCGGTCTTGCAGAATTTTGTCCCAGATCCCCGGGTTGGGTGTACTGGTCCCAGTTTTGACTTCCAATTCGTCCTCCAATGAACCCTTACCATTCGCCCATATCCGCGCGAAGCTGAACTGCGATTCCGCTGACTTTTCATCACTGATCTTAGTGTTCTCAATGTGGGATCGTTCAAGCAGCCGATCCACTGACGCTGAATCATACACGATGTCCTCCACAGTCGACTCGTCTTCGAATAGAGCTTGCGCTCCGTGGCGAAGGATCGACACTAGATCTTCACCTGCATCGTCTTCGCGGTCCATTCTCTCGATTAAGACGTGATCGAGAGCCATCTTCTTGCGTCCTATTTGCATGATTTTTTCCTCGGCGCTGTCTCTGGTCATTAGTTGGAAGACCAAAACCTTGTGCTGCTGACCGATTCGATGCGCTCGAGAAAGAGCTTGAATGTCTTGATGCGGATTGAAGTCAGGATCCATGATGATGACTGTGTCCGCTGTCGCAAGGTTGATACCCACACCACCTGCGCGTGTAGAGAGCAAGAAGGCAAAGAAAGGTGAGTTAGGTGCGTTGAATTCGTCAATACGCTTCTGTTTCTCCATTGAATTGATCGTACCGTCTATCCGCCGATGTTGAAATCCAAGCCCATCTAGAAAATCCTCGATAATATCCAGGTTGTCGAGAAATTGGCTAAACATCAGTACGCGATGGCCCCCTTCTTGTAGCTTTGGCAGCATCAGCGATAGCAACTTTAATTTCGACGATGCCTCCACTAAATTGAGATGCGAAAGTTCAGCTTCCTCGGTTCTCTCCTCTATCTCGCGATTGTAAACGAATGGATGGCATAAGGTCTTCCTCAATTGCATCAAGATGTTGTTGAGATTCACCCGATCCTTACCCACCGGGTTGCTATCGCGAGTGAAGATGGATTTCATCAGCTGTGGGTTCTTGGCAAGAATCGACTTGTACACTTTCTTCTGCACAGTGGACATGCTGACAGGAATGATGATCTGAGCCATGGGTGGTAGGAATGTCAAAACCTGTGCTTTCGTCCGCCGCAGAAAGAACTTGCGCAACATTTCATGCAACTCGGGTACATTGTCTTGCGTAAGATCTGCATACTTGGCATCCAATTCTGCCGCATTCATGCTCCGGTCGAGAAATTGTAACAGATTGAACAGCTCTCGGGCATTGTTCTGCAGTGGCGTTCCTGTAAGAAGAACTTTGAAGGGAAATCGAAATTTTGATAACATTTCATATATCTGGGTTTTGTCGCTCTTCAACCGCTGGCCTTCATCGACCACGAGGCATTGCCAGGGGACTCTCATGAGACTTTTCCGGGTCTTCTCTTCAGTAACAGCCTCGTACGAGGTAATAACCACGTGAGCCTTGATGTCCTTGGCGTCCGCAGACCTCTTTTTGCTTTCCTGATGTCTACCATCATCCTTCTCCTTGGACTTTGGAAAGAGCTCATAGTCGTGTGTCAATTTCCTGGCCATTGCTGAGCCATAGTAGGTGACAACTCGGATAGAGGGTGCCCATTTCCGAATCTCTCGCCGCCAATTAGGAACGGTAGAATTGGGCACCACAACAAGAAAGGGCCAACACTTATGATCATGAACCAGGGATGCAAACAGTGCCACGAGCTGAATGGTTTTGCCCAAGCCCATTTCGTCAGCCAGAATCGCGTTTTGGCTCTTAAACCACTGGTAGAGAAGCCAATTCAACCCTTCAACTTGGTAAGTCATCATTTCTCCACCTGTCATATTTGGAGGCTGCCTTTTTTTAATCAAGGTGGATTGAAAATCTTGTGTACGAATTTGTGAGAGATGTCGACGCAAGGATCCTTGCACAGGAATTGAGAGGTGCATTTTCTCAACATAGTCTTCATACGCAATTTGGAAATCACTCCACCGCTCAGTATCAGAGTAGGCAGGCGGCTTCTCCCAGATCGCATCCTCGTACCCAAGGCCTTTGTACTTGACAAATGCTGTGTCGACTTCCTTTGCTCGAGCTAGGTCGATCCCCTTAGTACTGTTCCGTACAACACTTGAATAGCGAACGTCAAAGACGATGTCGATTCTAAAAAAATCCTCGGGAATGGCATCGGCAGTTGACATTTTAGGCAGTTGATTCCCTGGTTTCTTCGAAAAGGCCGCTTTCATGGAGTTTGCAGCTATTCCCCAGACCCAAAGCCCAGGCATCCAGGTTGTGCGAAAGTAGGATTGAGCCCGCCACTTGACTAAATACTCCTTTGCAATTTCAGGCATCATGTCAACTGTAGTGCCAGGAACGTATGTCTCTATGTTGACGGGTTTCCATGCCACAAGAGCGTCAATCTGATGTTGGTTCTCAATACAATCTTTGCATGTCCAGGAGCGGTGATAATAGTCAAAGCGCTTTTGGGCGATTTGAGCATCATCTAGGGCTTCGTTCTCATCTTCATCCTCCATTGCAGAATGAGCCGTCTTGCGCTCAGGAAGGTGATGCATGTGCCAAGCACGAACACATTGACAACATCTGAATAACACATTCGAAACTTTGTTGATCGTGTTTGGATCGACAATTGTGATGGGATCCCTGCCGCCATTCTCCTCTCGCTGTACTTGCTCGTGGCGGGTGGAGAGGCGGTTTCGAAGAGGTTTCGATAAATCACCAGTTTTATTGCATTCGGCACATATACCCTGGTGAGGAATTGAGTAATCTCGCTCATGCGCCAACCCAATACACCGGCGACACTGGAGGACAAAAAGATTTTCGCCAACTTTTGTGACCAAATGATCTCTTGTGCCACGGAAACCAAGACATCGTTTGTGGTAAGAATTGGTACAACCTTGACAGAACACCAGTGGGCCTTTAGCATGGTCATCGCCTTTGAAATAACATGTGTCACATTCTTGGCGATGTCGCTTTCGAAAAGGGTCGCTTTCAGGGACTCTAGCGAAGTATTCTTTGGCAGCGACGATCTTGGGGCCGACCTTCTCCTCTTCATGACTTGATATGTCGTCTTCATGCCTCTCTCGCATAGAAAGACGCGGCTTCACTCTTGTCCTCTCTGATCTCCGAGTAGGAACTTCTGCTTCGGGAGAGGATTTAGTGGAGGACATCTGTCGTCGAGGTCTTCCCGAACGTCGGTTCTTAGTCGTTTTAGACGCTAATCTCCTTGTCCTGGTGCTCCTTCTTGGCTGGACATCAGAGTCATCTGAATTTAGTAGTTCCTGCTTGGCTTGCCCAGATCGTCTTAGTCCTCTGATCCGCACCGATCTACGGGCAGGAGTTTCAGAAGTAGTCGAGGAGTCCTGCTCGGCATCTGGCCCTTCATCTAACGCCTGGTTTTCAGCTTCGGGATCAGAAGCCATAGACTCTTCCGGATCAGAGTCGAATAAATTAATGGTTGTCCAGTCAATCAACCCAGGGTTTGGGGGTTTGTTGGCCCGTGTTTTGTTCCGGGTAGAACGAGGTTTCCGTTGAAAGTCTCTCAGTAGTTCCGACCCTCTTGCGAGGTTTTGGAGTTGGTGTGCTGTGAGCACGATTTGTTCACCACTTTCCAGCCTCACAGTGTAGCGAGCTTGTCCACGTTGACCTAGTATCTCCTCAGCCACAAAGTGGCCGGGCAGGTACTTGTATTCTTCTTTCTCCTCGTCCGGAAGGTGTGGAATATCGATGTAGAAAGCCTGCTGCTCGACAGCCTGGGTTGATGTATCAGAATCAGAGGACTCTGCATTCTGGGCTTGTGTCCACGAAGGGATGGCGTCCTCATTGTCAGGAATATCGGCAGCATCGCTTGAGGCGTTGGATTCAGAAGGAGCAGTCACTGGATCAGAGGCGTCGGAGTACTTGGTAGATTGTGAAGCGAGGCGTTGACTACCTCGTATAGACACAACCTTGCTCCCAGGCCGCTTCGGCGGATTGCCGACCCATGCAGACAGATCTAGTGAGTCGTCCATGATGATGAGACGAGGCTAGAGGCACCAATGATGAAGGGACAGAAGGAACCATGCATGGGGTATCTTGTAGGATAGATCCCCAAGAGGAAACGAAATGAGCGCAGGGGAAGATATAGTCGTGGTTTAGTGAATGTGGTGTTTGTTGAGGATGGTTCGCTGACGACAATTGATTAATTCGTCCCCATAATGCATCAAAGCGGCGCGTGCATTCTCCAAATGGCAATTAATGGCCACTTTGGGCAAACGCGGTCGCGCTTTCCCCATGTCAGTCTTTTTTCACCTCTGACTTCTCCGATTCTCAGTTCATTCATTCTTTTCCAGCATCCATCTCAGACTCTCAACCTGCCCATATATCACAACCAGATACTGACTACTAGTTGTCTCTTTTACTAGTACTACCAGCAGTACTAGTATCACTGAATGCACCTGATTTCTCGCGCTCTCCTCAAGCCGGCTCTTCCTGTCACATGGTCTGCGTCGCCTCTCTTTAACCGATCCATCTCCCTAACCCGCGCAATTGAAAGAGGAAAACGCAAGCAGGAGGACTCGACGCTCAGGCACGACAGGCGCCACCAGTTCCAGAATCACCGGCAGAAAGGCCAATCCCACCAGCTAGATAAGACGGGCCAACCCTTGCCCTCGTCCTCGTTCACATCCTCGTCCATCTTCGAAGCCTCTGCGCCCATTGTCTCCTCAATTCCTTATACGACCGCGAGCTCCGAGTTTCTCTATGGAACCTTCTCGGTCTTGTCGGCCCTAAGGGCCAGGCGCCGCAAGATCTACAACCTTTACCGCTTGCCCACTTCCTCTAGCCTTGAGATCGATCCGGAGACAGAGACTACCACAAGCTATACTACAGCGAGAGAAGAGATACAGCACCTTGCTCAGCACCAAGGTGTCAGCATCCAAGAGCTCCGTGGTGCAGATGCTCTAAATACATTTAACAAGCTCTCGGGAAGACGTCCACATGGCGGCCTTATTCTTGAAGTCTCCCCCCTTCCAAGGCTGTCAATCGACACTCTCGGCCCTGTCCTGAGCATGGGAGATGACATGCAGGTAGTACCTTCACGTGTCCCCGAGCTCGAAGCCGACCTTGATGAACTATTTCGCACCGCAGGAAGCCATCGCATCATTCCCTCCTGTCGGCCACTCAATCAGTTTCCATTTGTGCTTCTGCTTGATGGTGTCACCAACCCCGGTAATTTCGGCGCCATCGTCAGATCCGCATGGTTTCTGGGCGTTGATGCCATTATCGTTCCAGACCATGGAACTTCGCCCATCTCCCCAGTCAGTATCAAGGCGTCCGCTGGGGCCCTGGAATTGATGCCGGTATTGACCATCAAGAATGAGAGGCTATTTTTAACCGAATCTCGTGCTGCCGGTTGGAAATTCTTCACGGCTGCCGCTCCACCTCCCGCCAAGGCTCGGGTGCCTCCCAATATGCGTATAGAAGGAGCACTATCAAATCACCCTTGTGTTCTGGTTTTCGGAAATGAAAAGAACGGTCCGCGTCAATTCTGGAGACCCTACATGCACAGCACGGTCTCAATTCCCAACGCAAGAGCCTCGTCTGGTGATGTTGACAGCCTCAACGTAAGCGTTGCAGCAGCATTATTGACCCAGAAATTCTTCGACTTTGCTCAGCCAACAGTAGTCCCAACGCAAAACGCACAGCCGGAGAGCGCAGCTTCAAGTCCGTTTGTTGATTCCTTTGGCCTCGAAAGCCACAAGGTGTTCTAGACATCCCAAAGGCCGTTTACACTCAGGACAACCAATCCAACGAGTAGATTGGACTATTCTGTCGGAATGGGATGATCACTTTACCATTACTGTTCGCGCCAGGCATTCCCACTTGAAGGGTAGAGACCACTTGCTCGTCTCTTGCGGAAACCTTGAGTCTCATACCACTCGGCTCAATGCGATAGAATTTGCGCCCAAATTCACCCAAAAAGCCTTCAAGCACAGTCTTGGATAATTGCTCCTGTTTGATGACTCCCTTGCCAACGGCAGCTTCAAACACTTCGAGCACCAGCTGTGTCGCGTAGGGCTGAGTGAATACGCCTGCTGCACATTTTCCGACATGGTGCATGTCCATCCCTCCCATCTTCGCTCCCAACATATGCGGCGCCGAGTCCGTTCCCAGGAAGTATTTGGGATTCCCGCTCGTAGCAGCCTTGAGTAATGCGATCCGGTCACTTGGGAGCTTAGCAACCGGTTTGCAAAAGTTGATCGGATCGCCGACAACATCATCTATGATGAGGAACATGTGGTGGGGTGTAATGGTCGCAACAACGTTGGCTCCACATTTTGCAACAGCCTCGACTGCTGCTGTGGTAGTGCAATGCTCCAGAACAATTCGCAATCTGGGAAATCGTGCGTGTAGATCAAACAGAGTAGGTAGAAAAGCCTCTTCGGCGTTAAGTACCGTGATATCATCAGCGGGCGGCGCTTCGCCGTGGAGATTGAGCACGAGATCCTCCTCCTCCATGGCCTTGAACACCGGGTAGAACTGTTCGTAGTTGACCACGCCAGACGCAGAATTCGTCGTTACCCCTGCTGGATACGATTTGACGCCAAACACGACACCTGATTTCTTTGCTTCTCTGATCGTCTCCGGCGTGATCGATGGGTGTAAGTACAAAGACATCAGAGTCCGAATCTGCTGGGGGCCCGTATACTTCGCTATTTCCTGCTGGTACACAACCGCCTGTCCCACGGTCGTGATGGGTGGGATCAGGTTAGGCTAGAGATGATGGGCAGGGCAGTTAGTTTACCACGAGCATGTAGTGCAGTGAGGAAGTGGAAAAGTGTACGCGCAGCGTTCGCAGCACAAGAATGAGTCTCAAAAAGAGAGAAATGGAAGAGGAAAAGAAGCCATGCTCCACGGTTGACATCTGGTATTCCATCCAATCCGATCCGATCCGATCCAATTCAATTCAATCCAATCCAATTCGACTTACCATGACAAAAACGGTATCGACGCCGCCCTTCACAACCAATGGCGCCACCGCGGCCATCATCTCGCCGTCGCGCAGGTGCACGTGGAAGTCGCCCGAGGCGGGGAGCTCGAGGCCGTCGAAGATCCTCTCCCCCTGCGAGGCGTTGGTGCTCGTCATGGTGCCTTGCTTGTATGCGAGGACGGATCGTGAATGTGGGAGATATCTAGAGCGAGAGCGAGAGCGAAAGCGAGGAGCCTTGTTGTTCGAAGAGAGGTGAAAAATGGCAGGAAGAGAGGGTTTTTTGGTGGCTTTTGGATAATATTCTTGGTGTATCTTTGGGGGGTGAAGTAATTAAGTGGTGGTTTCCCCCGCCTTTCCGCCAATCGCAATGGTGTATGTAAGGAGCGACGGCCCCGGTGGAGTATACATCCATACATAGTAGATAGCAGTACGGAGAACGAAGTAAACAGCGAGTGCTATCATTTATTGGATCTGGAGTACTGTACTGAAGACGTTCAAGGTCACCCATCAAAATCTAACTAATGCTCTCATCAGCCAGCATGACTTGTTCTTGACATTAAAAAAAGCATGGTGCAAATTCCGTTAAAGCAAATAAGAGACGAGCCGAGGGTAAAAATATTGGAGAGGAAGTGAGTATATATTCCACTGTTTCAGCTCGACGCACATGTATTGACATATTATAGTTGTGCCTCTGCCTGTGTGAACTACATAAAAATCCATCCTATCATTCCTCATCCAGTGCCGTTGTTGTTCGTGTGACGTGTGACCGGTCCGTAAACAGTGCCACTTATCAAGCTCGATTCATTCTAAATGTTGGGGATCTGTCCATTTTTAGCCGTCAATCCAAGCGTGTGGCTCATTCAATTTCGATAGTGTTCACAGATCCAGGCCCCCAGTTCATCATCAATACTTTGATGGAATTGACCATTAGTCCATGATTAGCGCCGCCTCACTCCTTCACCGTGAAAATGCTGTAGAATTGCTGGTTCACAAGTTTTCTATGTCAAAACGCCATGGGTGATATCCGAACCATGAACAGGTAGTCATCCAGCCCTTATTTTGTGTGCAAAAAGATCATAGTCGCCAATTTCGCTCAAATCCTTGCCTTCATGTACAGTGTTCAGTCCTGGAAGCTATATCAGTATTCAAAATCATCAGAGCTGGGGATATGGGGTTTCATACATCATCAGTCAGTCGATCCAGTAATTGGATACTCAATATCATCACAAGCAACCCAAGCGTGACAACAACCAGGAGGCCAAATCCAAACCATCCTAGTACCATTGCCGCTGTACCCACACCGGATTTGACACTTCCGTTTCCAAGGTCTTGGGCTACCGTGCTTGCTGCTACGGCGGCTGTATGTTGCCACATGACCGACACCAGTACAAATACTGATGCAATAAATATCGTGGCCAGTGCAACTTGTGACACAGCTCTTGATGGGAAAGGTCGAATCTCATGTTCGGACCCATCTGGCCCAGTACTAGTGTGCCACCCCGGGAACGTTGCCAACAGTAGGAATGTGAGGAAAGCGAGTACAATGGCGATGATGATGAGATATGGGAAGACGACTGCATTTTTGAATGTGCTGGCAACCCAGATCAAGTTGAGCGGGTCCTGGTCAATGCTCACTAGATCAGCGAGTGCCGTCGAGTTCTGGTTACACATCCAGGCGCCGTTATCGACCCGTATGCAAATTCCAAAGTATCCCACTCGTACGTTGAGATCAGCATTTCCCACAATGTTCGCTATGGCTGTGGAAACGCTAGGGTCCACCTGTACGGCGGAAAAGACGGCTGGATATTGTTGGTAGTAGAGGGAGATGAGATAGATTCCGGGTATGAGAGGAGATGTTGATGAGCACCCTGCTAGGAGCAATGCTAGAATTACGTTAGCTTTTTGGTCTTGTTATCATTCGTCTTGTGCCTGAACTTACAAAGCAGGATAATTGCTATTGCAATCAAGATCATAAGCACATGGTGGTATCCAATGAAAGGCACGAATCTCCTCCATCCTGTTGTAAATCTGGGTGCCATAATTCTTCAATAGAGTCTTGCTGCTAGACTTGGATCGATTACGTTGGCCGTCCGTGCGGACGGGAGGCAATGTTGAGAATCAGCACAGGGCAATAGATTTGGGAAACTGCTTGGATCGCTTGAGGGTCGGTGCAATCGATTGAGGGTCTGTTCTTGAGGATGATACGTGCAGAGGAGCTTGAGGAATCCGAGGAATTCAAAACTAGACCGTAGATGTAGGCGGAGGACCGATTTGAAAGTTCGAGAACTCTAGTCTGATCTTACAAGTAATCGTTATGGTCAGCTTGTTGAGTCTTGCAGGAAGAAAATGGAAGAGACGGGGAGGGAGGGAGAGAGGAGAGGCGTAGCTTGATTTAGTCCTGGTAATATGTGAGACTGGGAATCAACGGCACCAATTGCCATGATGCTTCACTGAGTGGCCATTGAAAATTCGTGAGGTTGGTCTGTGATCGGGTAATGTGGTGGCAGGAAACGCACTTGCGAGACTTACCGGCAGAAAATGTCGCTGGCCACGGCTGCCAAGACCATGTTTACTTTTATCCATAAACGGTATGGTTCCAGCGGCTAGACCCAGGGCTACCCGTTGTCCGTTCCTGACGATGACGTCACGATCCGCAGCATTTCCCCAAATAGGCGGCAACCTGGTCCCTGGTCGTCAGTGGTAGATTGGTGCTCCGGCCTCTTGGGGCCAGCAACTATAATAATAATCAGAAGAAGAATAAGAATAATAAAATGTCCTATGTGGAAATCGCAATTTTATGTCTCTTCCGAGAAACATGACAGCGCTGGCATCTGCAATTTGGTTTCTGACTGAATAAATCTACTACTCGCAGGTAATATCGGATATTCATAACCAATAGTTCAAAACCACTGCACAAGTTTTATGCCCAATCCTGCACTTCGTCCATGGCAACAACCAATCCTTACTTCCCACATTTCCTGTTCGCCTCGCATTAACAATCAATGGTACCCGGTAATTCCAACACTGCAATTCACAACACGCTGATTCAAAGGCTATCCAATGTACTCTCATCGTAAGAATGCAAATCCACTGAGGTCAGGTCTTGGTCTTCGTATAGGCGAGCCCTCCTCTGACCTCTCGTCTTCGCTGTTGGGTATAATTTCATCTTCACTTCCTTTGGGCTCATATGCAGGGTGTGCTAGCGCGTGACTTTGTGCATATGAGCGACGTAAATCAGCTTTGCCTGCCACCGAGTCGACGTCCTCGTCGTTTTGTTTGGGAAATATTGGCGATTGGTTCTTCTTGTCAAAGTTCTTAGATGCTCCCGCAGTACCTTTCCCTAAATTCCTGAGGGCCGACTGCTGCACATCAGATGATTGGTATGCAAATGTCTTCTTCAGGTCCAATTTTTCGCAAAAGCTTGATACATTCGCCGCTTTTGGGAACTTACGTAGTGCCGCCAACTGCGCCTCGCCTGACTGAGCTGAAAATGTTCTGCTCCGAGACTGATGAGGCGCAATCGAGGAGGGTGGAGTTGAACCTTTCTTTTCCTCTACTCGGCAAGCAAAGCTCTTCAATAAAGATTCATTTTGCTTTCGAACATGAAAGTCCAAAAGATCTTCAAATTCCTCAGGTTCACCGTCATGACTGACTTCGCGCACCTTGCCAGTTTTAGATGACCCAATTCCCATCTCCATGGGAGTTATGGCATTCTTGACACTCGAGGATGTGTTCGAGCGGTTGGGCGGTGAGACACCCCTCGGCGACGATTGAGGTACAATCTGAGGTTCCTCAGTCGTGCCATTCCTGGCTGATATTGTTGTGGCTGCATCTTGTGCTTCATGCTGTGTATGCTCCCTTTCAGAACCTGCAGCATGCTGCATTTCAGCTTCCAACAGTAGTACGTCATCAACAGAATCATCCGAGAACACATCAAATCCAGAACGCCGGGCCTTCCGGCGTGCAGTCTTCCTTTGTGCTAATGGACTTGCATCCTCGTACTTGGAGGAGAAGAAGGGACTTTGTTGCACTTCGAAGCTCGGTGACCGGTCGACTGAATCTGAGCATAGCCGTTGTCTCTTCGTGGCCTTGTAGGTCGACATTGTCGAGGCTCTCGAAAGGAAAGTGGCCCGATCCGTGCGCCCTGTCACTTGAGTGTCCGAGCTCCTTGCCGATGTTGTCAAAGTCCTACGGAGAGCGGGCGCTGACGAGACCAATCTTGGTTCCCAAGATGCATTTTGATTGCGCTCCAAAAGACGTTGCTGTGAAGGAGATGGAGTAAGGCTGTTGGGGTCGAGTTCTGCAAGAGGTTGCCGGTAAGGCTTGAAGAACGTCTCAATTGATTTCGTTGGCTTCAGGCCCGGATCAGAAGTATATGATTGCCGTCTGCTGTCAGCAAGAGCTGGTCTTCCGTATGTCCTTTTCGAATCCAGACGAAGAGGCTGTTTCGAAAAGGGATCAATGTCCCCGCATGCTACTCCAATGGCGGTATCAGGCTCAACATACGGACCCAGAAACGGTAGGTTGGATTCTATCACTCCTGGTCCAAGGTCATTCAGAAACACCATCCTTTGCTGCAGGGGACAGAACACGCGGTGATGAAGAAAGGTCAACTCTGCATTCCTGAAGTGCTCCAAATACTGGTCCGGAACCACGAGTTTGCCCTCGAACAAGATCATTTTGATGATCTTTTCCACTTCCTTGTGTTTGCGAACATATGCATGTGCCGTTTTCAACCCCAGCTTCGCGATATTAGGAAGATAGTCACAGCCACTGAGGATGGCCATCCGTCTGAACATTGAGTCGGTCCACCCTGCGAAGCTGATTTCCTTGCAAATAGCAAGATCCTTTCTCTCATATTCAACAAGCTCACCGTACTGATTCAGCTTGGTAAGCAGGCGCTTTGCACCGAACACCAGTAGGTCTGAGTCTTCGGAAAGTATGCCATCAATAATTCCCTTTTGCTCAAGATAAACAAGCTGGGCATCAGCTTCGTATGGCGCAACAACATATTGTACGTTGAGCTTCTTTAATTCATCAATCAATTGGCGAGCCATCAATGGGGTAACATCGACGGCCTTTTGGAACTCCTGGTACGCCAGTGAAGTCCTTCCCGCTTTCTGTAGCTCCATACCCCTCGCCTTACTTTCTTCCCGCCTCTTATGTCTTTCTGAATTTGTCCCTCTTTTACTAGGGATATTGTCACCGTCAAAGACTAAGTAAGGAGTCACTCCAAAGTCCAGGAGCATGCGTACTCGACTCAGGACAAAATCGATATGGACAGTGGTCGGTTTGCCGAGTGCCAGGGCAAATGCACAGCCGACTACACCACGGTGGAGCCAGCCATAGGCATCGACCCCGATGGTTTGCCCATGGAATTGTTTGAGGGTCGAATGCTTCTGGATGGATTTGAGAAGGGGAAGTAGCCCTAAGACAATTAGGTTCGAGCAGTGAATCTAGAAAGACCATTGACAATTCACCTTTGATACCCATCTTTCAATACGTGTTTACTGCTCTCACCGCCAGTTCCGCATATTGCGCTGAAAGAGAAAGAAGAGCTAGGTATGGTGTGAGAAGCCCCGCAGACTGATGAATGAGTAGATGGAAAGTAGTCTGAGTATTAATCCGTCGATGTCACATATGAGGTTAAGGGCCTATATTATGGGAGGAGTACTTCAATTGATGGCCGGTGGTCGTGAAACAATGTCGCCCAATTTACGCGCCCGCGACAGGTGCGAGTGAGGGGACGCGATCATTGGGAAGGCGCCAGGCGCGGAGAAATTCCTTGGCAAGTGCTTCATTTTCCGAAGTTTTGCCGTTCACTTTTTTCCTCAGAGAATTCGAGAATGCTTCAGAGGGTTGTGTTCCAAGAACTCCGAGAAAAGCAGCATACGTACTTTAGCCAGATCAAACATGGCGAGATCTCTGAATAAAGTCCACAAGAAAGTGGCGAAGAAGAAGCCAGGGAAAATGGACAGTCTACATGTGAACAGTCGAGATGCAAAACGTTTACGGGCAGCCAGTGCCAGAGAAGATAAACTGTCACGTTTGATGGACGCTGCAGCAAGAGCCAATCAAGTCTATGGTATTATGGCTCGGCTCTGGAAAGGGTTGTGTATGCTAACGGTTCATAGTGGAGAGAGTGGCTTGGTTCAAAGCAGCGCTAGAAGGTTCTGTTGGTGGATTGACAGAAGAGGAAGTACGGTTGCTCACTCGCAGGTAGGGTAATATGAACCATGTGTAAGTGCTTACTGACTTTGGAAAGTTTCATCGATCGTGAGGATGAGCAGTTGGAAGAGGCAAAGGCACAGCGTCGGCCTGGGCGGCCTCGCACAAAAATCGAGGAAGACATTATCATACGCAAAGATACCGAAGAGCGCGAATTCAGGTCTGGCTTCTGGATTCCAGATCTCCGGTACGAAGAAGACAGATTCAAGCTCGAACGATGGGCTGGCGAATGGAGCGGATTGCATACGATGAAGTTCATACGAGTCGTCAGAGACGGTGACATTAAGGCTTCGAGCTTCCCTCCGAAAGGCCTTTCTTGACCGCCACAGAGGGCGTCCCTGGATTGAGATTTGCACAATCACTGCCAGATGCAGGTGGTTACAAGGTTTCTCTGAAATTTCAATACCGGAATGTTCCCCATTTACAGCAGCACCAGACGTGTTGAGCTCCTCATAAGCAGCAGGTAGTTCATGAAGAGTGTCCGAGCTGCATAATGGGAATTCGTGCTTCGAGCATACAGGCTCTAGCCGGACACACTCCGTGTTCCGTCCGATGGCAATTCAATCTGCATTTCAGACATTGCAGACACTCACACGAATTTGGACACCAAGATGCCAGTCATCTCTGGACAGCAGATTGTAGGAAGGCGGGCATCTGCTAATCGTGGAGCATGCCCCTGAGGACAGGGAGATCGAGTTTGCAGTTCTTTGATTTTCCCAATACCATTCACGGCATTGTTGAGGAGTGGAAACTATAGAAGTACTGTGGACAAACGTTGTTGGAATTAGATTTCCGGATGCATAAATGAGTGATGACCAAAGACATATGTACTCGCCGCCGAGTCCTGCGTAACAAAATATCTGAGACCTTGGCACGCCGAACTCCCCCCCTCTGGGACGAGGGGATGCCGCCCTGTACTCACCCTTGTGCACGCGAGCTGGGTGGGATTCTCCTGATCCGAGGATGGTGGAGCGAAGACTGCTGGATTGGGCCCGGTCGGGAACACTGCAGACTCTCGACGCTGTTTGACAGTTCTTGCTCGCCCACCAACGAGTCCTGTGATGCACTCGATTCGTTTCCGGAAGCCACGTATATTTCGAATCGAGGTTCCGTCTACATCGGCGTAGGAAGGGGTAATCTCACACTGGATGTGTTTTCCCACCACTTGATCTGAATCTCTGTGCCAGGCGTTGATCGAATTAGTAGGCCATCGCTACTCGTACCTGTTCCCGAGATGTCTCACCCGATAGGTGATGACAAGCAATCTCGACGAACTGTGCACAGCATCGTTAGGTCCTATCTCACATATTAGGATATCTTTTAAGATCTCTCTAGCCTACGACGTACGGATCCAGCCATGGCTCAGGCCATCCCCGAAAGATTTCCCATCGTCCAAGCACTGAGCCATTGCTTAATGAATGTTCTTGTACGAGTAATAAGCGTGCCGAGGAGTACTAGTCCCAGGCTGAGACCCACCTAAAGACCCTTGTAGAGCGCCATCAGAAATTGAACAGTCTTAATTTAATTGACTGAAAATCCTCGCATATTTCGCCAGCGTGGCACAATTGGTTAGCGCGGTATGTACAAACGCCTTGACGTCCCTTTCTATATCTAACAATTTGAAGTGAGACTTTTATAAATAAATCTCAAGGTTGCGAGTTCGACCCTCGCCGTTGGCTCATTTTATTTTTCAGCCCTTTCATCTCTTTTGTTTTTGTTCTCCGCACCATTTCCTGCAAAGAGTAAGTTTCGGATACCCAATACTGGTCAATTCTTTGGTCGAGAACCCGGACATTAGAGCTTGCGATGCCACCTTGACCTGCTCAACTACCTTGCTATTGACCACAATGCCATCGAACTTCTGCGGGGGTTGGTGCTGTCGCCAAACATCTCCAAAACATACAGGCTGCAGTTGGCTTTGTCTGCAACCATTGTTCTTTCGAATCACGCGATGACGAAGCTGCTCGGATTCATCCGCAGACCGTACATTTGTCATCAGCGAAACCAATACGTGCTTGAAATCCGTCTGCTGGTCCAGCTACAAACTGCCGGTGGAGTGGACAACACCAAGACCTAACACAGGATGCCGATTCCAGGCCTGAGTCGGAGCGGAGTGAGCACGTCGATCCTGAAGCCCTTGACCGTCAACATCTCTCTTACGACGCTCGAGTCTATGTTTCCGATAAGAAACATTTCTGAGACTTCAAGGTACCGATGTCCGAAATGTGAGGATGCCATCGAAGCCGACACCAAACAGACTATCGTACAACGTCTCCGGTCACACCATCACCCCATGGTCGTCGAACCCTGGTGATCCAAACTTGAAGCATCTCCTCCACTTGGAAACCTGCAGAAGATGCTGGGTTCTTGGATACACCTGGAACAGGGTCGGAGGTAACGTAGGATAGCTTTGTCCTCAAAGATTCTAGATGGAATTGAAAGTCTATGCGCTTGGGGGGATTTGGGGAAAGCAATGCTGGTCAGTCTTCCGGGTGCGAACGTGTGTCCTGTCCAATGGGTTTCTCCACGAATCTGGGCGGTGTTTTGGCGAGATGGAAACATGAGTTCGTACCACTCGTACCATGAGATCGTCTCACGAATGAAGTCTATGGTCGGTCATCTTTGGTGTCCACACTAAACAAAGATGCTCATAGAGATCGATGAATTTTATCGTACTGCTTCGTCCCTCTACGTATTTGATTCCTATAACGTGTACGCATTAAGGCCTGCTAGCATCTCTGGGGCGTGGGAGACAGCTCCGGAGTACCAGGGAGACTATCCTCGACTAGCTGAGGAAAAGGTCATGCTGGTCACGGATCTGCTCTTGGAAAGACCAAATCTAAATTCAACCTAGCTCTTCCACAAAGACATATTACATGACAGCGTAACGGTCTGGAAGATAATCACAGAACAGGAGTAGTACTGCGAATATCTGCCTCGCGACGACTAGAAGGCATAGAATAGAAGTAGTCCCGAGCCAAAACAACGCCACAAGGCATTATAACTCGAAGCTGTAACTCTTGTGAGGCAAATCCGGAGGAGGCTCATTCCCGGTAAGCCGCAGGTTAATCATTTAATGAAATAGGAGGGAGGGTCGTAGTAACGGTAATGGTAGGAGCGCTAGTCGGGGTGACATTCTGCAGGAAGGGAACTTATAGCCCTCTCGGGGTTCAAAGGGTTTTTGTACTTCATCATAAGCAGGGAAATAGAGGTCGGTGCGAAGGTGAGAGAGAGGGTGAGCATGGATAAAAGCGGCATGGGTACGGTGAGCCGCGCGGACCACCAGAGCAGCGCAGTTTTTCCTTGTCTTGGCGATCTGAATGGATGTGCTCAAGGACGGAAGTGCTTCATCCATCTCTGTTTCGCGCAGCCTATCTCTGACACATTTTCACTCGTTGCGTTTGTGGAAGTCGCTATCCTACACAGCTAATTGCAATGCTTTCCTTAAGAGCGCTCACCCGGGCCGTGCCCAGGACCCTATTCCAGAGATCAACAGTCCGATGCCTTTCATCAGTTTCAAGGACTCCCTTGTATCGACCCGTCTGGCAGCCGGCAACCAGAATATCCTATCCCGCTTTCTCAACATCATGCTCGCGTCGAGAGCCTGCTGGCGAGTGTAAGGATCATTCTCCCGGTTTTCTACGTGGACTAACATGCTTCCCAGCTGATCAAGAACTGTCGGCCAAAATCGACCAAGAATATACCCTCGAGGTTGAGAACAATGACAACTCCAAACTTGAGCAGCTCAATCAATATCTAAGAGAGAGTTCCTTCGAGGTCACAGACAAACCGGGCACCCATGAAGTCGCCCTCACGCGAGAGTTTGGCAACGAACAGTAAGCACATCCTTTCATCGCAGGAGATTTACAGGACACTGACAAAGGCTCAAGGATCAAGATCGAGTTCAGCATATCTGACATCAACAACTTGGACGCTGAAGAGTACGATCAAGCGGAGGAGGATTCTGCATTTGACGACGAGGCAGAATACGATGATGGCAAAAACGCCATCAACCAGAGTGGTGTAAGAGGGGGCAAGGTCGATGTTCTGCCTGAGGACAGTATCGCTCCAGCAGATAGAGACGCTGGAGAACTTCCAGAGGACTATCGCTCCACCCCAGGATTCCCTATATCGCTCGTCATCACAATCACCAAGCCCGGTGACCAAGCGCTCCGGATTTCAGCGGTGGCTGCAGACGGCGCGATCGAGATCGAAACAGTCAACTACGTACCCAAGGCATCGGCCTTGCAGGCAGAGACCGGCAAGGAGGCGCAGGAAGCACACGCTCGATATGAAGGTCCGCCTGTTGGTAACCTCGATGCTGAGCTGCAGCTCCTACTAGAGCGATACCTCGAGGAACGAGGAATTAACGCCGAGCTGGCCAACTTCCTTCCGGACTACGTCGAGTACAAGGAGCAGAAGGAATACGTCTCTTGGCTTCAGAGTAAGTGGAATCCTTGCATCTTGACATGCGTAGTCGAAGCTGACAATCTGAATAGATTTGAAGAAGTTTGTTGACATCTAAACCGTGTGCGTTACTTCGACCTCCTAGGATGCGGTCCGTTGAACCTCCGCATCCTCTGTACCCTCCACTTTGAGCAATCTTCAAGGCTCCTTTCATGTACATTACTGTGTCGCAGGCGCCTGCCAACGGAAACCAACGCTAATCAAAATACCCCTTTGCGCAAAATACTACTGTATACGAGTAGTTCAGCTTGTGAAAACAAAATCCAAATGACAAGATTTTGCGAGGCACGGAAGCGGTGTGATTCAAAAGCCCGTCCCGTGTCTGTTCTACTATTAACTCCAAATTCGTAAATCCAAATTCTAGTGTATCACCGTCCAACCCGCCGCCCTCGTCATCAATGCAAAGGTTGGTTGACCTTGATGATGGGTCGCGTGGTTTTGCCGGTTCGAGCTACCAACGGCACCCTGCGGCCAAGTCTCTTGCAGGATCGAAGTCAGATGAACGTAGTCAGCCATACTAGAAAGCGCAGACCCAGCAGCCTTGATCGTAAGGAGGTCAGGTATGGAGAGTCAGCATGCCGGGGGTCAGCATCGTATTCTCCTCCAGGAGCTGGCCGTCTGATGACATTCTATATTTGGTGCTTGGTTCTCAGCTCCCTCAGGCCCACCAAGACGTATGGCCCCTTCTATTCAGACCGCAAGCAGGTTTTCACCCTCCATTCGTGGTACCGAGTAACTCATAGACAAAAGAGGACTCCTAACCCTTGTCCTGTACTAGGTCTTCACGGCCCCGCCTCGCATGATGAAGCACTCTTGGCCTGTTGCAACTGCGGAGACGGTGCCAGGGCCATGGCCCATGCAGGACATTCGACCGAGGTAAGTCTCCGAGCTCTCAAGCCTGCACTGCTACAGCCCAATCACGAAGGTATGATTCGCAAAGGAATGCGAGGTAACATCATTTTCTTACACCCTCCTCCGCCATTAGCGAGAATTTCGGTCACGAATTCTCATCTCAGAGTGGACCAAGCCCGTACGCCATACGAGACTGGCAGCCTTCTCTGTATTCCTATTCCGCGGCCTTGCGGGGGGCTTTGGGCGTAAGCGCCATCTCTTACTCGGACTTTCTGCTACCGTACGAAGTGGGAAGTAGAGATTTAATTAGTGCCAAACACGAGGTGTGGCTGCGAGTTGTCTCCATTACCGAGTACTTTGTACGATACATCCTTACTTGTACCATGTGTCTAGTAGGGGCTTGGGCACGACCTGGCGTGCTCCGCAATTGCTTTGGGACCACAGAGATGCCGCTCGTGGTCATCTAACTTACTACTGTATGTAAATGCGATCAAGTGGATACCTGTGAGTTCAGGCCCTGGGGTGCCTGCTACTTGCAGTGTACGAGTACTGATTACTGCTGAGGTAGGTTCGAATCCAAAACAGGGATCTTCAACCAACGAAGGGCCACCCGGTGACGGCTATCACGATTCATCCGACCCACCTGGATCCCTGGAGTTGCCTAGGTAGATACGGATGGGTAGGCTAGAGGCACACGAATATAGCTACCTTGGGCCCCGCCGTTTCTGATGCAGAAGTACGGCGTGCTTCGACTGTCGAGGCATCATATCGTTACTCAAGTCCTTCCCTGCCGTGTATAACTCCAGACTTTGGGTTTTAAGGAATAGCTTTCTGTATCCCAACGTCCCAAAGCACCCATATCTCCTTGACCTAGGATTGCTTTGCACCTACAATGTATCAATACCTGTCTGCGCTGGGTGGCCTGGTCGCCGCTTACGTCGTCTACTCTCTGGTCTCTTCTCTCGTTAGCAATCGCTACCATGCCCGACAAGCAAGAGAACGCGGTTGCCAACCAGCCTATGAGCGACCTTACAAATATCCCCTGGCTGTGGATCTGACCTGGGCAGTGATCCAAGCCGATAAAAACCAGGTTGTGCCAGATTATTTTCTGCAATTGTATAAAGAGATAGGCAAATCTACCTGGGTTCAAAATGCCCTGGGGACTATGGCATATGTTACGGTAGATCCCAAGAATATCCAGGCCGTGCTCGCAACTCAGTTCCAAGACTTCGAGATTGGGAGTCTACGAAGGAGTAACTTCTTTCCAATGCTGGGCAATGGAATCTTCACCGTTGATGGCAAGGCATGGTAGGCAATACAACAGTCCCACGAGAACGCGGCCGCTGACTTCTTGCAGGGAACACTCTCGTGGAATGCTTCGGCCGCAGTTTGCCCGACAGCAAGTCGCTGATTTGCAGCTGGAAGAAATCCATGTCCAAGACATGTTCAGACACCTCACAACCAAGGATGGATGGACCGACTACGTCGACTTAAGCCCTCTCTTCTTCCGTCTGACTCTAGATTCAGCAACCGAATTCCTCTTTGGCCAAAGTGTTGATTCGCAGATTGCAGCTCTCCCTGGTTATAACCAGAAAGCCAAACAAGCAGGTGGTCTGGACTGGACTTCCTTCGCCCATTCTTTTGACTCTGCCACCATGTGTCTCGGCCAACGCGGACGTCTTGCTGAGCTTTACTGGCTCTATAACCCTCAAAAATTCAAGAATGACTGTAAGGATGTCCACAAGTTTGCAGATTACTACGTGAATCTTGCCCTGACGACCGACCTTTCCTCTCTGAGCGACCACGCTTTAGAGAGTGGAGGCAAGAAGGAAAAGTACATCTTCTTGAAAGAGCTTGTACAGCAAACAAGAGATCCCATCGAGTTGAGAAGCCAACTTCTCAATATTCTCCTTGCCGGTCGTGATACCACGGCTGGTCTCCTTGGCTGGACCTTCTTCTTGCTTGTCCGACACCCAGAACAATTTAAGAAGCTCCGCGAGATCATTCTTAACGACTTTGGCACCTATGACCAACCCAAAAATATCTCCTTCGAAAACCTCAAAGGCTGTACCTACCTTCAGCACACACTTTCCGAGGTTCTCCGTTTGTATCCGACAGTTCCACTTAACTCTCGACAGGCGACTAGGGACACGACGCTCCCCAGAGGCGGTGGCCCTGATGGAAACTCACCGATATATGTAAGAAAGGGTCAAGAGGTCAATTACTCCGTTCACATTATGCATCATCGGCCAGATCTATGGGGCCCCGACGTCGAAGAATTCAAACCAGAACGCTGGGTCGGCCGTAAACCGGGCTGGGAGTTTTTGCCTTTCAATGGAGGTCCACGTATTTGCCTAGGACAGCAATTTGCTCTGACAGAAGCAGGCTATGTCATTGTGAGAATGCTTCAGAAATTCGACGGCATCCAGACGAACGAAAGTGATCCTATTGTAAGACATCAATATAGCGTCACCACCGCACCTGCTCGATGTTCGGTGCGCCTGCACGCGGCTTGATGGCGGATGGCACTGGGGGCAGGGGCGACTCTCTAATGTCATCCTCAGGTCTATTGTTCGGTGGTGGGTTTAGCAGAAAATGAATCATGCACCATTCCTTCCACAAAGCTCACATGCCTTATCACTACGAAGATTCATGAACCATCATCTTTCCATTGTCCTCGCACAGCTTTGCACTGGTGCAGTGCCCTTTTGACCCTCATGGCTGTAACCGGAAGGTTTCTCTCGTTCATCGTCGCGGTTATCGTTATGCTATACCTGAGTTGCAATTTTGTCTCATGTCTTCCCCATTCAATGACGACAATTCACGTCCATTCCGATGTCATTTTCACACAGACAGACCTCCCAAACCCTATTGTCGCGGTGTCAGCATGGTTCTCTCGACCATTTCTGCACAAGACTGATGGCGCGCTGCAAGGAACCACTCAACCATCGTCCCAAGTGACCTTCAGTCTTACCAAAATCAACCAACGTGATGGGGAGTCTCCTCCGTCAAACATCTCCCACCAGCTGGAAGGGAGAACAGCATCCTCTCGCGGAAAAGGCACCTTAATCGACAAGCTCGGCATGGGATTAGTATTTGGAATCCTTGGTGCAGCGGTGTCGTGGAATATTTGGGTATCGAGGCGAAAGAAGTACCGGAATTGGCGTGCCTCTAAGAATTTGCAACGTCTGGCCCCTGGAGCCTTTCTTAATGCCTCAGCTTCAAGGTCCTCCAAAGTCGGCCGTGGAACACCTGTCGACAGCACAACACTAACGCGACCTTCTTCACCGATAGGTGAGTCATCGGTGCCAGAAGAGACCATATCATCCCATGAACACCTAAGACCCTCACTGCCCATGATCACCCTCAGCCCGGTGCCGGGGAGCTTTTCACCGCCACCTCAACGGCAACTGGGTCACTTCGTCAACGATTTGACCACGAAGGGTGAGAAGTCGAGGGATGATGGACAAACCTCGATGTCTACCGTTGTTCTTTTTAGTGCACCGAGAAGGAGACAGGCCATCAAAACACTTTGAAGGATAAAGTCGCAGTCTTTTGCGATCGGGATCACGAAGCTCGAACGATGGGATGGGCCAGCTTTGGATGATTTCCAATTTAAATCGAGACCAAAAGGCTGTCCGTCTAGGATATTGTGATTAGGCGCTGCAAATGTCAATATCCCTGACTCATCAAGGGCTGTTTTCTCGTGGGGGTGACTGGCCACTTTGTGCAGTATTCCCTCACGATAGATCAACGCTGTCTGTCTACCTAATGTGCCAAAGCTCATCTTCTCGCTCGAATCTCGCTCCATTTACAAGACTTATAACTTAGCTTGGAGGTGCAGCCCGCCCTCTTTCAGCGACTCGACGACCTCCTTCGCGCCACGGTCACCAGCCAAGACAGCACCCTCCATATAGCCCTTCCACTCAAACGCAGTCTCCGTGCCAATAAAGTGCAGATTCCCGAACGGTCTTCTCAACTCGTTTCCCAGCCTGGCCCAATTGCCACCCGGCGCGACCATTGGGCACGGTGCACCCTCACTCCACGGCTCGGGCAACCACTGCTTCTCGACGACACGCACCGTATCATACACCTTCCTGCGCAGCTCCCCATGGTCCTCAGAGACCATTTCCGCGAGCTGGTCCTTGACAGCCTTCGCACGCTGCGCCGGCGGCAGCCGCGACCACTTGACCGCATAGTCGCCGAAGAGAAGGCACCCAATCGCGAACACGCCATCCTCGTCGGATGAGACATCCCGTGAGAACGCCACGGGCCCAGACAGGTCGAAGAAGCCGCCGTTGACGCCGGCGGATCGCCACCATGGTGAACTGTACACCAGGATGCATTTCGAGTATGCGCCTAGGTGTGTCGACCCGACGATTTCCTGCTTCGCGGCGGGGAGGGGAGGCGAAAAGGTGATGTGCTTGTACAGAGGGGTCGGGATTGAGACGAGGACCTTCCGCGCGCGGAAGACGGAGCGCGAGAGTGTCTCGACCAGAGCGCCGTCGGAGGTCTGCGTGATGCGACTCACCGGGCTGTTTAGGTGAACGGAGCCAGGCCTCAGGTTTGCGGCCAGGCGGATCGATATTGTTTGGTTCCCTGCATTACCCGCTGGTTAGACTTATGGCCTGGAATCTTTTTGCGTTCACATTCTAGTTGAAAGGGGGGTTTTTAAGGTTTTCTTTTCCTTACCATGCCGATTCCTCAAGTACTGCGCACCACCCTCTCCATCCGAGAGCAGACTGCTCAGACCACCACCACTCTTGATGTAGTCGAGCATGTAAACGAGCCCAATATCGTCAGGCTCGCAGCCAGTCAAGGCGCGAAACCACGCGGTCCACACGGAGAACATGCGATCCTTGGCCCCGTGGCGGCGGAGGTACTCACCCAGCGAGACATCCTCGATGTGCACATTCGCCGTCGAATCGTACAGATCAATTTTCTTCGCGTCCTCGTCGAGCGAAGCATAGATCTTCTGAAAGACACTCGCCTCCTCCTCGCTCAACGGCAGGAGATCAGGGTACGGGACCGTGCGGGTCTTGGAGGTTTTCGCATCGCGGAAAAACGCATCGCCCTTTACGCGCTGCACGAGCGGCTCGAACCCGAAGCGCTTGAACAGCTCATACATTCTCGGCTGGGTCTTGTCGTTGATCCACGCGGCGCCGACGTCCAGCACGCCCTTGCCGACCTTGACCACTTGCGTCTTGCCGCCGACTCGGGCCTTGGCCTCGAGAACCACCACCGAAAGGCCTGCATTTTGAACGTCTGTGGCGGCTTGAAGGCCGCTCAAGCCCGCGCCAACAACCACCACGTCTACATCCGTGATCACAGCGGTGGCAGTGGCACCGTCCACGGGCCGTGACTTGGGCCGTACGGCGGCAACGACTTGAATCTCGACCTTGAACTGCGGGGCCGCGAGAGCTGGGACGGGCACGAGGGTTCCCGGCGGGGTGTACGTGCCATTTTCATCGGTCAGGAACTCCTTGTACACCGGCCAGATGACGCCGGACGTTTCCGGGTCGTAGTTCACGACGTAGGTCGTGGCATGGACGATGTTTCGGATGGTCCCACCAATCTCGGCAAGGCAGCTCTTGACGTTGGCAAGGGCCTGGCGAGTCTGAGCGACGAGGTCGTCCGGGACGTTGCCTTGCTTGTCGGCGCCGACTTGTCCCGCGAAGTAGACGAGCTGGCTGCCTGGCTCCGGTGCTGCAATGTGTGCGTAGAATGTTTCGGTGGGATCTTGTAGTGCGCGTGGGTTTTGTAGCCGGACCGGGGAAGACATTTTGTGTGTGTGTGTGTGTGTGTGTGTGTGTGTGTGTGTGTGTGTGTGTGTGTGTGTGTGTGTGTGTGTGTGTGTGTGTGTGTGTGTTTTGTCACTGGACGACTCGTCTGGCCCTGCGCTTGGAATTTAACGTTCACGACAAGAAGCAAGGAGCCTCAATACCCATTATAGTAGAAGAAAAATTGTGCCTCCAGACACGCTGAGATATATACGTAGGTGACTGCCTGTAGCTCTCCTGCACAGCCAGACGACGGATTAGCTAAGCCGAGGCCTCACATCTAGGCGCGGTGTTGGTCGAGGGGTGTTCCAACTACTGGATGCAGGGTGACCAGGTCGGTCAACGGAGGCCTCACATGCTCTCAGGCCGGCTTGAACAAACCACAGTCCCGTAACTGCCATCAAGCAATGGAGGAAGCCTGCATTGGTCCGACCGCGGTCCAGTGTGTCTGAATCATACGACATGTATTGGGCTACCCCATACTTCGACGCCGGATTGGCTTCGTAAGAGACATGGATCTGCTGTACAAAATGTCCATGGCAGATTGGATGTACAACGCGGGCATGTCTGGCTCCCAAGAAGCATTCCTTATGGGACTCAAGGACTTGGACGACTTTGCGATCCGCTGCGACTGGGTACAAGGAAGAGAAATGCGGAGCAAAAATGGATCGAGAGAGAGAGGAGGGCGTTAGAGTAAACGCGCTTATCGATACTATAAAAAAGCGGGGCATACAGCAGACAGGGGTTGACAAAGCGACTCGTTCGATGACTTATTTAGGGGCAGGGAACGAGATACAATAGTGCTCGAAATGCCTCGGGTTGGAAGCCATCAGCCGATGCTGAGCTTTACGTTTCGTTCCAGCATAACCTTCTCTAGTCCATAAGGCCCATAGGCAGCATCATCTGCCCATACCCACAGCAGGACCTTATTGATCTTCGGCACGCAATACATGCCTTGTATCAAGCGCTTCCCAGTGCGAATTAAAGACTCCTGCTGCGAACGATCACGTAGGCACGACCCAACCACCAACAACGGCCACGAAAGAGTCGTCCATTCTGGGCAGGTGCTTGGCAGGAGTTCTATCAAAGCCATGGCCTGATCGACATGTGGCCGGACTGAAGAGAGGAGCTTCAGATCCGCCTCTCTAGGGCCATGCTCAGCGCAAGCGAGATAAATGAATAGCGCTTGCTGGTAAATATGTGCCGCAACTTGTAAAGTACTGGACCATTCACTGCCCGCATTTTCTGCAGGTCGCCAGTTTTGTAGCTTCACACGGATGGCGTCGAAAGGCGCTGGATAAGGGCTATCATCAAGATAGCGTGCAAAGTAGAGATGGCGAATCTGTGGAATTAGCTTGTACAGTTCGTAAGCATAGCCAAACATGAACCCGTCAAGGTGCTGTTGTGAAGATTCGACGATCTCAAGAAGAGAAGGCAGCGCTGATGTTGGCGGCTGCATCTTCATGCCGGCTGGCATATTCCTTGAGACAAAATTATGGTAAATGAATAGCTCAATCAGAAATCTGTAGGGAGAGTCGGGACACCTGATCAAGTTGGAAGGGAGGCTGGCTAGGATCTCTCCGGCAGCCTCCAAGTGATGTAGCACGGCTCCGTGCAGATTGCCATCTACGCACTGAGTGTAAAGTCAGCATTTCTGCCTTGTCAGTGGAATCAAAGGTATTTCCTGTACCTCGAACTGACAGAGCATCAATAGTAGAGCAACTAAGGCAGCCGGGTCTTCACACATTCCCCGCGAGAACCTGGTAATCTGATGCTTGGCTGATCGTAGTGCAACGGCATAATGCTCCTGGGCGAGAGGATAAGTGGAATCGTCGCGCTTAGAACTGGCATAGTGGGATCCGCTAATGGCCAGAACGGCGTGCATGACATAGTCATGCGCCACTGCAAGGGGCAACAAGCTGGTTGCGAAAGGATTTTGTGGAGTAGGACGTGCTGCGAGCATCGTTGCGGTTGATTCGTAGAAGTGTTGGTACAGCCGCTGAGCCCCTGGCGTGGCCAGTGTCCGTGGATAGTTTGAAGGCGACAGAATTAGATCGGCCGAATGCCCCGAACAATCCGAGGCCGAGCTATCTGAGGAAGGCGTGCAATCTACTGCTTCGGCCTGAGAGACCTGGCTGAGATCTAACTCTAGAAAGCCAGGAGGTGGAGGTGAATGCTCGGTGGACGAGCTCGCCTTGCTCGGCGGGGAGTCGACATCTGAGATACATGTTTCCCTTGGAGGTCCCTCATGAGTCAAGCCATTCTCTGTTGCAGCCTTTGGCCACGTGCAGATCAAGAAGTTGCGACGACATCCGAGGCAGGAGGGCTTCTCTTCAGAGCATCGTTTTCGACGAGCTCTACAGGTTAGACATCCTGCCCTAGATCGTGTGTGGAAACGTCGTGTCCTTCTACAAGTCGGTAATTTGGTATTCATGGCGGTAGAATGTGGTCTGCCATTGTGGATGGTGTTGTGATAAATGTTTCAAATTATGAAGATGGCTCAAGGCAGACGAGCTTTGGAGGACAGGAAGAGAGAAGAGGGGTATGCGATAACTGATCCATCTCGCCTGCCATACTGGCCGCCTGGCCGCCTGGCCGCCAGCCCGCCACCAGTACCATCGGAGGCCGGTCGCTCCGGCCTGCCTTATCGTGGATGACTCAGCTGGATCCGGTTCCTTATCGATAAGCGCGTCTAAAGACCTTGTAAAAGTTGCCCCGCGTCAATTGCCGTATTTGGGAAGTAGTGTGAGGGCATCATGGATATCCGCAAACATCTACTCCGTTCCTAGGTACAGTACCACACACTCCGAATCTCTGTTATTCAGCCACATCCTTTGAACCGCATGGTCCATGCTTGTATAATTTCAACTCATGTAACCCAAGAGGCGATCACGGCTCGATATACTATGGAAACGGTCTAGTTCTATGGAAGAAGCGTACATAGGAAGACAACTAAATAGCCTCGAGCACTTGCAACCTCATTCCCAGGGCAGTCTCGCCTGGTACGTCTCTGCCAGGTTCTGACCACAGTCGCGCAGTCCCACGAAATCTTGAAGCTCTGTTTTAAGGCTGTCTGTTGGTAGCCTCGACAGTATTGCACCCTTGAACTTCTCTTCGTTCCAGCCCCTGGTAGTTCTCTTCTTTGCCAAATCCGCTCCAACCCCGTAGATGTCTTTCTCCCATGCTCCATACCCGCGGAGTTTATCCCCGTACTCGATCTGTGCCATTTTGACCGGGTCAAACGGAGGATTGAGTCCCACGAAAGTGGTCTCTCCGTGCCAGTGCAAGGCAGGAAGATGAAGATCCAAGAATCGCGCTCGTTTGAACTCGTGGGACACGATGGTCATCTTCTTGGGAAAGAGCGCTCGTCCCGCTTTGTTTATATTGTTGCTGCCCAGTGATTCTTGTACGAACAAGGGGAACTGGATGAGAGTCATGAGAATGTTCTGGTATGAATCAGTTGCGAATCGATCGACAAACACACGTCGCAACATGGTCGCATCTGGATTTCCGAACAGACCATTCTCTAGCGCCACACTCTAGTGAATGAAGTTGAGGTCAGCAGCGAGTACTTAGAAGGAGCTTCGAGCCTCGTTAGTGGCTGCTTGATTCGTTGCATGATTGAAAAAGGGCTTGACTGTAAAGGACCGAAAAGGTTCTGACACGAACGCACCAGATAGCCATCACCTTCTGTCTTCGCAGTCTTATCTGGCTTCGTAGCACCACCACTGAACACCAAGATAGCATGCTCATCAGCTGCAAGTGCTCGGACTCCAGCCTCCACGTGTCCGATGTAAGTTGCAGTTTCGCCTTTCTGGAAAGGCTCAATCAGCCAATTAGATTCATCATTGCTAGGGAGCCCGCAACGCTGCGGATAGACAGTGGTTGTCCAGTTTTCTGCTGTGCTTGACGGCGGTGACGGCGTCCCTAGGTAGATCGCGTGACAGCAGACTATGATTAGATGGTTGAGTTCGAGTTGTTGTCCGGCGTCAGTGGTCTCGACTATCGACGGTGAGACCATAATGGGCCTGCACACTATGAAATCAGGTGCAAAGACCAGCGCAAGGAAGCCTGTGACCAATCTTTCCCGTTGCTGGTGAATTTGTGCTTGAAACCGAAGATTATGCTCATTAGCATTGGTGACGACGGATACTACTCGAGGCCTCGGCGGGTTTTAACCGCAGAAGAATTCATCAAAAAGACTACCAAAGGCTGCAACGCCGTCGTAATGGAAGACGAGAATCTACAGAATCAACACGATGAGTCGGAGAAAACAATCATTGGGGGCTTGTGTCGCAGTGATAATAGCACCAAGCAAGTCTACCTCATCTGTAAATAATCCTGCCACTGGGTTTGCTGTGCAGCGATACGTCTTGATATGTTAAAGCTCCACCAATCTTATCGGCAACGCCATGAGAACGCAGCTGAAACTCACTTGTTAGCCATGTAGATGCTGTTCACCGCGTTCTCGACAAGTTTATAGAGCCTCATCACGCCCTCGTTAGGCATTTAGATTCTTGCTTTCTCTATGCCTGCATGCCTGCCTACTGGATGTGCATTTGAAAAGAGGAATGCCGAACAAAATAAAACATGCGCGGTAAGCTTGAAGTGGTCGTGCTGTCGTTCGCTTAAATTGATGTCGAGGTGTTGTACATGGAACTGGAACGGGAGAGTTTGCTGGAGCAATTGGCAGCCATGGTCAAGTCCTTCCTTATTCGTCACCATGGAGGTAAGTGCAACTATCGCCCTTGAGACACTTTCCTTGCTGCCAAAATGAACAGACTTGGGTCTTGTAGTTGTATGGTCTGGACTGATCGGCCACGAAGCCAGCCTTCTTCTTCTTGTTGCCTCCCTTACGCCCTGGCTCCTCGAGCTCATTCGAGTCAGTTCTGGAGTGCTTTCTGGAAGGATCGTCGGAGGCGGCAACGAACGGTGAAGAGTTGCCCCCTAGCCCTAGCGGTATAACTGGTTGTTGAGCTTGAAGCTGGGATTGCTGTTTCATCGATGCCAACAAGGCCGCCAGGTCAATATTGGCCAGAGCACTGGTGTTCTGAACTGGAGGTTGATATTGTGTTTGCGGTGCTTGACCAGTCAATTGTTGTCTGATTTGCTGCACTGAAGCGAGAAGGAGAGCCTCGTTTGGCAGGCTTACCCCGGATGTTGGTGCTGGAGGCGGTGGCGTGGGTTGGGTTGGTTGGCTTTGTTGACCAAACATTTTCAGAGCACGTTGGAGCTCGGTGGGAATCTCTCCTGCTTGGATCTGCAATGCCAAATCCTTCTTTGAAGGATATATGCCGTTGCTAGGTCTTAACCGAGCCTGGCGATTTAGGTGCTCCTCCTCTCGGGCCCTGACTTTTTCGTTTGGCTCACCAAATGGAGTTTCTGGCTCGGCAGGCTCGAATTCACCCTCATCATCATCAGGTTCCTTGGGCGTTGAGGGGCGATCAGCCTTGGTCGCGTAAATTGCCATCACCGTCTCTAACTCGTGCTTGTTTTGGGATTCACAGGTCGCACTTTCCGGTTTCATTGCACCACCAAACTTGAATCCGTTGATTGTGCTTGGGCTTACTTCGGGATCATCGTCTGGAAGCACACTGAAATCAACTTCTGTCGGTGGGATAAATGGTTCGAGGTCATCGAAAGAGTCGTCGTCTTCCTCGTCTTCGTCGATGTCCTCCATGCCTTTGTGAAGTTTCAGCATTTCACCTTCACGGCCTGTATCACCCGCATCCCGCATTTGACTGTCATTATGGCCAATCTCCTCACTTGGGTCGTGAGTGAATAGACGCGTCTCCACAAGGTCTGCATCGGCCTTCCAAGAAACTCGTAATTTGCGTCTAGCCTCCTTTCTTAGGCGTTTCGCCTTCTGTTCTTCCGTCTCATGAAGAGTGTCGTTATCCTTCTTTACTGCTTTTTCTGGCTTCTTCTCTATATCGGCTAATAGGCCTAGGAATGAAGACGCGCCTGCCTTGGTCAGAGGCACGGTGATATTCGCACTGTGTGGAGGGGAGTCTCTCTTTGCAGTGTCTTTCACCTGAGACGTGCTCGTCGTTGAGGGTGCGCTTGACACCTTGTCTTTCACTGCTGCAGCAGCCCGTGCCGCAAGGGATGTTCCAGGCTTCTTGGAGGCCGAGACTAGCGAAGAGAACACTGCGGATTTGGGAGGTGCTGCTACTGCCACCTTCCCCTTGGAAGCCGCACCAGTTGATGCGACTGTCGCGCTCCCAGTGGCTTTGCCGCCATCCTTCGCCGCTTGACTGCTTTCTAGAGCCCTTCTACGTTCGGCATTTTGCACTGCTAAAGGTTTAGACGCCACTCTGGCAACCTTCTTTGTCGCTGGCTGAGGGGCTGTCTCTCCTTCCCTAGCCCGTTTGATCCCAGTCACTCCTTCCCTTCGCGCTGCAGTTCCTGGACTATCAACTGTCCCCGGTGAAGAAACTTTGCCCAAGCTTGCATCGGTTCTTTTCTTTGCGGTGGCAGCCGCGGCATTGTCAAGGATGTTCTGCGCCAAGGTCTTCGACTCGTTGGTTGCCTTCTTCGCGAAACGTTGCAATATCTTGGATAATTTAGTCATTTCGAGCATCTCTGCATCAAGAGTCTCGAATTTGACAACAAACTGTTCTGAGATGAGTTCCTGATCTTTCACGTAGGTAATATATTGAAATCTTACCTTCATAATATTGCTAACTAAAGAGCTGTCATAGTCTCCGGCGTTGAATCTGTCGAGCATGAACGAGTATAGGGCTGACATCGTGAACTGATTTTCACCTAGTCTAGAGAGAACAATCAGTAAAAGGCTTTAGAGAATTGACGGTAGATAGGGTTTCGCCTCTGCTTAGTGTAGCCGGTTGGTTCCCAATAACACGCGAGGCAAATATTTGTACTCGATCTATGGACATGCAACTATGAATGTACTCATTATGGCAATGCGCAAAGACGTTCTGCTCCGACAACACCACTACATTCCGAATACCGTTCCAAAAGCTGAGTTGCAAAACTTGCAAGGGCTGAATTGGAGGCCAGGTGCCTAGGTAGGAGTGCAAATTAAAGCAATAAAATCGCCTCTTGTCCTTTGTGTTATGGAATGGGATCGGAGAAGGAACATACCTTTTTACCACAGCTGGGTGTCCAAACGTCAGTGACCGAGCCATGACGATTTCCATGGCAGATCGATAGCGTGCAGCTTCCTCCTTTAACCGAGTCGCCTCACTTGCTGTTGGTGAATTGGGTAATTCGGCCTTGCGAAGATTGTCATTTTTGAGCTTCCAGGAATCTCTCAAGCTTCGCACGGTGTCCCCAAACCCGGCTATGCCCGTTCGGATTTTCTCGGCAGGTACGGATTTATTCCGGGGTGACCAGACCGCGCTTACAGCATCATAAATGGCCCTACCTCGTTCATCAGTCGGGGCAGAAACCGTCAATACAGCGGGAGTCATTTCAGGTGCTTCTTCTTCTATCGTCAACTCGTCGTCACTCGAATCCGAACCAGTATCCGGATCTGAGGCATGTCCATCTGACTTGAGAGCTCCTGAAGCGCCCTTTTTAGACGCCTTCTTCTTCTTCGGCACATGAGGATCCTTCGGCATCATGAATTTTTTGGTAGAGTCGGATTTATTGAGTGTTGCTGGTTCTAGGTGGGTTAGTAAATCATGGAACAAAGAGTGTGATCGGCCCACCATTGAGACCGATATGTGGCATTGCCCCGGGTGGCATCTGCTGTAGGTTGTGAGTGCCCTGTATAGCCATCGGATCTAGGTTTGGGCCATTTTTCTGGAAGTATGGAGATGGCAGGAACTGCTGCTGGTTTGAGAAGTCTGAGCTCCCACCTTCTGGAACGTCAGATACGGAACCTTGTGGAAGCGGAGGAATACTCACTCGGCGTGCTCATTATTTGATTAGCAGACAAGAGAGCTGGATCAACAAACGAATTGGACGATGGTTGGCCCGGATCCTGGAAGGTCCCGTAATGCATCAATTCTGCGTTCTGTAGAATCGTAAGCCAAAGAAGAAAAGAATCGGTGATCGGGGAGGGCTACCTGAACTTGAGGTAATTGTGATGGACGTTGTGCCATGTTGACATAGGGCGACGGTTGCTGTTGTCTGGGAGGATAGTTGGTCGGAGTGGAGGTTTGCCGAGGAGGCATGTTCATTTGTTGTGGATTGAACGGTTGGTTGGGATACCCCATGGATGGCTGATAGCTGTAGGCATCAAAACTAACGGGAGAGGCTGACGGTCGCGAAAAGTAGCGAGGGTCATAAGTTGGGTGTGAAAGTGACTGGGTATTATAGATTGGTTGGGAGAACTGATTGTGTGAGAAGGAGGGTTGAGTCGAGTTGTATTGGGGCAGCCCTGGGCTGTCGGACTGCCTTGGTACATTTTGAGCGAAGTTACTCTGAGAGATCGACTGAGGCTGTAAGGAATTCTGAGGGATAGACTGATTCTGTTGGGAGAAGCCTGGGCCTATTGCAGTGCTCTCAAAGAGAGCAGGATCGAAAAAGGAGGAGAAGTCATCGCCGTTCTGCAATGTGTTGGTATCTTCATATTGTGTGATTCCATCTAGGAAACTGTAAGATGGATTATTCGCATGGTGAGCACCATTCATTGTTGAGTTGGTGGAGGGATCCATGGCCGAAGAGAACAAGCGAGGTCTCTTAGGGCAGTGTCACGTGCCGTGGCTTTGGGTGGCGATCACGTGAGACACGGTGAAGGTTTAGCGGGAAGTATTTCTGGCTTATGCCGAGAATTGCCACTCACAGGCACCACCACAGGCTCGGCTGCATGAAGGACCCAAAAAGTGCGATGACCCAGGAATTGTAGCGTGATCTGGCTCGTACACAGAGCAAAACCGTAGGAATTAAGATCGTCGGGATGTGAGTTAGGTTATGGCAGTCAGAAAGGTGCCAGTCAAGGCTTTGAGATGATCTGCGAGGTTGGTGTTGAAAGCTGGGCCACCCGGCGTCCCCAGACTCCTGAACCAACTCTGTTTCCACCTGGTAAAAACCAACTCTGACGAGCCGCAAGGCCCAGAAAGCGTCTAGGTATTGACCAAGCCTGAGAAAAGACACTAATGTACTTGATCCTCCGTCATTGATGGCTGTACAAAAACCTTCAGATGGCTTGTTTCTTCGGACCAGATATTAGAGAGCAAACAAACGCGCCACGGTCACGCCAGCCTCAACACCCCGACTCCAGCCCATGCGTGAAGCAAGATGCAATACCATGCAATTTCACTTATTACAGACCACTGCCAGACGTGCCGAAGAGATTTTACAGATGGGATCGTGATGATTTGGGGCAAAGAGAGGATGATTGTTGTGATGAGAATGTGAGAGGGAGAGTGGCCGAGAAGCGACGTCGATTTCAAGTTTGTCCCGAGTCCAGCCGGCCTAATCCAAAAGCAGCTAGACCGCCGCTCCAGGGCACTAGCGACCGCTAAAATGACAGATTTGCCAAGCAGACGCATATGCTTCATCAAAGGCGGTTAGTTGGCGTGCCAGTGTTTTGCGTAGGAGTGCCTCAGGCTATGGTCCCCATTGTATAATGCCAGCATGTCTTCACTGATGGCCTCCCTGTCCAGGAGATGAATGGCCGGATCTCTACGCTGGCAACATATCTCTCGTCCTTTCGACCTTTCAACGCCAGCAGACCACAGCCATGGCTGCTCGTCCGCAGACACTGCGCGATCGCCAGATAGGTAAGTGTTCGAACCTGTTAATCCTAGATGTGACCGTGTGCTAAGTTTTCAGGCGCTATCGAGCGGATATTGAGCCTGAATCACGAAGAACCCTCTTCCTCTGTCCCAACCATTGACGCCCCAACCAGTCCGCAGACCACCTCCCTGCTCGGCGAAAATGGAGAGCCCATATGGAAGGTCCTGGTCTTTGACAATATCGGGAGGGATATCATCAGCAGCGTCTTGAGGGTGAACGACTTGCGGGCTAAAGGCGTCACGATACACTTGTGAGCATTCGACGCTACAACCCGGCCTCTTCATGGCCTCTAATCCGTCGCAGGAACATAAACTCCCCTCGCTACCCCATACCCGACGTTCCAGTACTCTACCTTGTCGAGCCTTCCTCAGTTAATATCCAGCTGATATGTTCCGACCTTGCTCGAGGGCTATACACACCCGCCTACATCAACTTCACCTCCTCAATAAGTCGCCCTCTCCTAGAAGAATTCGCCGCTCAAATAGCCTCGACCAATACTTCGGAAGCAATTGCACAAGTGTATGATCAATATTTGAATTTCATTGTTGCAGAGCCAGATCTTTTTAGCTTGGGCATGGGGAAGAACTCCTATTGGACTTTTAATAGTGCTACCGTCAGCGAGGATGTTCAAGATGCTGCAATCGACAAAATTGTGAGCGGTTTGTTCAGCGTCAGTGTCACCATGGGCTCGGTTCCTGTTATAAGGTGTCCACAATCAGAGTTAACAAAAATGATTGCCACCAAATTGGATAGGAAGCTGCGAGATCATGTCCTTAACTCCAAAGACAACCTTTTCTCCTCGAAAACGGCCAATGTTTACTCTACTCCTTCACGACCTGTTCTGGTCATATTGGATCGAAATGTCGACCTCGTACCAATGTTATCGCACTCGTGGACGTACCAATCGCTTGTACACGATGTCCTCAAAATGCACTTGAACCGTATCACCGTGGACGTGGCCGATGAAACAAATCCCACAGCTCAACCTCGAGCCTACGATCTCAATGCGAGCGACTTCTTCTGGGCACGAAATGCAAGCGCCCCATTCCCTCAGGTGGCTGAGGATATCGACGCCGAACTCACCAAGTATAAAACAGATGCTGAGGAGGTAACGAAAAAGACTGGCGTCAATAGCATTGAGGATTTGAATGACAATTCGGCGTCTGCAGCGCATCTCAAGGCAGCAATAACACTGCTGCCCGAGCTGAGGGAGCGGAAAGCCACACTTGATATGCACATGAACATAGCCACGGCTCTGCTCAAAGGCATCAAGGATCGACAGCTGGACAACTATTTCCAGCTGGAGGAAAGCATCGCAAAACAAACCACAGAACAGATGTTGGCGCTCGTCAAGTCTACCGACAAAGGTAACAATCCTTTGGACAAGCTACGGATATTTATCATCTGGTATCTCAGCGTCGATAAAGAGCCCAGCAAATCCGAATTACAAGAATTTGAGTCTGCTTTAACGGCAGCTGGGGTTGGCGACTCAATCGCCTCCATCAAACACATATCCAGTGTCAGGCTCGAAACTCGGGGCACAATGATGGCCTCTACAGTCTCCACATCACAGCCCGCCCAACAAGCTCCTCTATTTGGCGGCCTTTCGTCCCTTTCCAAGAACTTCACCGACAAACTTTCCTCCTCAACGTTCGGCAACGTCAATCTCGACGCTTTGGTGTCTGGAGTCAAGAACTTCCTCCCCGCGAATCGTGACCTGACCGTAACAAAGATCGTCGAATCCATCATGGACCCTCCGGCTGCATCCTCATCCGCCATTGCAAAGACAGAGAACTACCTGTATTTCGACCCACGCAGTGCACATGCGCGCGGCACCACCGGCGGGTCATCAAACCCACCCTCACGATCAGGGGCCCAGCAAGGCGCCGGTCTAAACCCTAGCTTCGGCCAACGGCGTCAAGGATACTCGGAAGCGATCGTCTTCACGGTTGGGGGCGGCAGTATGGACGAGTACGGCAACCTGCAGGAATGGGTTAAGAGGACGACTGGGCAGGGCGCTGCTGGGTCTGGAGCCGGCGGCGCACCTAGGAGTCGCAGGGTCGTCTACGGATCGACCGAACTGGTCAACGGAGAAGATTTCTTGAAAGAACTCGTCACCTTGGGTGGTGAGGGTTGAGCGAAAGCCAGTTCAACAGCGAATAGTCGTGTACGTCCCTGGGACACCAGTAATTTATCCGGCGTTGGTGCGGTGCATATCACCGTGGGGCGATCGATGCATGGATGTCCTACAATTCCGCAGAATATAATGCTCCAAAAGCCCAGAAAAGAATCATTGACAGAATAAAAAGCGTGCATGTTCATTTCGCCATGGCAATATTGGTCTAGCCAGATGGAAAGAAATCAGAAAAAGGTATCACATCACGCACGGGCAGTTCATTTCCCAACTCCGCGACTTTCGCTCTTCGCTCAGTAGTGACCAGTAGTCCGAGAAGGCCAACTAGAGCGTTTCACAGAACCAACTACTGCTGCGAACCACTCCCTATTACCTTCTTCTATTGTTCCTCCCAAACCGGCCATACCCTCTCCCACCACCAACACCCTTGGCCCTGGAGTTCTTGTTCCTGATCTTCAGGCTGCGGAAGTTCATGTGCGATTGTGCGTTCGGGTTGATTTTCCTGGCGACGATGCTGTTGTCGTCGTCATCGTCATCATCGCCATCGCCATTGTGCTGTGCATCCTTTTTCTGAGCTTTGGGTTTCTTTGTTTTGGATTTCGACTTGGTCGTCGCCTTTGCTACTAGTTCGGACCCGTTGGTGTCCTGGAGTGCTCGAGATGATCTGGATGTGAATTTGGAATGGGATTTGGAATTCTTGGAGGGTGCGGGTGATTTCTTTCTTTTGACTGGGCTTTCGACATCGACATCGCTGGCGGCTTGGTCGGCGAGGAAGGGGTCCTCGTTGTCATCATCCCAGTCACACTGAATAGTGTCGTGGGTGTAGTCTTCGTCGTGGCCTGCTTGCTCTGCTTCTGCAATGAGGTATTCCAGTTCGTCATCATCTGGCAGGTGCTGCGTCTCTTCAACCCGAGACACGTCAGGATCCATCATTTGATCGTCATCGTCGCCATCGCCATCGTCATCCTCAGCCTCATCATCGTCTGCAGCAACAAACCTCGGAGCTGCCGCCGGTTTCATCCTTGTAGGTTTCATGATCGCTCGGCGTGTTGTTCTCTTCTGCCCCTTCTTCTTCCAGGTCCTGGCTGATCCTTCAAAGTCGCCGGCGACCAGAGAATCGTGACTCTTACTGTCACCAACGGGTACGTTCAGATCTTCCTCCTCCATCTCACGCAGTGCGTCCAGGTCGTCATCATTATCATCCACCTCCATCGCCCTCGGTTGGTCGTTCTGCTGGCTTGCTCGATCTGCGATGATTTGGCTCAGAGGTTTTGGTGCGAACTTGGCGCGGGGAAGAGTCCGAGGTCCGAGGATTCGAGTAGATGTTGGACTTGCCAAGCGTTGTGAAGACGAAGGCGACGCTGGGATCCCTGAGACAGATAAGAGCCGTTCCTTGAACGAGAACGACCGTTTCAGGTACGGGGGTGTGGCATCTGCTGCAGCTGGGACTTGCCCCTTTGCTGGTGATACACCGAGTACCTGATCACGCAGCGGTGTTTTATGTACAGCAGGTGTCCTCGCATCAGCACCGGCCTCATCCTGCAGCATGGTCGCGAAACGCACTGCGCTTGGAGTTGTGAAGAAGTGTTGTAACATGAATCTCTTGCTCTCACTAACCGGGGTCTTAGAGTGATTTCTCCTCCCTGTGGCAGCTCCTGACCTCGGCACCGATGTAGACAAATGTTCAGCTTGACTGACTGACTTCCCATCTTGGTTCCGTCGGGGGGGTTGTGTGATGGTCTTTGGCAAATCTCTCGTTTCAACTGCATCCGCGTATAAAACATCTATCTTTCTCTTGCCTCCTGATGGAGTCTCCTGAGAGCTCTTCCGCGACCCTCCAGATGAATATAACATGTCGAAGATCCCAAGAATTGTGCCATCACGATGTGGTGTCGGGCCCACGGTCTGGAGCATAACTTTGGGTGACGCAGAGCCTGGTGCGTCATACGGATCGAGTTGGCTCGGATGGTACCGTCCTTTGGAGGGAGTCTCCATGCTGTGTGGTCGGTGGGGGTTTAAGCTGATCGCGCTATCGGTTCGGTGATGCTTCCTCTGTCGAATTCGAGCATTCTGCTCTTGTTGTGATGGCACATTTAGGGCATCAATGCCCAATTTTCCGGCTATAACATCTCGTAACTTGTTGTACTCTTTGTACTTGCTTGAAATCTCGGCATTGGCCTTGATATCCTCACGACCGGGTTTCTTGCCATCATGTTCTGCGGCAAATGTCCTTTCGAAATCTTTCAATGCGATCTTCAAATCGTTAGCTTGTGACTGAAGCTTCCCTCTCTTCGGTGTATCTATCAGGGTAGCAGATTCTGCCATAATACATTATCGCAAGCCGAAGCAATGTTACGTGGTGGGAATTTTATCTCCAGAACACTTGTCTGAAATGGATTAATTGAGAGTTAGACGCGCCTCGTGTCTCCAAATCTCGCGACAAGGCTGTGAGATCAAAGGCAGGTCTACCGAGCCCCACGAACCCACGTGATCCAGCCTTTTAGTTCCCTTAAATTGTGTACGATTTAAGGTATCCATAAACATCGGGGTAAAAGATGGTGGGAGTCATGGGCGCTTGGTTAAATGGGAAGCTGCCAAAGAGGTGTGCCAGAGCGGTTCACGGACAGGTAGTAGTAGGATTGGAGAAGAAATGTCGTGAGAAAGTCGATTTTTGATCATGGCATTTTGATTTTGATTTCGATTTGCATTACAGGCGGCTCGAGTCTGATACCAGGCCAGCAACGTCTCTTCATTCGCGTGGTTGGAACCCCTTCATGCATTTCCCGGGATGAACCCTTCCTGACGGCTCTGCCACTTGCACACGAATGAAAAATGATTTCGGACTTTAACCACCGCTTATGCGACCAATTCAACAACGCCACCAGCCTCTTTGATCTTGCGCTCTGCCTCCTTGCTGAACCATCTTGCACGGACAACGATTGGAACCTCTGGGATTCTACCCTTGCCTAGAACTTTGGAGAATCCGAGAGGAAGGAGGTTGAGAACAGGGGCGGTATCAGTCTTCTTGCCAGAAACATAGGCTTCGCGGGTCTCTTCGGGAACCAATGACCAGAGCTATAAAGTGTCAGTTATTGCCCACTTTTGATCCACACCATTGAAGTATCTGACCTTGTCGAGGTTGATCGTAGGCTTCCAGTAGTGGTTTCTCTGGAGGTGGAAGTGTCGCATACCGACCTTTCCGAAGTAACTGTGCAGGATTAGTAGCTGAAATATTTCGTGTTTGTGACGAGGGCTGGCATAGCGCTTCGATCAGAACTTCGTAGTGGTGACTTACCCAGGGTGATATTTGTCCATGTTTGTTCTGTGGTGATGCTGACCACCAGCGAGACCACGACCACCTGGATGCTTTCTGTGTTTTCCTACACGACCCTTTCCGGCGGACACATGGCCGCGGCTAAAATTCCATCAATTAGCTTTGGCCCTCAGAAGGAAAGTATTGTGATGCGTGAAGTGATTGAGGGCTCTTGAATGACGGGAAGACAGTAGGCGAAAATTCAGACTCGTTCAATCGCATTTCTTGTTGCTGTCGAGGCGTCGGGTTGCTGACGGTTCATCGTCTCTCTGCCGTGGAGGCCGGGATATTCGTGGTTGCGCCAATCGGTCGGGGATCGAGGAGATTGTAGAGGAGCGGAGAGGATATACTCACTGTTTTCTTGTCTTCGTCAGTCTCGTAGGCATATTGGCGGCGTTGAGACTGAAGTTTGTCGTAATGAGTGGTCTGGAGTTGGGATCAACTTTCTGGAAAAACCATCGCAGTCTGTGTGGGAAGACGATCCGATTAGGTATAGTCTTCAAAATCTTGGCAAGGATTAATGTTTTTCCGGGTTTGATGGTGGAGTTCTCACTTGTCCTTCCAGCGGCAACGACTATTGCTTGCCGCTTAACCTTTGGTCGTGATCAGGAGATCAAGTCTGGAGGCACATAAATGAGTGTTCTACCTCCTTTAATTATAACTCTATTGCTCGTGTAGTATCCCATCTATGGCCAAAGAAGCCGCCGAGACCATCCTCAATCTTAGCCCAGGCCTCGACATCCCTGTTCATGCTCTCTTGAATCCAGCCAGGTAATTTCTGTCTGATGCGGTCGGTCGCAAATCTTCGATCGACCAACAGAATAGCTGCGTAGTCGTTTCTATGGCGGATGACTCTCCCAATACTTTGGTTGACTGCTCGCATGCAGGCATTGTCATAAAAATTCCTGCTTGCTCGTCTTGCTTCCGCCCTGCAACTGGAGTCATCCATTCCTTTCAAGTCTTTGCACTGCTTGTACTGTATTGCTTCCACGTACTGCATCTTTGCCTTCCACTCAGCCCCGTTGGAATTTGGAAAGGGAAGTCCGACAGCAATGACTGCTCGACCTAGTTTGTCTGAGAAATTGATACCCTCCGACAATTTTCCACCGACGACAGAGAGCATCAATCCACCGTATCCGGAGTCGACTGCAGCCGCATAATCGCGCAGAAGATCATCAACGGAAACACCTCTGCTTTCTTGAAATGTTCTCTTGGCCCTTTGCAACATGGCCATCATGGGCTGTGATGTTGGTGACCGTTGCCAGATAGAAGTTACCTTGGCAAGATAGTCATAGCTTGGAAAGAATGCGACGACACCATCTGGGACTGTTTGACAAGCCCGCAGGACTAGCCGGCCTAGCTCCAGAATCATTGACTCTGATGAGCGGCTATTGTATGTGAAGTCGAATTCGATATTTGAAGGACCCTTCGTGATGAATTTTGCAAACAAATTGCTTTCAGGAATGACATGACCAAAACTATGAGTCTGAAGCTGGTCTTTCTCAAGGTAAGAGAACAGATAATCCGAATAGTCAGACATCGGAGACATGGTGCCACCTGCGAGCACAACGGACCTGGCCTCTCGAACTATCTCTCGGAAGTGCTCCCTAGGATCAAGGAGAGTGTAACGTACTACAGGCTCACCTTCTTGACTGCCGATGAAGAAACGTCCCTCATCATCGGGATTCATAAGGACCACGAGAAAGTTTTGGAAATGCATGAGGACGCCTTTCGCGGGGCTTGACTTTGCCTCCTGCTGTCCTTGAGCTTCCGTGTACCCTTCAACCTTGTGGGCAAGCTTACTTTCGTACAAGTATTGTAGGAGTTTGTGGGGTTTGATCTGATCGACACCCTTACCTGACATGAGCTGCGTCGCTGTCACTGTTGTCTCTTGCGGCGGTGTGAGCTTCATTGTTGCTCGCAAGCAATCTGTAATAGAATTCAGAAGGCGTATTACTTGAGTCACGTACACTCGATTTTTTCCTTTGAGTCGATTTTTGAAACGGGCAACATATGCTGTGGTCCGCCTTGCGGCTTCCTGTAGCTGACACAATTGTAACGAGATCGAATAGGTGTCTGCGATAGCGTCCATCAAGTTATGAGCTTCATCAATGATGACAATGTTGTCCTTGACTGACACGCCTAATGCATTCCGGGCAGACTTTTGTAGTAGCAAGGGGTATGGCAGCGTCAGCACTTCTGTCGAAGGTATGGCATTTCGGGAAGCATAATAGGGGCAAAGTTCCATGCGTTGCCCAAGACTTCCGATGTCCTCGATGTCTCTTATCCGTGCGATTGCTGCATTACGAAAGTCTCCGAGTCGCTCTTTATCATCCTTTGCAGGCAGATAGGGGCATCTTTTATCCTTTGAAGTTCCAGGTTTTTGCAATTCCAAGCACTGGTCATTAATAGCAGTAGCAGAGGTCAGGCGATTCACCTTGGAATTAATGCACAAGGTCTTGCGTGACCCGAGGGGCAAGTGCTTGACAGACTCTTCAACAACATTCTCCGGGGCCTGTTCTGCGACAGCTGGAGAAAGAATAGATGGAGGCTTGACTCGCCTGAGCTCGTTCACGAACTGAGTCAACTGAGAATGAGTACGAGAACAGATTATGAGCTTCAATCGATCATGCTCCTGTTCCTCAACTTGTGGTTTAGATGGGGCTTGCAGTTTATCGAGAAGAGCCTGTGTTGAAGTTGAGAGGCCAGAATTCGAAGTCGTGGGAGCCAAGTGATCATTCTCTTCGTCACTATTGTAGTCGTCCAAGATGAAGTCGTCCTCAGCCGATTGATGCTGAAGCTTTTGCTCTCGGAACAGCCGGGCCTTTTTCACTAAATTGAGACTAGCATTCGCCTGGCTGCGTTTGGCTTCCTGTCGACGAAGAGCGGCAAGCCTATGCTCGAGCTCTTCTCGCTCCAGAAGAATTTCACGACGACGTGCAGAGGCTTCAGCCTGAGCTAGCCAATCCACTGTTCCATCACCATCGTCTGTGGGATGCAAGGAGCGTCGTTCATGGTCTCGCAACCACGTCAGGGCTCCACAGATGAGACTGAGTGATTTACCTGTGCCAGTGGGAGACTCAAAGATACCGACCTTCTCATGCTCGATGCAGCGGTAGAGTTTGTTCATGAAATCAAGTTGGATTTCATATGGCTGGTAGGGATGGCAGAAGTCTTCCCTGGAGGGGTTCATTGTTGCAATCTCGGATGATTTCCAATAATGGGATGTACTAGTTCTCATAGGCCTTGGTTTTACTGGGGAGTCTCCACACACTCTTTAGCGATAAGTACGCAGTGCGTCGTAACGTGGTAAGTGGCAGAGTTAGGCCGCAAGACATTGCGAGATTGCACGGCAGTGATGTGCGAAATGGCCACGTGTGTCCTGAGCCGGACAAGCGGATTGGGATGTTCTTGCGATGCGACAATGATAATATTGTGCCCTTTTCTGGTTCTGGAGCACAATGCGGAAGAACGTGACCTGGACCAGCGAACCCCAGACGAGGCGGCAGGCGGCGGCACAGAGTTCCAGCCTGATGCAAGGAATGGTGTTTCGGCTGTGCCTCGCATACACTATGCCTACTGTGTGACAATTCTATATGCCTATGATTTGCACATGGCACGAGTAGGGATGCAGAGTATCCGCCCAGAATACCCATGTAGCACACCCAGGGGAGGTGATTGCAGTGTGTTTTGTCACCTGGCAGTGCAATACTCTGTAAGTACTGTAGGGAGTGCTACTGAGTGGGACCTCGTTCGAGGCATGCGTGGCAATTGAATGATGCCTCCGAAGGAGTGGCAGGATGTACTCGTAGCAGGCAGGAATGTGGCGTGGCGGGGATGTTGTTCCAAAAATGGAGAGCCTTGCTGCAGAGTGTGGCTTGGCATCCGCTGCGTACAGGGTACTTCCTTTGGCTGGCATTGAGGCCCCCGCCAGGCAGAGACCCTTAAAAAGCCCCTGGTCCCGAGTCCCGAGTGACCTGACCGTAACTCCCTGAGTGCCTGAGGCTGAGCACGAAATGGGCGCCCCTTTCGGGCTGATAGCGGGTTTAGCGAGGGACGGTTCAAGCCTATCTGGTGCCCCCCGCGAGACCCCTCTCCCCGTCGACTGTTCCTGATGGGGGCCGAGAGAGCGGCCAAGGGGGCTGAATGCCAGGCTAGGTCAGCCAAGTCATTCATTCCTGTGCAGCCTCGTCTACCTGCGCCGATGGGTACGAGTTCGCTTACACGACTTTCTACTGCAGCCTCCCGCGCATCGACCACTCCGAACACGCTTGAGTCTGCACGCCGCACAATCCACCCTCAGGCTGACCTCCCTTCACCTGCACGTGCACCTGCGCCTGCGCCTTGCCTGCTTCTTCTGGCAACCCTGGCAATCCCCATGTCTGCCGGACCAATCTTGCGGAATTTGTTCATTTGTTCACAGTTGGCTTGCAAATCTCCTGTTCCTCCGTTCCTCGTCACTTTTACTCGGTCGTACCACTGTTATCTTGTCAAGGACTCCAGGTCCACCTGAGGCTGCGGCATGATCACTCGCTCCCGGAAATTGTCACCCGTTGATCATTCAGACTTTCCACCCCCACTTTTCAGCTTAAGGACTCCAACTTCATCCACCTCCACGTAAGCCGAGCCTCTCTATTTCGCTCCAGCACCCGACACATATTATTGACACCTTGGTACGGCACCAGAACCAGAACCAGAGCGCAGTGTTACTGTGTCCTTCTTCGATCCCCTAGCCCTTCAACTCAGGGCGATCGTACGGATACTGTACAGGACTGTTGGCGATCACTGGTTCTGGTCTCAACCCTGCCTCCGAGCCTGAAACCTTGCGCTCAACTATCAAACGCCCACTCTCCCCTGTCCCCTCCTGCTCATCTCATCGCTCTCGCAGCCATGAGTTATCGGATAGGAGCCACATTTGTCCCCGGGGGCGACGACTCCTATTACATGCCAGAGTTGATTCAGCCCACACCCAATAGGTACGCAAGTCCTCACCACGCAGCAAGCACGCAGTGTCCTGTGGAGCATTCACATTGCTGACCAGACCTAGGGCACATGAACTTCCCACTAATATCCAGCAAAATGTAGCTCAGATGGAGCATGCTGCTTCCAGTCCCAGCTCTCCCTACTCGGGCTCTGTCTACACTCCTCAATCAGCAGACTACACCAACACCATGCAGACCCAATGGCCTCAGCAGCAACAGCAGCCGCTGCCACCACCACAACAATACCAGCAACAGTACAATGAACACCAGCAGCCTCGTGGCCAAGGCCACCCTTCAGGATCTTACCAGCAGCGGATTCCCTCTCCTGGCCAACCGGCCACATTCGAACAACCTAACTTCTCTCCCTTTCCCGTCATCCGAAACCCTCCTCCCAATATTCCCCCCACCGATGAACAGAAGGAAGCGTCTTTAGAGGCTGCAAGGGCTGCGGTGTTGAGCTGCAATGACCCTGACACTCAGCTTCTCTGGGCACAAGACGCTTTGTCATACGTTGAAACTTGTCAGCAGAACGAGCAGCGCATAGCTTTAGCCCAAGCACCACGGTCCATCACCCCCCGCATTGAACATGTTTTGCGAGAAGATGCTGTCAAAGTGGTCTCCTTCTTGGCGGATCAGCATCACCCCAAGGCTGAGTTTATGAGGGCCATGTGGCTCGAATTCGGCAAATTTGGCCATAGAATTGACAAGAAGGAGGCCTTTCTCGCTTACAGCCGAGCTTCTGAGAGAGGCTACAGCCGCGCTGATTATCGAATTGGAATGCAATTCGAATCATCCAACGATGCCCTCAAGGCTGTCAAATATTACCAACAGGGTGCTGACAAGGGCGACTCTGCCTCGTGTTATAGACTGGGCATGATGACCCTATTAGGTCAGCACGGCCAACTACAGGACTATGAACGCGGGCTCAACCTCATCTACATGGCTGCTAAAACTGCCGATGAAAATGCCCCTCAAGGTGCCTACGTCCTTGGCATGCTTCAAGCCCACCAAATGCCCCAGGTAACCATTCCTGAGCACTATCTGCCGGAAGATATTCCTGGAGCCAAGGCCAATATCGAAAAGGCTGCCTTTTTAGGCTTCGCAAAGGCTCAACTCAAGATGGGCTCGGCTTACGAATTGTGCGAACTAGGATGTCCCTTTGACCCTGCACTGTCTCTGCATTACAATGCTCTTGCTGCCCGTCAAGGTGAGCCTGAGGCGGAACTGGCAATCAGCAAGTGGTTCCTCTGCGGCCATGAAGGACTTTTCGAGAAGAACGAAGAGATGGCATTCACCTACGCGCAGCGTGCTGCGCTTTCTGGCTTCGCGACCGCCCAATTTGCTCTCGGGTATTATTACGAGGTCGGTATCTACGTTCCCGTCAATTTCGGGGAAGCCAAAGAATGGTATAGGAAAGCCTCGCAGGGAGGGAACTCTGACGCAGAAGGCAGGGTGGATGCAATCTCTAGGTCAAAGACGCTGTCCAGAAAGGATCATGAAAGTATTGCGCTATCAAAGATCCGACAACAACGAGCTTCTCTTATCGGGGCGCCCCCTGGAGCACCCTCTGTGCCTTCATTGCCCTCGTTGAGCGAAGTTGACGAACCTCCCATGTTGAATATGCCAGATCCATCCCGATTATCTCTCAATACTCAAAAACCACCTGCACGCCCAGGAAGTGCAGCCCCGTACCCTACTGGTCCCCCTAGCATGCCAAATCCGGAAATCCGACCCACCTCCGCCTTTGGCATCAATCCAAACCTTCGGGCAAGTTCGGCACAGTCCATGGGAGGCGGGAGACCAGATCCATATGGCCAACCACCGATGCCTTATGGGGGTCCTCAACAACGTCCATATTCAAACAATGATGGCAGGGGCTCCGCTCAAGGTTACGGCCATGGTGGTCGTGTGCCATCAGACGGTGGTTATCAAGGTCCAGTAAGCGTGCCTCAAGTACAACCGCCGCCAAGACAAGGCACCAATTCACCATATCTCAATCCACAAAGCAGCCCACCAATCCGGGCAGATATTGGCTTTTCTGCTCCCTTGGAACCTCCCCGAAAGCAACGAACACCCCAGCCTGGCGGTCCAGGTATGGGACAAGGTACTATGAACAATGCAATGAACCCTCCCCGAACAACATCTCGACCGAGCCAACCGCAAGGCCAGGGCCAAAATGTGGGACAGCAAAGCAGGCCTGGTCCTCCAAACAACAGGCCCGGACCAGGACCAGGACCAGGCACTCCATCTTCTGGCTATGGTGGCCTGCCCAGCCAGAATCCGAATAATCGAACTCCTTCCAATCAGTATCCGCCTCAAAAGGTGCAAGCTGCAAATCTGGCACCTTCCAATCCTGTCCCGAATGCACCCGGAAAAGCGCCACAGTCAAAACCGAATGCAATGCCTGCTGCTGCAGCCCCTGTACGGCCACCCGGCAAGGGGCCCAAGACATTCGATGAAATGGGAGTTCCGCAGGGCAAAGACAAAGGCGAATGTGTAAGTGACCTCCAAGGCCCCTGCAATGAGATATCTGTAACTGACCTTTCCGATCTTCAGAGAGTAATGTGATTTAAACACTGGGAGTGCAAAATTTAGAATAATGGACGGCATGTCATGATACCCCTTAATGTCCAATGGTTACGTCTTCGGCAATGTTGCGTTTATATTTTCACCACTGAGCGTGCATTATTGGCTCCATCAAAGGACCATGTTGGTTGCATATTGAATGGCAAACGTGGGTTTCAGCGCCCAAACCTCCAATAATCGGGAGTTCTTGTTCTTTTGATTGTCAGCAGCGAGGACCGACTGTCTACCGAACCATAGTTATATTTGGCAGACCTATGATATCTACTGGTCCTGTACCACCAAATCCATCGCCAGTTTCCGAGTTTGCGAGTATAGGAGTGTAGGGCTCGGCGTTGACAAAGTCCTCAGTTGCATCGCCATACCTACCATAAAGGCCAGCACTGCCAGCATCCAGAGACATTCTCTTCGTATTGCCCCTGGTGCCCAGGTCCAAAGCCGACATGTTGATCCAGAGAGACACGCCATCAGTGGCACTCTCATAGAAATACCTCTTGTCCTTCGTATCGGCCAAAATGCGCCAGAGTGATGGTGCATTAGAAACCGACGTCGCTTGTGTCCGAAGCGTGACGCTAATACTCCGTACAAGACTCTGCACAATCCTCACAGCCTCGACCATAGTCGTGGCGACCGGCGCTCGCCGCAGATTATCCGCCATGCGTGCGAACCGGTCGACTGGACCGGCGGTGCCTGGCAGAGTCCATTCTGCCCTGTTCCGCCAGTACTCTTGTAGCGCAAGTTGCTGGTCATACGTAGGCTCGTTCGTGATGACATGGTACTCTGGAGACTGGTACAGGTACAGCTTGCCGTCGAGGTATTCCATGATCAGGTTATCGCCGGAAGCGTCGCCTAGCACCAGATGCACGACCGTAGCCAATCCGGGTATGATCCCGCGGGTCCTGACTTGAAAGCGCTGCTCGCCAGAAGGATTCAATATGTCAGCTCTGACTTCCGCGACGGACGCGTAGCTGTCAAGGAAATACTGCACCCAGAAGCTGACCGACAGGCCCGGCAGCGAGGTGTTTCGGTCGCCGAAGTCGGTCCCCGTCAGGTACAGCAGGCCGCCGTGCAGCCCCTCAGTGTTCAGCCCGTCAAAGGTCAGTGCGTCGTTCATCGTGATTACCACCGACCCGTATTTGCTCGTCCATTCCAGCGAGTTTTCCCCCGCGCTGCCGTTTCGTGTGATCCCGGCCGGGAAGGCGTAGATGGAGGAATAGGGAGGAATGTTCCAGTCCAGTGTGCGCCCGATTATCACGCGGTGCCCGTCTTCCACTCCGCTTGTGTAGCTCACGCGCGTGCATGCGTGTGTGCGGCTGTAGAAGAGATTCAGAAGGCATAAGATAATATAGCCTAGTAACTGAACCATCTTGGCCCTGAGAATGCCCTTTTTCGCCGATTAGCAATGTGTCTCAGTGGTGGGGCCACCAATCTAGTCCTGCTTCAGTCGAACGTAAGAAGGATATTGTATGAATAGCATGGTCAGTGTTGACTTATAGACATTAGTATCGAGTATCTCGGAAAGATTCATGATTGTCTGCCATTGGAGTTCGAGGGGTCGTCGGATGGTTTTTGTGGGGAGAGCCTTGGTATTGGGTATAGAAAACCTTCCGATTGTACTAGACCAGTGGCCTCTTTTCCCCCTGTTTTGGAAATGGTCATACCTTCCGAAGTTATCGAAACGGCTATATGGATCAAAAGATTATTCAAGAGGAGTCCAAGGCCGAGAAATACCGAGGTAGAATCTGTCGTTCATTCCCAGATGATGAACAAAATGCCCGACTTAAAAGTCAACCAATAAAGTAAGGACATGATCATAATCTCTGTCTGGATATCTGGTATTGTAAATACTCAGGATGTCGCCTCTCTATTAGTCACAGAAATGCAAGAGCCGGGTGCGAGCAAGTGTTTCGCAAACTCCTTGCCACTTCACTCCCTTGGAGGGTGTAAAGTGACCAGCACTCGTTCTTGCTCTCTTGCCTCGAATATCTATCCAGAATAACGGTTCCCATATTTATAGCATTCAAGATCCCATTGGACTGTCCCTTGGGGCATCTGAACTACCGTGGTGGCTGTTTGAATGTGCCTGGCGCAGAACATCTAGCCGCAACTTGAGGTTGACGGCTCAGAATTACTCTCGACCTGAACTCCAGAGCGCGCAATCATGTCCAGCATGATCATGGAAGGCTCCGCGGTGCCATATTCCTCTTCCTCCATGATTTTATTGTTCCTACAGTGATTACACGACGAGCCATACTACATCTCAGCGACAGTGCCGGGTGACGATCTCCTATCTTTGTTGCCACGGGTGAAATAGCCGACGGCCGTGAGGCACTCTCCATGAGTGATGATAAGACTATTAGGTAGTAAACTATTTCTTACATCAGCGGAACATATGTCCTCTATTCGCCCAGTAGTCAACTTCCTCCTAGGTATTTAGTCTTGCCATGTCACAGTCTTCGTCCTGGTCCATTCAGCCAGCCCGGCCATAGCATTGAAGCGGCCAAAGCCACTCTTCTTCACACCCCCATGCACCAATCCAGACTCATCGTGGACGCTCATGGAGTTGATGTGCACCGCGCCAGATTCCAGCCGCCTCGCGATTCTCAGTCCTCGGCGCAGATCTTCCGTGAATACGGCGCTGGAAAGGCCATAGTCGGTATCATTCGCCAGCTTGATTGCCTCGTCATCCGACGACACGATGTATAGCGCTACAGTCGGCCCAAAGGACTCCGTCTGGTAGATTTCCATCTGCAGGGTTACTCCTCCGACCACGACGGGACGCATGGCGGTCTTTGAGATTGCATCGTGGTTAACATCACCGTACAAGATCTTTGCACCTTTAGATACGGCATCAGCGAGGAGCTTGTTGTTCTTCTCCACTGGTATCTGGGAGATAAGCTGAGGAGGTGGTGTTGTGCCGTCGCTAAATAGATGGTCGACGCTCGCTCTCAGAACCTGCTGGAATTCTTCTGCGATTGTGGCGTGAACAATTATCCTCTCCGTTGACATGCATATCTGTCCTGCATGTAGAAATGCACCTAGTGCACACTGTGAGGCAGCCTTTTGAAGGTCCGCGTCGTCACACACGATGGCGGGCGCTTTGCCTCCCAGCTCCATCACAGTCGGCTTAAGGTGTTTACCGGCAAGGGATGCGATAATTGACCCCACGGCCGTTGAACCCGTGAAGTTGACCTTTTGCACGGCTGGATGCGCAATGAGGGCGCTGGTGATCCGAGGGGCGTCTTGTGGCCGATGATAGATCGTGTTCAGGCAGCCAGCGGGCAGTCCAGCGGCGTGCAACACATCGGCAATGGCCCAATAGGTTCCTGGCGCGGCCTCAGGTCCTTTCAGAACGACTGTGTTACCCCTTCCTGGAAATCAGTACGTGGATGCTTATCAGAGTCGGTGTAGCTTACATCGCCAGTGGCTGAAGGGAAGCTCGAAGTCCCAGCACGTGAGGAGCATTCCACGGCGCGATTGCAAGAACAACCCCGTATGGCTCCTTTATGACCAGTGCACTGCTGCCTGCAGCATCCACCACTGGGCTTGAGGACTCGCTTGCGACCGATATAAGTCCGGCAATGGTTCTGAACATATCGTAGGCTCCGTTGAATTCGAATCCAAACATGGCTTCGGCGGCTCCGGTTTCGGTATAGCTGTAGTGACGATGCTCATCGCGCCTGCGCTTGAACTCCTCTGCGGCGCGGAGGAATATGTCTTGTCGTGCTTTGGGCTTTGTGTTGGACCACCCGTCCAAGGCTTTTTGCGCGGCGGAAACGGCATTGTCAACGTCGCGCTCGCTGGCAGATGCGCAGCGGTAGAGGACTTTCTGATCCAACGGGGAGATAACGTCAAAGGTACTCTCGGTGACAATCTCCTTGCCTTCAAGCCAGAAAGGTACGATAGAGTCAGCCGAGAACCGATACGTCTGGGACTTCGCCCCGTTAGTGGTTGGTGCGACCATAGTCGATACTCCGTACTCCGTGTAGTGAGGAATGGTTGTAGGACGATGGAAGCCTTGGGCATTCGTCTGCCAACCTTGAGGCACCCAAGTCCCAGTTATTCGAGGCCTGTAGAAGACTGTAAATGGGTATGGCACTGAATGCACACCTAATACACACCTAAATCTCGAGTGGGGAGTCTTTGGAGGAGCAGGGTGGCAACTGATTATACAACGAACGAGGAACCAAGAACGCCTGGAGTTTGTGGCGGTGGGGGATGGGCGGGGATGTTCACTACCGTTTTGAAGCCTTGTGTGGGATTGCCAGCTTTGAATAGCCAGACCATCGCTAGCCGGGTCTCCTTTCCAATGTTTAGGTCGCCATATCCCGAACAACTGCTGTCGTACAGACAAAGACCTCGGCGCTGATCTCGGCCTAGCGGCTCGCATTGAGCTTTCACTGCCGACGTGCCTCGCAGAATGATGCCACGCGCCACCAGAATATAGTATTGATAGTGAGATGGGGTTCAAAAATGGCGTCTCGAGTAGTAGCCGGCCTCCGGCCCCGGGCAGCTGTTGAGGGCAACAAACACCCAGACCGAAAGGGTTGGTCTCGTGGCCTGGACTTTGGGCTCCAAGACCGGCGTCGACTACCAGCCACGCGAGCACCGTTCATTCTGTTTTTCGGCCAAGTGGGTGGATGATCACAGGACCGCCTTGAGCTTCCCCCGGTATCTTGTTCTGTGTACTGTCAAACCTTGCTGGGACTCCGCTGGAGCTGGGCAAAATTCTCCAAGATGGGGAATGCTCCACTGCGCCACCACGCCGCCTTGTCTCACCCACCCCATCCCCGGTTCTGTCCTATGTCAGGGCCACTTCATTCCCAGCTAATCCAGGTAGGTAGAAGAACATTTACCTTTGAGTGCAGCTGTGAGAGGTGTTCTCGTCCAGGAGTCTCGCACTACGGAATGGCTTGTTCACAGTGTTTCCAAGGCACAGTTAAAGCCGGAACGGCGCGTGGGAGCGAAATCGACTACCATGGCTACAAGGCTTATGTTGTGACACCGTCTGCCAACGCCTCGACACGTCGAGCTGTCCAGGTTATCATCTCCGACGCCTTTGGTTGGGCGACACCGAACATCCGCTTGCTTGCAGATTCATACGCCGATAGAACTGGGATGCGGGTATACGTGCCGGACTTCATGGATGGTGAGTCCTTCACCATCTGTTTGCAACGGGTCAATGATGGTCGTCGTTGTCGGAGCTGAACGTCGCGATTTGGGATGCAGGCACTGCAGCACCGCAGTGGTTGATGAAACACACGGATCGAATCCAGTCGGAAGGAGGTTGGTACGGCTGGCTGGTCAAACCGTAAGTCGCTCGACAATGACAATGAGAACCCCTGTGAACATCTGAGCATCTCTTTCTGATTTAAATCGAGATGGCTCGTGCTGAACGCAGGCCTGGCCTTCGCCCCGTTCTTCTACCGCAATTCTCCGCCGTCGCGGTATTCTAGGGTCACCGGCTTTCTTGAACAGCTCCGCAACAATAGCGATGCAGGAATCAAAGTAGGCGTCGTGGGCTTTTGCTGGGGAGGATACCACGTCACGCGATTAGCCCATGGGGAGGTGGGCGCAGACGGGCGAGCCTTGATCGACGCCGGATTTTCGGCCCATCCCAGCGCGTTGACGATCCCGAAGGACATCGAAGGAATCACGCTACCCTACAGTGTTGCTGTCGGGGACGAAGATTTCGCGTTGGGTCCCAAGCTTATACAGCAGTTGCAAGATGTTTTGAAAAGCAAGAAGGACGTTGACAGCGAGGTGGTCGTGTTGCGTGGCGCAAAGCACGGTTTCGCCGTTCGGGCAGATCCAGCGGATGAAGCAGCCATGCAAGCTTCCAGAGATGCTGAGGACCAGATGGCACAGTGGTTTGAGCGCTTCCTTGTCTAGCAGAGACCGTGTGGAGTAGTCGATATAGATGACTCGCTCTTCGGATTCACGAGGCTAACATAGCCAATAGCTCTCGCTCATCAGTTCTTCGCATAGTTCGTAACATATTGAACCTGCTTTCATCCGAAACAAGATATCATGGATACCTTGCTGTGATCTAAATTTCTATCCACAGTCAACTATGATAGCTGCATATGTACACTCTAATATGGGTGATACCGACCACCCAGGTATTTTCTGGGCCTCTACCTGTAAGCGAGCTCGACTACTGGACGTTTTAGATATATGAAACATAGTTTTGACGATTCTGAGTCTAAGATTATCGCTTGAGTACTGTGGTCATCAAGAATGTCTCTGTATGCTTGTCGTTATAAAGGATTTAGGGGGTAATTTAAACGAAATAAAGGGCATGGGCAACACATTGTGCGAGTCACTGGTAACTGCTACGCCTGGAGCGCCGCTCAATACAGCAGACCAAAATTCGATCTCCGTGCTCGCGCGTGTCCAACTTGAGAGATTCATTCACTGTTCGGAGTCATGAACGTGTAGTTTTTCCAGCCCCCTTTCTCCGCCGCGTAGCGGAAAGCCTCATCATGCTGATCCAGTGTAAAGGTCGATGTGACGGCTCCCGCCTTTGACCCAACCTTGAAATACCCAGATGAAATGAGCTCAATCGTCGACTGGATCCCCCGGCGATCACACATCATCTTTCCAATAATTCGGATGTTCTTGTGCATGGTATAAGCATACGGGGCGTTGATGTTACCAGAGGGAGCGCCGCTCAGCACCACCCGCCCTTCAGACTTGAGGGCTCTTATGGCTGCCTGCAAGTACGGAGGATCCATTAAGGTGGCCGAAGACCAGTCGTTGAACAGCTCGGCGCCTCGCTTGCTCGGTGTGGCATCGATGATGGCGTCTGCGTCTTCCTTAACGTCGCCAGTCATGACAACGCATCGCAAGCGACTGTGGTCATGAAGCTGCTCTTTCAACCCCTCCAACTTCGCCTTATTTCTCCCGAGCGCCACAACATTCGCACCGGAGGCAAGTGCTAGCTCGACCGATGCAGGTCCGAAGGTGCCAGTAGCTGGGCCGATGATGACCGTCTCTCCTGGCTGCAGGTTGCCCGCTTCACACAATGCGCCATATGCCATAGTGTGCACAGGGAGCTCCATCAGTTCTGCTGCCGAATAGCCCAGTTCGTGGCACAGTCTTGTCTCGTCCAGCACAAAGACGTTCTCAAGTGGAACTTTTTGAAACTGTTGCATGGCGCCATCTCGCCACTCGCCTTGCATCAGTTTGGCACCACCAGGGCCCTCTCCGCCGTGATGTCCTTGGAGGATGGTGATCTCCGGATCGTCACGGGCTTTGATCCACGCAGTGGTGTACACCAGATCTCCCACTTTCAACGACACCGCATCCGGGCCGATCTCATGGATGCGCCCAACATTGCTGGGATTGGGGACCAGCGGAAGGAAGAGGTTAAACACCGACAGAGTTCCATCATGGATACCTGCGGTATATGGTGGGAGCCAGGTCGCAAGCACGCGAACGACGACAGAGCCTGCGCCAGCTTTGGGAACGGGGAGATCTACCAACTTTGGATGTTCGGCGTGCGACTCTAGCCAGAGGCCTCGATTCTTGGTCGAACTTGACATCGGAAGAGCTGAGAAGATAGACACGAATTTGGGTTCTGGTAGAGGCGGCAGAAATTCCAGCGACATGGGGCGGTTGGGCGAAACAAATGCAGTCTGGCTGGAGGCTCGTTGGGAGAGCTGAACTGCACTGCCGTGGGTGGGTGGGTAGATTGGATGGGGTGGGGTTTCATGGTGCGAGTAGATATTGGACCTCCAGACAAGATGGTGCAATGGTATCTCCCTCGATAGGGCATGAGAGTCGACAAGCTTGGCTACTGGTGGATAGTAGTGTCTCCGGTAGGAGGCATGGTACAGGCACACCCAGCCTCTGGTCTGTAAAGGCAAAGAGGATGACGATTGTGACATGGTCAAGATCGCTTTTAGTGGCGTCGAATGGAGAAGGAGGTGGGGACAGCCAACGGGGAGGGAGGAAAGGGAGGGAGGAAAGGGAGTGAGTCCACGTCAGGAAAGTCTGTCAGCAAGCTTACCATGTTCCCATGTTGGGGCCGAGGGGCCACAGGGAACGAAAGGCGGGAGATACTAAGCTACAGATTCAATCTATCAAGAAAGATTGGAAGAAACACGCATTTTCGGTGCGAATGTATTCTGTGAGAGGAACTTTTCCTAGCATCCTACGAGGATCGTAAGGAGACAGGCTAGCATAATACCGGTATTCACGGATAGCGGCGAAAGGCGGTCCAGATCCGTGAATCGGTGATGTGGACACATATTCATCCCTTCATTCCAAGCCTCAGCCATATCCACTAATTGTCTCTGACCATGACTGTGTCATCGGCATGATGGTGATCCTTGGCCTGAAGCACTTCCATCGGGGCCTCCACGCGATAGTTCATGCCACTCTTCAAGTCATCGATGAACGCGGCGAACACCACCGCCAACGCGCCGAAGGCAGAGACGATGATGAAAATGACCCTGATTGCGTTGGCATATGACTGTTGCAGGGCCAAAACACCCGCGCCGATGATTTCGGCGGTCACTCCTGCGACCTGTTGCAGTGCTTCCGTGTCGCCTGAGGTCAAGGCCGCTATGAATGCTTCGACCGAAGTAGGAGGCAGACCAGCAGCGATGATAGCTGGTGGCACTTTGCTCGCGAGTTCGCCAGGGAGCCGATTGGTGAGGACGGCCGAGAAGATGGCGGTGAAGACAGCGGCAAAAATCGATCGAGAGCACACCGCCAATGCGGTTGCTGTCGCGATCAAAGAGTGGGGCGTGGAGAGCTGTATACCAGAGATGATTGCGACAAGTGGCGCACCAAAGCCGATTCCACCGATGCCTGCAAAGATTAGGGCATTGAGACTCTGGCCGGGCTGCAGCGTCGTGAAACCAATGTTGCCAGCCACATAGATCACCAGGCCGGCCAGCAGTGGGTCGCGAATGTTCCTGAAGCGGGTGCTAGCCCAGGCCCAGACCGGGCTGCTTAGCGTTGCTGCGATCCAGAAGGGCTCGGTCCGGGCGTTAATCAAGAAGGGATCGGTTTCGTAGAGGGCCTGTGTCCTGTTACGGCGTTAGCATAGTGCAACTAGAATCCTATAGCAGGCCTGCTATGGATCAACGTACAGGATTGGGTAGAAGATTATGAAGCCGAAGAGCTGAGCAGCCTCAGTGGCGAATATCAGGCAAAGGAACGTGAATGTCCGTGTGTATCGACGGCCGAGGCTGAAGATGTCATGGTGTATCATGCCAGTCGTCGTGCCCTTCCATTCGTATAGTGCAAAGCCGACCATAATCACTAGTCCGAGGATGAGTGTGACCAGGACCCTGGCATTCGTCCACGCATACTGATTGCCGCCCAAGTTCATGGCTGCTAGGAAGAGAGAAAGGCCGGCAGTCAAAAGGGCGAAGCCGATCCAGTCGAGCTTTTGCAGTTTTTGCCAGAACGACAAGTGATCCATCGCGGTGTTTCTTTTTGGTGGCTGATAGCCAAAGAAGAGAGCGAGTACACAAAGACCCCAGAGCCCCATTTCAAACCACTACAACGGGTCAGCTTCGTGTTGTTGGAGTCGGAGCATTGGGAGCACGGACGTAGTAGTAGCGCCATCCATCCACGGGATTATTTCTAACCAATGCCCCTATCATGAGAGGACCCGAGATTGTCGCAGATCCAGCTGCGGTATTCATGAGCGCTTGTGCGACTGTTTCCCGGCTTCTTTAGCATAAGTTATATCGGTTTGTAGTGATGAGCTGAGCCACTTACTCGGTCTCCATCTCCTCGGCAAGATCTCGCTAGGAATGGCGTATCCCAGAGGGAGTGATGCGTAACCTACACCGATGACCACCTGGGCGGCAATGAGTCGGCCCATAGTCTGTGCCCCTGGTGCAATGCCGGAACCGATGAACGCGATCGTGCAGGTCACCAGCAGGATCTGCTTGCGGGCCTGGAAAACATCCGACGCCGAGGAGAACAGAGGGCCCAGGAGCGCTGCAGCGACTGACAAAGAGTTTGGGATCCAAGTCTGCTCGCCAGTGCCGTCCAAATTTTGTGCGATATTCGTAACCTGGATGGAATATTGGTTAGCGGTCCTTTTGGTTTTAGCTGTTTTGGGGGGGGGGGGG